>NC_141095.1:34767484-35139984 GCF_041138505.1 Cibotium barometz
ATTCTAGCCATAATCATCACTCTGTTTAGACTACATTTGCTCATACTAAAGATATGCTACAAATGGTTATGAGTTGCCCAGCCTAGGACACACAACAGATTTACAGCTATCTCCAGAATCCATGCTGATACAGTTTGACACCTTACCCTCAAATTGAATCAAGTGATCCTCTAAATTGTATTCTTAGGTCATATATGACTCTGAGCAACCCTGATCTTCAACCCTATCTCCTCAGTTGACCTTCTTTGACAACCTGCTGACCTTCTCTGACAACTTGCTGACCTAAACCAATCCCAGTCGACTCTCAGCTGACCACTACTTGACTGTAACCTAATTTAGCTAACTGTTTGCTGACCTCTATCAGATTCTTGTCCTCTAGACCCTCAGATTTTCCTCCAGAATCATCAATCTTCAATCATTAAATCTCTAGCTCTAGGACCCTACTAAATATATCTGTTGTCCTCTATTGACTCTTATTTGACTCACGTCTGACTAAACTGATTTAGTTGACTCGGCTGATTCAGATCTCCTTACCTCTGTGTCCTTTGACACTCATAGACCTTCAAACACTTCAAATCCTACAAAGATTGAACACTACAGTCTCTGACCTCACTTTCGCTATTGACTGACTTTAAACTAACTTCTGACTGTCAAACTAAACCCAAAATAGCTTCCTCTCAACCCAAAAAGACTGACTCTATTCTTCCACACCCTCAGCTATGACGGGTTTCAACACTCACCCAACCATGTTAGACACTGATGACTCTCAGCTGATGCTATCTGACTCAAACCTGACTCAACATACTTCAAATCTTCACTCACAAGTGTTTTACAGTCTTACTCAAATTATTACAGTTGTACTGAGTTTTGAGAGTTTGTTTCAAATAGTAACATCTTACTGACCTACAAGGTTTAGCTCTAGGGGTGCTGCTCCTTAGAAATTGTATGCAAGTTTGCTAGTTACATAGCAATGAATACTTTGCTATCTTCAGCTCACTTGGTCTACTCTTACTGAGAGGAAGTACACTCCCCTTTCACCTATTTAATTTGGTTCTTTTCAGGTCCTCCTTCAATGTTTGTAGTAGGATTTCAGGTCCTCCTTCAATGTTTGTAGTAGGATTTCAAGATTGATAAGAGACACAGTCTGGCTCATAAAAAAATCATAAGTAAGATACTAATTAACTTGCTAAATGGAGGTTCTTTCAACATAAATTTAATGGTGATTGTTGGATAAACACATAACAACTGGATATATCAGTATATGCGGTGTTAAGTGCTACTTGGACTTACATAATTTAGCTTGGTTAGGTTTTTTTTTGTTTTTAACTTGCGAAGATAGGGTGACATCTATAACATGTGGATAGGTCCACTGACACCTGTAATATACATTCATGGTAACAAATTGTTTTGTTTGTTTGTCTGGATGCAGGTAACAAGACCTACCTTCTCTTCTCTTGTGGTTAATTTCAAACAAGCTTCCCTTGCTATTTTAGTTTTTTTTGCACTAGATGCAACTTGTTATCATTGACCCTAAAATGTACATGACTCATAGTTGAACTTGTTTCATGTATAACATTTCTTTAAATCAAGATGGTATGGCTTCATGAATAGTTTTTTCTATTCATATGTGGATATTGTATATGTTTTAAACTAGCGACACACAACACACATACAATGTGTGTGTACACACACACACACATACAATGTGTGTAAGAGAAGAATTATTTACGCAGGAAACATAGAGGGAAAAAAGGTTTGGAGGGTATCCACGTGATAGCTTTAAGTAGTCATACATCACACACATAAGACAACTTTTGCAAGTCTGACAGACATTCTCTACTCTCTAGTCATAAACATCAATTGAAAATCCTTCAGCTGCATGATTTTGGCGAGATATTCATAATATCACCAGCCAATTTCACTTTTTGGGGTTGATTCCGACTTTCTCAATCACCACACATTCCCACCATTAAAATTTAATTAATTAAAAATTATATGTATGTATGTAAATTTATTGTGTGTGTGTGCGTGCATGTGTGTGTGTGTGTGTGTGTGTGTGTGTGTGTGTGTGTGTGAGAGAGAGAGAGAGAGAGAGAGAGAGAGAGAGAGAGAGAGAGAGATTACATGTAACATACATTTATTTGAGGGTGAGCACACATCACCACAAATTCCCACCATTAAAATTTAATTAATTAAAATTATATGTATGTATGTAAATTTATTTATGTGTGTGCTCACCTAACCTTGGACTTCTAGCGTATGGTTGCTAAGGTCCTCAGTCTACATAAAGAATATCTTAAATCTTTCTAAGGTCTTGATCACATTAAGGATCTAAATTAGTAACTAAACTAAAGTTAAAAGGGTATCCTATAACTCTATAAGGGTCTAAGATTTTATACATCTAATTATTTACCTCAAATTCTTACTAAAGTCATTATAATCTAAGGCCTTTTATGCATCTTCAATAATTGATTCTCCTATCTTCTAGTAAGCAAATATTCTTAATAATTTACACAACTTTTCCAACTTTAAATTCCGTTGTCAGGACCTTTAAGACACTTGGAGAAGAAATTATAATTCTCAAACACAAAAATTAGACCATAGCATAGACTTGTGCAAATTAAAAGCATTAACCTTAATAAACAAAATAAAATAAAATTAACCTTAAGACACTTCGAGAAGAAATTATAATTCTCAAACACAAAAATTAGACCATAGCATAGACGTGCAAATTAAAAGCATTAACCTTAATAAACAAAATAAAATAAACAACAGAGCATGAATGAAAGAGATCACTATTGACACAAGATTGGGTTGAATCTCCCCTGGATGAGTGTGGCCCTTGTACCAGTCACCCATATTTATATGTATTAAAAAGTTTGTTTTTCAAAAAGATAACTCCAAAAACAAAGCACAAGTGTTTTTGAGTTTTTGAGAGTAAAAGCTCTTACAAAAATATAGCAAGCTATAAATGTAAAGTCTTGGGCCTACCAAAAGTATAAAATACTAATTGGTATGTACAAAGGTTTGAGACCTTAGCCTTACAAAAATATTAATGCCAAAATATGAAACCATAATAGGTGTTTACATGTCTTTCAGAATATCTCATAGTGGTCTAACACATATTCCACCCGCAATTAACACATAATCAGCAACTCAATCATTGTCTACATCTAAAATAATATGAGTCAGTAGACACAATGGATTAAACACATTAATCCTGACTATATCATACCAACAGTACACACTCTAATTAAACATATTAAGCCTGAAAAATGATATAAATAAAAGGCGCATCTAAAATAAAATATCCTTGAGATATTTTCAATGAAATAATGGACATTCCCATAGAGGTTATGACTAATATTCCGTCTTGCTCACGTTGCAATTGACCTCAATTCCATGGATGGTATGAGTGGATGAGATTTTGGTAAGAAGAGAAGAACTTTTTTGGTATCCATTTGGCATCTTCAATAGGATGATTCTTTAAAGTCATAAGATACTTAACATAAGTGTTTCCTGTGCATGTAGTGATGGTCTCATGTCAACGATAGACTCAAGCACAAGATGTTCTTCTTCATTTACTAATTTAGGAGATTCTACTAATATAGGATAAGAAGGTAGAGGTCTTCTAAAAGGTCTCAAAAGACTAATATGAAAAAAATTATGAATATGCCAATTGGAGGGTAGCTCCAATTTAAATGCATTATCATTTATCTTTGCAATTATCTTGAAAGGTCCATAAAATCTAGGAGCTAGCTTTACTACAAGATTGGTCTCCATAGACTTAAGTCTCCTTTCTTTATAATAGGTATAGGCATACGTGGATGATAAAAAATATTCTCATGTTCAGAATTACCCTCTTGCTCGAGAGAGAAGTCGGCATCCTTATGATTGACTCATGTAGAAGAAGATGTCAAAGAAGCCCATATGATAGAGAACCTTGATGCTCGAATTACCTTTGAAATTTTTTATTTTGTTTGCAAAAATCAACCTTGGATAAAGCCTTTGAAGATCTTCTCTTGATTAGAACTTATGATGCTTAATTGTGAAAAAGCAACCCTTATGAAATTTTGCAGCTTGGTATACTCCTTTAGAAGCTTTTGAGGGAATAACTATTGTAAGCTTTGATTTGGGATGTAGAGGTTTTCAAGATTTTTAAAACATAGAGTGTGAACTTAGAAAGCTTTAATAGGTTTTAAAATGATAAAACTTGTAGATCTTTAATAAATAAAGCTCTGAAAGTTTATAGAGAGTGTGATGATAGAGGTATAAGCTTAGATAATAACTTGAATTCTATAAGGTTGATAGCTTTAAGCTTATATATAAGCTAAGCTATGTTGTAGCTTTAGCACGCCTGAAGGTGATGGTGGCCAATGCAAAAAGAAAGAGAGAGAAGAAAGGTAGTTGGTTGGGGAATCACAAAGATAGAGAAAAGTTAAGAGGAAGAGAGAAAGATGTATATCAAGCGACAATGGGCAGTGCAAGGGAAAAGAAAAAAAAAGAAGGCCACCAACGAAATTCATGAAGAGAGAGAGAGAGAGAGAGTAAAGAAAATAAGGGGCGATGGTGAAATTTAGCAAGAAGGGGAGAGAGAGAGAGAGAGAAATTCATGAAGAGAGAGAGAGAGAGAGAGAGAGAGAGAGAGAGAGAGAGAGAGAGAGAGAGAGAGAGAGAGAGAGAGTAAAGAAAATAAGGGGCGATGGTGAAATTTAGCAAGAAGGGGAGAGAGAGAAAAAGGAGAAAGGGGCCGGAAGGTAGCGCACAGGAGGATTGCAAAAAATTTTCTTTTGTTATTTTTGAAAAATCTTTATGGAGAGGAAGTGGCCCACATCATTGAATTTTTAAAAACCTAATTTTTTTGCAAATTCGAGATTAGAACTATGGTGCTCAAACTTTGCTCAATTCATCCATGGCTCTCAATCTTGAAGAGGTTTAGGGAGATGAAAGGTGGTTTTGAGCTTGAGGTGGCTTTTAAAAAGCTGTTTTGGGAAAGGTTGTGAAGAAGAGGTATCATGGAAATCAATCTTTTCACTTCACTGTTAATTTTTTACAGTGTCTCCTCCCTTTTGCCTTCCTATGTAAGTATTACTTTTTTGTTTGAAGCTTTAATATTTGCGAAAAATCAAATCCTTGGCCTTCTTTGCTCCAAATGATTGATTTTTACTTTTGAGTTTTTATAAAAAGTCCTTCTTTTTGACTGGTCCCCAAAGCTCAGATACCATTGTCACGACCTTTAAGACACTTGTAGAAGAAATTCGAATTCTCTAACACAAAAATTAGACCATAGCATAGACTTTCACAAATTAAAAGCATTAACCTTAATAAACAAAATAAAATAAACAAGAGAGCATGAAAGAAAATAAGAACGATATCACCGTTGACACAAGATTGGGTTGTATCTCCCTTGGGATGAGTGTGGCCCTTGTACCACTCACCCATATTTATATGTATTAAAAAGCTTTCTTTTAAAAAATATAACTCTAAAAATAAAGCACAAGTTCTTTTGAGTTTTTGAGCATAAAAACTCTTACAAAAATATAGCAAGCTACAAATATAAAGTCTTGGGCCTACCAAATGTATAATATACTAATTAGTATATACAAAGGTTTGAGGCCTTAGCCTTTTAGAAAAATATTAATGCCAAAATATGAAACTGAAAGATCCCTGCCCCCTCTGCGCAACGAATTCGGGGGTGCTAGCAGCGGAAGTAGCACTTATTGCGCAGGGAAGAGCCTCTCACTCGGGGCCTCGCCTATACGGATATCCGGACAAGAGACTAATCCCTCGGTTCTTCCAAAACCGAACCCGGAAAAACTTCCCTCGCTCACCAGCAGACATAGGCAATTCCTCCAGGATAATTTTATTCTAACGTAGTCAAGGTCATCACCAACCAAACTGATCCGACTGAATCCGTAAGTCTCATGGTCAGATCAAGGAAAAGACTTGCACTTGGATCAGAAAGTCCAACGTTTTTTTCCTCATCAAGAGGCACAACCGTTGATTCTTTTCCATAGAACAAGGGTTATCCGGGATTTACTTCAACTATCATAACTTAACAGAATTGAGTCTCATTTTAGGGATCCATCAGTCCAGCCTAACCTCAACCAGTCCCAACCACTGTAGGATCCATTTAGGAATTTGGTTATGTTTTGCCTCGGCGCTTCAAGCAAACTTCAAGATAGTCACACCACTTACACACCTAATATGAAATTGCATGTTTCACAGATTCAGCTGTCTTTAAAACAATCTTTTAATGAAACCATAGTATCACTGATCATAATCCTCCAAAATATCTGATTGAATTCTAATTTCCAATCACTCCTTCATCGGTGTACCTATGGCATCATTGGCAACCAGAACGCTCACCACATGTTCACTCAGGGGCCTTTTCAATAGTGCCTAGCTCATAGTACCTGACAATATAATCACATAAGAAAATCCATATGGACTCTCCGTTGAAGATCAGCAAGATCAACCAACAGATCCATATAAAAGAGCCATGGACTCATCCATTGAGGACCAGCAAGGACAATCAACCAGATCCATGCCGGAGTTCAGAAAACAACTCTAACACCTTGTTCCATTTTCTTTCTCGACGCACGCGTGGGTATCTTCGGCAACCCAGTGCCCGAGCACCGTATGGCCAGCACCCTCTAGGCTCCTTCGCAGGTCACCTAGTGCTTCACTCATAGGCCACTTCCTTGGTCCCTCATCCACGTACCGGAAGCTCATCATTTAAATCGAACCGAGGCTGACCTTGCTACGCGAGACGTCCTCCATTGACTCTCCGTCAGCTGTTACGCAACTTTATCAATTAGGCCTCCATGACCTTATTCACAAGATGGTTAAAATGTTTTCCCAACATTCTTGACATAAAACAGTCATTTAAAAACAAGTCATAAATACAGTTTCTAATAAACTCTCATCTTTCCACATTGTTCCACATCATTTCTCGTTATTCAACATTCTTCTACATCAATTCACATTGCTTATTCCACATCCAGGCATATGTATTCCCATCGTCTTCATCCATTCTCATCCAATCACATCATATTACATCTCATCACATCTATCCACATCTATTCTCATCACATCTCATCCATTCACATCTACCCATATCCACATCACATCACATTACATCCATTCACATCACATCTCATCATTCATATCTGCCTAGATCCACATCACATCACATTCATCCACCTTACATATCTCATCCATCCATTCACATTACATCACATTCATTTATATTCATTCAGATCCATATCTCATCACATCACATCCATCCACATCACATCTCATCCATTCACGTCACATCACATCATACTCACATCCATTTACATCTCATCATATCATATTCACATCGCATCACATCCATTTAGATATCATCACATCACATTCACATCCATTCACATCACATCTTATCCATTCACATCTTATCACATCCACTCACATCCATCACACCCATTCACATCTTATCACATCCACTCACATCCATCACACCCATTCACATCCATCACATTCATTGCATCCACATCACATCACACACATCTTATTCACACCCATTCACATCTTATCACATCCACTCACATCCATCACACCCATTCACATCTTATCACATCCACTCACATCCATCACACCCATTTACATCCATCACATTCATTGCATCCACATTACATCACATTCATTCCACCCACATTACATCACATCCACATCTCATTCTCATCCATTTACATCACATCACATCCTTTAACATATCATCACATCTCAATCTCATCTCATCACATTCACATCCACATCCATTTACATCACATCACATCCCATCCACATCCACATCCATTTACATCACATCACATCCTTTCATATATCATCACATCTCAATCTCATCTCATCACATCCACATCCACATCCATTTACATCACATCACATCCTTTCATATATCATCACATCTCAATCTCATCTCATCACATTCACATCCACATCCATTTACATCACATCACATCCCATCCACATCTCTTCACATCCACATCCACATCCATTTACATCACATCACATCCCACCCACATCTCATCACATCCTATCACATCACATTTACATCTTATCACATCCACTCACATCTTATCACATCTTATCACATCGTATTCACATCTTTTCACATCCTATTCACATCTATTCATATTTAGTAACATTTTTTACTTTCGATATTGATGATGAGACTTTTCTAAATTTCTGCCAATTGCTTGGCCTAGTTAAAGGTAATTTTTCTCGATGGATATTTTCATATTCTTTCTCAAATTTCTCAAGTGAAATATATTCAATATTCTTCTTTTAAGTAAAAGATTTATGGGATATACAAAAATCAATTCTACCCATATTTTTCAATAAAATTAATAAGGCTAAAAATTTTACTTTTGATAAATACTTATAATTTGAATTATACCAAAAATTCCTCTTTTACCATTTAATTTCTTAGATCTCAACTATCATGGGAATTCCTCTTTTTATATAAAAATAAATTTATCAAAATTTCATCTTTTTCTATTTAATTACTTGATTCTCAAATATCATGAGAATTCCTCTTTTTTGCATAAAAATAAATTTACCAAAAATCTCTCTTTTTGTATTTAATTACTTGATGCATAAACACTAAAATTTTGTTTCCCATAAATATGATGAAAATCATTCTTTTAGCATAGGATGTCCAATCCTAGAATATGGTAGGAAGTCCTCTTTTAGCATTATGCATAAAAATAAGATATGTGTTAATTTCTAAATTTTTTACCATAGCTTCGTTGCTATTACAGATAATTTTTAATTTTTCTAGAAAAGAATAAGACTTTGTAATACAATTATGATAGAAGAACTATCCTTAAACTTAAATCCAAATTATGGAATTAAATCATAAATTTACCATAATTTTATTAATATAAAAGCATAAAAATATTATTTTCTTAACCTCTGGCTTAACAAGTTTAGAGTTTGGTTTTGAATTAAGAATTTATCAATGAGAAGCATTCTTTTTCTAAAGAATTAGCCATAGGAATGACTATTCTTTTGGAAGAGAGAGATATACATAAAAAGCATTCAAAATAAGCATAAAGATTAACTTTTTTGTGGTTAATCATTAAAGTTCTTAGAGAAAGCTTGATTTGCATTAAAAATAACTAATTAGAAACTTCTCAAGCTTGAGAGGGGTTGAGAAGTGAAATCATTTGAGAATATTAACAAAAACCATGAAATTCCTTCTTACCTCTAGGTTTGGTATAATTCTTTATCTAGAAGTGAAGCCCCCAACCAATCAATTGGTTTCCTGAGTTGAGAAGAAAGCTCCAAGAGTTTTTGAAGAGAGAGAGGATCTCCAAGCTCTCCAAAAGTAGAGGATTTTTAAGGGATAATAAAAAATATCATTATTTTAATGTAATACTGGCATGGTATAGTTCACAGATTTTTTTACAAAAGACTAAGGGTCTATTTATAGGTGAGGGAGGCCACTAATCAAGTCCAATTGGGTTATCATGTGTAATTTTTTTGAATTAAAAACCCTTCCACATGTGTGAAATAGGTGCCTACCTCAAGAGTCCCCCTCTCCTTACCAAGGTGTCAAAAATGCATCATTATTTCAAAATATCTCATTTTTTTAGTAATATCTCTTAATTTTTAACTAATAAACCTTGTACTCAGTCAACTCTTCATCTTATGTGAGCATTTACTCATTTTTGGGTATTTTCTTTTATTCTTTGGATTTATCTCATCCCAACACTTGGATTAATCCTATTGGCCCATAGAAACCTTAATTGGACCATAATCTAATTTTTTTTGAAAATGTAGATCCTTAGGCTAAGGTCCTTTATACACATTTTCAATTAATTCCAAATGCACCTTGGAAAGTTCATTTTGAATTTTTGTTTCAGGGGAATCCATTTTAGACACTAGGAGGATTTTTATATCCAAAGATATCTTAATTTTGGATTATCTCTCTCTAGGCCAAAGCAGGGTAAAACAAGATCTTTCTTCTATTTCAGAGAGGGGAATAATTACAAGAATAGAAGGGGAGGTCATTACACCTTTACACCTCAAAAGCTGGAGGGAGGAATCTTACAGAAACTATAATAGATGTTCACATGTCTTCCAAAATATCTCATAGTGGCCAAATGACGAATTGATGGAGGCTCATAATGATCAAGAAGCATCATTGTCAAGCGTAATGAAGAGCTTAAGCTAAAGATATTAAGACATGAATTAACTTAATCATAAGAGTGATTAGCATAATCAAGACCACTTTGTATTAACTGATTAGCCTCTTAAATAGGCATCATGGATACACCAATTCCTCAAAGGAAATTGTGGCCATGATCCTAGGGAGCATATCCTACATCTTCTCCTAAATCTCCTCCATAAAGCCTAGAACCTCTCCACCTCTCCATAACTCATGGGCATTCAATCCTACTTTAAAGAGTTCAACTTTGATATTACTCAACGAGAGTTTTGATGTTGTGCTAGAGAAATAATGGCATGCACAGAAGAAGCCTCTTATCGACTTCGCAAACGCGTGTCTATCAATTTATGCATGTGGGGAGGACGCACCACATAAAAGGTAAGCTAGATCTACCCAAGAATGCATTAATTACTACTACACAAATGCTAAGAATATCTTGTAAGTCTCGTTTTAGGTTGGGTTCAAAAAGTTTCAAGTGTCATCGTCACCACACATGAAAGTGGAACTCCAACTTGGAATGCCACAAAATCTTTGCAAGAGAAAATTTTGACAGAATTTTATGATGCTTTTAAATCTGACCCGCCCTCTCCTCCACGTAGAAATGTGGAGCATTGAATAGAGCTTGTGCTGCCCAGTGCAACTGCGGTCCAATAGACCTCCGTACTAGATGAGTTTGGTCAAGGAGAATGAGGTGTCGAAGGTGATTAAGGAGTACCTAGTGAAAGGACTCATTCACCCTAGTTTCTCACCGTTCGCTTCTTCGATTTTGCTAGTTAAGAAGAAAGATGGTTCTGATTGAATGTGTATCGATTACAAAGCCTTAAATAAGCTTACTATAAAACATAGATATCCAATGCCAAGGATTGATGATTTGATGACGCTCTAGGTGGATCTAAGGTCTTCAGTAAGATAGATTTAAAAATTTGTATTAAAGACGAAGATGTATCTAAGACTGGTTTTTGTACTCGTTTTGGTCATTATGAGACCTTGTAATAATGAATGATGTCTTTAGGCTATTTATGGGTAAATTTATGGTGGATTTTATTGATGAAATTTGGTTTATAGTAAATCTTTACTGGAGCACGAAGCACACTTGTTTATAGTATTTGGCATGCTCAAGGAAAATGTGTTTTATGCCAATAAACAAAAGACTTTCCTATGTCAAGAGTAAGTTGAGTATTTGGGACACATTAAATTGGAGCTAGGCGTAAAGATGGATCCAAAGAAAGTAGCAGTGATCTTTGCATGGCCTGTTCCATAGGATATTATTGTGCTCAGATATTTCTTAGGACTATTTGGTTTTTATAGAAAGTTTACTATTTTATATTCTAAAATAGGAGCAACATTGACTGACTTGGCCAGTAGCTATTTGTTTACGTCTCAACCGACATTCAACAACAAAGTTTTGATAAGTTAAAGCAAGCGGTTGCCAACTGCATCTGTATTGACGATTGTGGATCTGTCATTACCTTTTGTCGTTGAGATATATGCTAGTAGCATTGTCACCATAGGAGCTTTGTTGAGCCAAGAAGGCCGACCTAGTGGCTTTTGAAAGTAAGAAACTCAGTAGTTCGCAATGCAAGTGGCCCCACACATGAGCTTGAATTGTATGCAGTTATATATGCATTAAAGGTGTGGAGGCATTACCTTTACTAATGTGCTCCACATTTATGATGTTAATGAATGATGTCTTTAGGCCATTCATGGATAAATTTGTGGTGGATTTTATCGTGATGACATTTTGGTTTATAGTAAATCTTTACTGGAGCACGAACCACACTTGTTTACAATATTTGGCATGCTTAGGGAAAACATTCAAGAGCAAAGTTTTATTAAGTTAAAGCATGCGATTGCAATTGCACCTGTGTGTTGACGATCGTGGATCCATCATTACCTTCTATCATTTTTGAGACACATGCTAGTAGCATTGCCATAGGAGCAATGTTGAGCTAAGAAGGCTGACCAATGGCTTTTGAAAGTAAGAAACTCAGTAGTTTGCAACACAAGTGGCCCACACATGAGCTTTAATTGTATGCAGTTATACATGCACTAAAGGTGTGGAGGCATTACTTGTATGGAGATGAGTTTAAGGTCCACACGGATCATGATACACTGAAGTATTTTTGTAACTGGATTTAAGGGGCCGTCAGGCAAGATGGGTCAAATTAATGCAAGAATTTCACATGGAAATCTTGTATAGACGAGGAAAAGAATTTTTTGTTGCCAATGCATTGTCTTGTATAATGTATCAGATGAGTTTTAGTATAGTCGAGAATGAGATCATTCATAGAATATGTGAAGCTCAAAACTATGTAGATTTACCATTGAGAATAAAATTCTTAAGAGTGGCAAGGTATGCATTCTGGACTTAGATAATTCGCGGGTATTAGTGACGCAAGAATGTCATGATAGTCCATGTGCTAGGACACCTAGGAATAAAGAAAACAATTGAGCTCATTAGATGTTTCTATTGGTGGCCACACATAAAGAAACATCTTAATCATTATGTGAGACATTGTTTACAGTTTCAAGTTCCTAAATTTGAGTGTGCGAAGTCGCCCAAATTGTTACATCCATTGCCTATTCCAGAGAGGAAACGACAGAGTATTTCCATGGATTTCATTATGGGTTTACCCAGAACTAGGAAAGGGTATAATGCTATCTTTGTCACTATGGATAAATTATCTAAAATGGCACATTTTGTTCCTACTAAACGAACAAGGTTGAAGCTGTTTTGCAAGTAGTAGAATTATTTATTTCCAATGTGTCTAGATTATATGGCTTGCCAAAATCCATTATCTTGGATAGAGATACACGGTTCATAGGTAATTTTTGGCAACATTTTTTTAGTAAACTTGGCACGGAACTTTGCATGAGTATCGATGAACATCCACAGACTAATGGTTAGACTAAGAGAGTCAACCAAGTCTTAGAGGATATGTTGAGAGCTTATGTCAGAGAGAACGACATGTATTTACCTTTATTGGAGTTTTCATAATGTTAAAATTTAGAACCTTAGTCTAGATAAAAATTGACTCTAAATTAATTATTTATTCTAAAAGCTTATTCCAAAATACTAGGTCTAGAAATGAAAAATTAAACTAAGGTTAAATCTTAGGAAATAATCCATCCAGGATTAATTCTAAGGTCTAGGAAATATCCTTAATTATTTTGAAGGAAAGGTTGATTCCTAAGGTCATAAGCACTTAAATGTATGAACTTTTATTAATTTATTATATTATTCTCTGTAAATTTTAAAAGTTGTGTAAAGATTTAATTTAAATCTCAAGTATCATTTCTAGATTCTTCTTAGAAATAAATCTAGATGCATTTTAATGACAAAAAGGCCATAAAATGATTATTTTCCTCTTCCTAAAAAAAAATCAATCTAGATGCATTTTAATGACAAAAAGACCATAAAATGATTATGTTATTAAATTTTCTTTATTGAATACACCAAATAATCAAATAGAGGAGGTAAACTATTCTTTGTACTAATTTATGAGAATTTGAATTCAAATGAAGGAAAATTACAATTTAACTTGGAAAAAATTTAATTTACAAAGAGGTTTGAATACCTACTTGTGTATGAGCTTGATTTATATGTCTGGGCCTTATAGTTGAGTGATTATGCTTCTCCTAAACCTTCAAAAAGCACACAAGTTTCTCTTTAAGGGAAAGATCTCAAGAATTATCCAAATTTTAAAGTACACTAATAAATTTTGAAGTAAAATGTGTACCAATACTTATAGAGTACACATAGTACTTAATGTAATGATGAGAAAGGAAAATATGCAAGCAACTAGAACTCAAAAAAAGGTTTTTTTTCTCATCTTGGGGTGGGGGTGGTACTTGAACAAGGCTAATAGGAGACTCTACATGCGTGTGAGCCATTGGATTGCTAGGGAAGGATTGACATGCACCAAATCATGCATACCTTTGATTTTGTGGACTAAACCTCTACCATTGCTTTTCAAGCTTTCACTTTTATATTAGAACTATTAGTTTATGCATGACACTAGTTATGCACATGTATTCCATACCACATACCATTGGATAAATATCATTGACTAATTATTCAACTAGAACTCCTTGTTTTTATTAATTCATAGTTTCTGAACCTTAGCCTTAGCCTAAATAAATTGATTTTAATGTGCACACACATTAGTTTTTTTGGCATGAAAACATAAGCATTTTTAGGCCCAATATTTTTAGTTTGATATTGGAATTAGAATTATTAAATTTTATTATCTACTTCACTTAAATTTTTTATATCTCTAATTTTACTCTATTAAGTGCAAGTGTGCATGCACATGTACACGTGTGCATACCTAGGGTCTATTTTTAATTTTCTATGCATATGGACCCTATTATTTCTACTCAAAAATAGTTTTTTTGAATTACTATAATTATTTTATAAGGAAAACAATAATCATCATTGGCCACTTCGTCTAGGCAAAAATTCTAGCGCACGAATTCCAGAATATAAAGATACAAAATGAAACATGGCCATGGCGAGTACATGCCTGTAGGAAAACCTAAAAAATAGAAATATAGAAGACCAAATTAACCATCATGAGTGGTATGGGATGAGGCCTCAGTCCCACGCTCTGTTGAACTTGTGGTGGATGTGGAGTGTGGGCGGCCAACCAAACGACACCGCTCGATATAAGACGTTGGAACTCCGCAAGGTCATCCTCTGCAGATGAAGCCTGCTAATGGAGATTGGCTAACTCGAGTGCATGCTATTGATTGAGCTCTGTAAGAGTACAGGCATGCATGTCTTGTAAGGTGACGAGTTCTGTCTCATTCTCCTACCGAAGTGCCTGCATCTCTTACTCATGTTGCTGCTAGGTCTCTACCATAAGGGTGCACTCCTAGGTCTCTACCATAAGGGTGCACTCCTCCCGAATGGCTGCCACGACATCCTCATCAGGATGGGAGATAGATAAATCTCAAATAGCTCCTCTCGAAGCTTCTAGAGCTCGTCGTTCTGCTGTGTCTTCTGTGCATTGGTCTCTTGTAACTTCCTGAAGGGCCTCCTCTGCATCCTCATCCGGAGTTGTAGCCTCCTAAGCGGCCCTCTCCGCTAGATAGATGGACCAACGCAAGTGTCGGTTGGCGTTGGTGAAGGCACCCAAGACTCGTTGGTGGATGAGACCCATGGTCGTGATCCGTCAAGAGGCTTCCATCAATGTGTCGCCACAAGATAGCACTCTGAAGGGATCCTCGTTTTAGGTCAGAGGAAGTGGTCAAGACTGTTTGAGGGAGACTCCGAAAAAGCCCAACCCGGGGAGTGGTGGAAAATATGGTGGAGGTAAAGCTCGGCGGAATAGGTGGTGGTGCTGTCAAGAGAGAAGGTGTCATAGTGGATGATAAGGAGTAAGTAACTCATGTCCGTGTCGCTAGAAGAGTAGGGTGAAGTGGAAGATGAAGTGGTGATGTGGGGATTAGGCACCAAAAATATAGGCAACTACCTTTTCTCCTGCCAACTTTTCCTCCCAGCTTAAATTACTAACCTTGGGTTGGGTAGACTCCTCATCTGACTTTGAAGGTGTGGTGGTTAGGGGAATGACCAAGGTAGGCTCCGCTTCCTTCTCCATGGGTGGTGTTTGAATGAATTCCTCTAGGCCTCCTTATAAGCTTGTTCCACAATGGATGGGTAAATTGCACCATCAAGAGGAGGAGTTGGTGACTTTGGGGCTCCTTGGGGACCGGGTGATGTAGCCGCCACTATTGGAGTGCCAGCATTGGGAGGTGGCACCACAACCACTATTGGAGTGTCAATCTTGGGAAATGGCACCATTGCTTCCACCATGTTAACCAGTGGGGTTCGAGTACAATCATGGGTGTAGTGGTCTCGGCTCTTCGGGCAATGGAGGCATGGGGGGGTGAGCCCTCTGGTACCGTGCATTGAGCTTGCACGTGGCCGCTCCCCCCACAACGGTAGCATATAAGAGGTCGGCGGGTGGGATTGTTGGGAGGATGGTGGTTGGTTAGGCCGAGCCCCATATGTGTTGTTAGCGGGCCGAAGGTATTGGAGGGGCTGCTGCATAGACCACCAGGGGTGGGTTTTGATAGACTTGGGTGTTTGTGGGATCGACACACGAGTGGGGGGCACGATTGATAGGTTGGGAGAGTGCCTGCTTTTAATATGGATTTGCATAGGAAGGGGGTTGTATGTTAGGGTTGCTTCGGGATGAGGGGTATTGGTGTATGCTAGCATGTGGCTACTTGAGCTCCTTAAGATGATGTGGCCTGGGGGCGGTGGAGGGGTTTGTACGAAAGTAGCCATGGGGGGGGAGGGAAGGGTATGTGGAGTGGCTAAGTAGGAGGGGCCATGGGTGATAGGGTTAATATAAGCTTAGGATTGGAGGGTAGCTACTCCAACTGATTGAGGGTTCAAGAAGGGTGTTGGGTTGGTTAGGGGCCTGGGCCAAAGTTGAAGCACTACTAGTTGGGGTCACCATGTAGTCTTCGGCGAAGTGATTAAGTGGGGTGGCACCTTGCTCAAGTTGTTGCTAGCATAAGGCAAAGTCTCTTGAGGTAGTAACACTCCTTGTCCTTGTGGCCCGCCTTTGAGAAAAATGGGCAATATTTCTTGGTGCTAGGAGAATCATTTGGAAAATGGCCTTGTGAGCTACATATCGGGCACCATGGACTCGTCTTGGGATCTTTGACCTAGAGCTTCTTGATCTCCTTCCTGAGCATTATCGTGGCCGCGTCTGCTTGTTTGTGACCTTTTGAAATCTTCCAGGTCCTTCTTGAGCTTGGCTAGCTCATCCATGTAAGTGGATGTAGAAGCTACCATCGAGGCTAGAGGAACAGTTGGAGGAGCTGAAGACATGCCGAGGATAAGTGGGGAGGACTAAGAAGTACTACGCTCTGCTACATGAGGCGAGCATTCTCCAATTGTGTAGCTCTATCTTGGAAGTCTTGCAGGGTGCCTTGGGATGGAAAGGTCTCTCTCATCTTATTGTCGTTTGAGTAGGGAGTGCTCGAAGCACCTACTGTGTTGCAGCATGTAGTTTCCAGGATCTTGGGGTAGCCAAGAGACCAAAACTTTAGCTCTTGTGACAAGTTGGGCCACTAACTCCCCCGCCTTCATGATGAGTTGGTTGAGCTCTTGAGTAATGAGGTCGACGTAGTTCCTCGGCCA
Source organism: Cibotium barometz (assembly GCF_041138505.1). Taxonomy (NCBI): domain Eukaryota; kingdom Viridiplantae; phylum Streptophyta; class Polypodiopsida; order Cyatheales; family Cibotiaceae; genus Cibotium; species Cibotium barometz. The sequence goes on from NC_141095.1 coordinate 34,784,863, forward strand.
AAAAGTACCCAAGAACTGTAACCTAAGGGTGGCTCAATCCGAGAAGTGGTTGATGGGAAATTGATTGTACCACTGGTCAAAGCACTTTCTTTTTCTAGTGTTGTCAGGAACATGACCAAGCGTGCATCATCTCGGTTGAGACCTCTTGAGTCACACATAGTGAGGAACCACCGCACATGGTCTTCCGCACATTTAGTGATGGTACATTTGAAGGTTGATAGTTTAACTTGCACACGGTTAAGGACAGTAGCCAATGGCTCTGGCCCTGGAGCTTCCATAGGGTTAGAAGAGGAAGATGCTGAGGGAAGAGTAAGGGAATGAGGAAGAACACTACGATGACTAGTTCGAAGAGGAGAATGAAGGGTTGAATCACGTCCAGAAGCTCTAATCTTCGGGGGCATACACAACACTCCTCTCACCACCCACGAACATAAATCGCCAAAAAGAAAAAGAAATTTTTTAAAAAGACTATCCTTGACCTCTAGGAGAGTCTCACCATGATCGCTAAATATTGTCTTAGTTGTGGGTGACTCCACTGGTCCTTGCTCTAGTAGGGACTCAAAGACTACTGACACAAACACTAGGGTTGGGAGAAAAAGGGAATGTGGATCCTCTCAGGGAAGTATACCTGCCAAGGATGAGTCGACCTCAGCGGATAGACATGCAAGACCTATGCTCTACACTATCTACCGTGCTCTCTAACCACCACCTAGCACCGCAGTATCCCTATAGGGTATCCCTATAGGCCTGTCACTCACACCACACACACCATTGACCAGTCACTCACCTTGCTCACACATAGAGATAGATAAAACACCACAAGAGCGCAACACTATATATCACGATACCAAAAGTCATTATACAAGAGAGACTCTGCTCCCATAGAGAATGTGCTAGAATCAATGTGATACAAGAGAATGTGCTAGAATCAATGTGATACAAGAGAGAGTTTCCTCGTCTATGAGAGTGTGTCTGAGATTATGTGTCCCCTGCTGCCAAGAGAGTGCTCCCCTTATCTCCTATTTGGGTGTCCTTCTCCTCGGGTGTCCCCCTCCTAGAAGTACCAACCCTCATCATGTAGTATAGAGGGAAGATCGATGGTGCTCAAGAGGATCTCTCCCTACCTTCTTGGGAAAGGGAGAGGGGTGTTGCCTCCATGAGTGCCGTGGCACAAGTTCTTTTATGCTTGGAAGTCTTTTAATATCACTTTAAAATAATTACAAGTTCTTTTATGCCATTGAAAGTTCTATAGGACCACCTTAAAGTACTTGAGAGCTATTAAAAGTATTTTAGGGCCAATCTAAAGTACTTTAGGACCATGTATAATTTCTTCAAGACCACTTGGAAGTGTTTCAATATCACTTTAAAATACTTACAAGTTCTTTTGTGCTATTGAAAGTTTTGTAAGACCACCTAAAAGTGCTTTAGATCTATTAAAAGTGTTTTAGGACTAGTGTAAAGTACTTTAGCTCTAATTTATACAAGTTTGAGAGTCTCTTAAGGTGCTCTAGGACTTGCTTTAATTAGGCTTTCATAAAAGTAAAGTACAAACCTGAGGTTCATTAAGCAAATGTATGGGATGCTTTACAACATCATGTCTCCCTATCCTCTTGCTACAGACATCTTTTTTGTTGGGGAAGACTCGTGTCTTTGACATCCAAAATTCAAAAACAAGATCTTCAACTTCATGTGTGATGATGTTCCTTTGAGATTGTTGTCTTTAGCATGTTTGTAGGGCCAAGATGCCATCCTCTTCTTGGCTCTGCAGGGGAAAGACTCCATCATCTTCTGATTGTAGGCGAGCATTGGCTATAGAGAGGATTCTCTTGTGGATGCCTAGAACCTTTATTACCTTTGCTAAGCTGATAGTTTTGTTGTTGCCACCATGTCCATTGAAACCATCACAATTAAGTACCATCATTAGAGATGACCTCTTCAAGAAAAGCTTATCTTTCGATCAAGTCACTTTGACTTGTGTCAAAGTGTTGCAAATGTTGGCAAGCACAGCTCTTTCGCAACCCATTTCTTCAAGTTGTTGAACATCCTTGAAATTGGGATGAAGAAGGAGTTTCTCAAATATTAGCTTTGTGAGTAGCTTTGTCAAGGCCCTTCGTCTACTTGTATCACCCTACAAATCTTCTTTCTTTCCTTCTCGAGGATGGACCTATTCTCTTCAACCCTTTGCTTCTTCTTGGATTTTTTTTAAATTCTTACTTTGCTTTGTAGCCCAATACTACCTGATTTTCTCACTGCCTTACTGACTAAGAATAACCCTGCCTCCATTTTCTTGTGCCTCTCTGCATTGTGCAAAAACTGATCTCGTCCCATTGCATGCCCATCAATATTTATCCTGAAATGAGGTGAAAGTACTACTAGACCATTTTGCCCTAAACAACCATACTATGCAAGTTTCTTTGACCTTAAAACATTATTCAAAAAATAGGTATTTAGGTTCAATGGGCATGGCTGTGTGTTTTAGAGAGGGAAAGTGAGAGAGAGCTCTAGAGGTAGTGTTCTTTAGAGAGAGAGAGAGAGAGAGAGAGAGAGAGAGAGAGAGAGAGAGAGAGAGAGAGAGATTAAATGTAGTGCATCTCCTTACAACTGCCTAGCTCTCTAGGGAGGCAAGAGCATAGAGAGATAAGAGGAGGGAGACACACTTTGTGTGTGTGTGTGTGTGTGTGTGTGTGTGTGTGTGTAGCAAAGAGATAGAAAGAGCTCATGAATGTAGCACAACTCTTCTGCCCCATAGGGAAGGAGATGAAGAAGCCAAGCACCTAAGAAACACGAGTCCATCATGTTGGGATAGTCCGTTGTGGGATCATGAAGATTTGGGAAGAAGACTAGAAAAAGTTAGATTTTATGTGTAGAATGTTCTCCTGTCATCTCCATAGATCTATCAAGAAAACCATATGATAAGAGAGAGAGAGAGAGAGAGAGAGAGAGAGAGAGAGAGAGAGAGAGAGAGAGTGAGTGAAATGAGAAAGTACATGGGACCTCAGGAAGCATGCCACAAAAAAACATAGATGTGAGAGGACACCAGATTGGGTCCCAACTGCCCCCCCCCCCCCCAAGTGTGTGCCAAAAGCATCCCTGCTTGAGTATTTTTATAGTATTTTATTCCATTAAAAATAGATTACATGGCTATTTTCGCCCAAGCTTGCTCTACAAGCTTTCTCTTTTACAAAAATTGAATAATAAAATATTTCAAAACTCTCACTCCCGTGAGTGACAGTCCTCCTGGTTTAGGAGACAACCGTCCTCAGTTTGTAACTATCAACACACACGAGTGATCAAACACATTAATTGTTCCCACATTGGATTCACTCACAATGTCATGACATATTTAAGTGGATTCACTCACAATGACTAATTGGATTCACTCCCACATTGGATTCATTCTCAATAATTAATTGGATTCACTACCAATGTCCTTACACGCGTCACACATGCCTTAGAGTTGATCGGAGTCACTCACACAATCAAACTCACAAAACCTTTGCATACATCACACATGTCTTAGAGTTGATCGGATTCACTCACAATCAAACTCCCATAATCTTCACATGTGTCACACGTGTCTTAGAGTTGATCGGATTCACTCACAATCAAACTCCTACATTGGATTCACTCACAATGTTTTCATACGCGTCACATGTATTCACAGAGTATACCACACGTCTCACATGTGTTACACCTAGTTGGATTCACTCACAACCAACTAGGGTCACACGTACCACACGTCTCACATGTGTCACACCTAGTTGGATTCACTCACAACCAACTAGGTTCACCCTCTAAAGAATCAAATTCACTCTCGATTCTTATACCACACTGGGTTGGGTTACCCTAATCAAGAATTAATTCAAAAGAGTTGATCGGATTCACTCACAATCACACTCACACATTTCTTACATACGTCACACAAGTTATAATTGATTGGATTTACTAATAACCAACACTCAATTTATGATAAGTTATCCATCACAGATAAATATCACTAAGTATTCATCATAGACATGTAAAAGAAACATTGTATCAAGGACTTCTATGTATAATAAATTCTAGTATCCCATACCACCAGAAATTATCCCACACAAATCTAAAGATAAGTATGCATCAGAATACTTCACACAGGATTAATCTTGTGTCCAATACCACAAGACTAATTCATAGTGAAAAATTCATAAAGTATAGTTCAAGTTGGAAGGGCCAGTTCCTCCAAATAGTTCTACTTATAATGCATAAGAACTCTCCTTGAAATTTGCAAAAGTCTTAAATAAAATTTGTTATAGAGATAATCAAATTAATATGTTATCCTAAGAGTCAGAGTAGTCGTCGTGGTAGTCTTGTTCTTCATCATCATCGAGTCCAACATGGTAGTCTTGTTACCCTAAGAGTTAGAGTAGTCGTCGTGGTAGTCTTGTTCTTCATCATCATCGAGTCCAACGTGTGTAAGTCAAGATGAAAATTGTTGGAAGCTCCATGGTAGAGATTGTTTGGTATAACTTGCACATCATGCTTACACCACACATAACAACATGCCGACACTCATGCATAAACTCAAGACTATTGATTTCATGATTCCGACATAAATTGCTTAAGTAATAATCACATAGCTTAGAATAATGTTAGTCCAAGTTAGGTGTATAATCTGAAAGTTTACCCTAATCACAAGTCTTTGTGGAGCTAAGAAAATAACTAAAGCATGGAATCGAACGATTGGTTGAAAGTGTATAATAACCGTTTGACAATAACGCTCAAATTGATCTCGTCATGACGCCACTAGAGTGATCCACATATCTATCAACACATCTAAAGTCAATGTTTAAACGATGAAAGTATAGGATTAATCATTAAAAAAAGTCTTTCTTTCTCTCTCTTTTTCTTCTTCTTTTCCTTCTTGTCTCTCTTGTTATTTTTCTTCTTCTTCTTCTTCTTCTTCTCTCTTTTCTTCTTCTTCTTCTCCTCTTCTTTCTCTTTCTTCTCTCTCCTCTTTTCTTCTTCTTCTTCTCGCTCTTCTTTCTTCTTTCTCTTTCGTCTCTCTCCTCTTCTTTCTTCTTCTCCTCTTCTCTCTCCTCTTCTTTCTTTCTTCTTCTTCTTCTTCTTCTTCTCTCTTTTCTTCTTCTTCTTCTTCTCCTCTTCTTTCTTCTCTCTCCTCTTCTTTCTTCTTCTTCTTCTCTTTTCTTCTTCTTCTTCTTCTCTCTTTTCTTTTTCTTCTTCTCCTCTTCTTCTTCTCTCTTTTCTTTTTCTTCTTCTCCTCTTCTTCTCCACTACGCTTCTCGCGCCATGCAGTTCTATTTAATCCCACATAGTGTCTTATTCGCGTAATGAGAGGAGTATAAAGGGTAAGCAATACATATATTTTCTTTAGAAAATATTAAAATTTGGCAAAATCAGGGTCCAACTCTGAGGTAGATCAAAACCTAGTGAATCAAGGAAAAGCTAACCAATCTTTTATTCAGAATGGTATTTTATTTCAAAATGATAAGGTTTATGTATCGGATAAGCCAAAAATTAAACTGAGGATCCTATTTGAGTGCCATGATGCACCAGCGCGGCGGCAAGATATCCGGGCATACAACATACCTTGGCTTTGGTTAGAAGGACCTTTTATTGGCCAAAAATAAAGGATTTTGTTCAAAATTATGTGGTCAAGTGTCATCAATGTCAGATTAATAAGGCAGAGTGCCATAAATCTGTTAGGTTATTACATTCTTTGGATATTCTATCTCAAAAACGGGAAAGTATTTCCATGGATTTCAGTATGGGACTTCTATGTACCAGCAGGGGTCACGATGCCATTTGGGTAGTCGTGGATAGATTGACAAAGATGGCTAGGTTTTTACCCACAAAGACACAAGTTAAAGCGTTGGAATTGGCTTACCAATTTGTCAAGCAACTGTTTAGACTGTATGGTCTACCTTCTGATATTGTGAGCGATCGGACTCTAAGTTCACTGCTCATTTTTGGCATGAATTTTTGGCATGAATTTTTCAAGACATTGGAAACTACTTTGAGTATGAGTTCCTCTGATCATCCACAATAGTCTGATGGAAAAATAGAGCGTGTGAATCAAATTGTAGAGGATATGCTTTGTGCATATGTCTCTAGAAAACCATCAAGTTGGGAAAAATATCTTCTAATGATGGAATTTACCTATAACAGTTCTAAGCATACGGCTACTCGCTATAGTACGTTCATGCTTATGTATGGATATCAACCCAGGGCACCTGCTGATGTTGGTCTTAAGGACATTGAGCTTAATACATCGAGTGATTTCTTGCGTGATATGCAAGAAATGTTGACCCAAGCTCAGGATTCAAGCTATGTGCTATTGGAGTGAAGTCATATCTCTTGGTGGTCTGGGACACTAAGGTAAGGTATGTAGTACTTTATTTTTTATTTATGTGTGCACCCTTGGGCTCAGGGGTGGTTGGGTGGATGAGTATATGCCTTATTTATGCATGTTTATGCATAGTTATTAGCTAGATAGATCTTTAGGGTTTTAACAACCTTCCCTATTGCCTTTGTCTCTTAGGAGACACATGCACCTTGGTGACTACCTCACCGTCGTTCGTTGATCACTCACCGGTGTGGTGCAGTGTTTGAGTGCCATTAATGGTTCTGGTTAGCTGGCTTTGACGGTGTCCGTTATCGACGTGTTGCCTTTAATGGTTCCGGTAGGCTGGCTTTAATGGTGTCCGTTTTGCCGACATATTGTAACATCGACGGTACTAGTTGTACGTTTCACTGCCCAATCGGTTTCCCTCGTCTCTCGACACATGTGCATACGTCTCTCGTTAATGTGACCTTCACGCCACGTGGTTCTTCGATATTCATGCTTGCACTGCTTTGCACCTTCACATAGAGGACCAAGAGATCCTGGGCCATTTGAGTACCCCAAACACACACACACCATTCTGACGGAGCGTACTTGTAGCATTATATCGTGGTGATGTGTGTGAACACACTAAGGACCGCCGAGACTTTTTCCCTCACTAGGAGGTTCCCCCCCGTGCGTATGTATACCCTCTTATCTACTCATTTTGGGGTGTGTACTTATCTTTTGTATCTGGCACACATTTGTTGATTCTAATCTTCTGAAATTGTGTGCTCTCAAGCTTCTCTATCTTGTGTGTGTGCATTGATGCAACCCTAACCCTAATTCTAACAATTGGTATCAGAGCTAGCTTCCTTGACACTTGATCTAGTAGTCTGCCTCCCTCCTCACGACCCTGTTTTTTTTATCTTCTATTGAGATACCCTCTTAGGAGAAGAAGGTATATATTGTAATGTGATGTATATGGAGTATACAAAGTTTTCAAGGTCTGCAGTGCGATTCGAGTGCGTTTTGGACACAACAAGGTTTCTACAAATGTTCTATAGAGAGACGTCATTTTGGATTGGTTCCGTTCGATTTTGGGTGTTTGGACTGTGCAGTGATGAAGATTTGGTGTGCAACAGCATCTACAGTGTCTTCAATAACATCAACCATCATACTTTCGCCAGTTACACACTATTCTCTACTCTATGTTATTTTTCATACACTTTGCAGGTGATTTAGTCAGCTGGCAACCATCCGGGGTTACATTCAGTGAATACTGACTACTTGCAGTGTGTTGAAAGATTTTGCATCTGGTAGACAATCATGGCTGGCAGTAGTGATGTAGTCAACACGTTGTCTGCTGAGGACAAACTACATGTGACTAATTACCCATTGTGGTCCTATATGATGAGGCATGTACTGGTTGCTAAATGCCTTTGAAATGTGGTCAATGGTAGTGAAACTCATCTGTTTCAACCAGTACAGCATCGAGATGTTAAGAAGTTATAGCATATACATAGTGTTGTATGTGGTCCTATGAGGACACCATCTATTGGGAGATATCTCTACTTCGTCACTTTTATTAATGATTACTCCAAAGGCATAAGACATCAATGTACAATGCCATACACACCTCAGCAAAATGGTGTGGCTGAGAGGAAGAACAGGTCTCTCATGGAGATGGCACGATGTATGGTGAAAGCCCAAGATTTACCTCGTTTTTGGTTAGAGGCAACTATGTGTGAAAACTATGTGTTGAACAAATGCCCTACCAAGGCCTTGGAGTCTAAAACTCCTTATGAAGCTTGACATGGAAGGAAGCCTTCTGTGGCTCATTTGCATGTTTTTGGTTGTCTTGCTTATGCTCTTGTGCCTGAGCAACAACGCAGTAAGCTTGATGATAAGGCAGTTAAATGTATATTTGTGGGATATATAGTTAAGAAAGCAAGGGATATAGACTTTACCATCTGGCCTCAAAGCGGCTTTTGGTAAGTAGAGATGTTGTTTTTGTCAAAAACTCAGCTCAGCCCATGCTTTCATGCAAAAAACAACAGAATGTATGCTCACATGACTTGTTTGATTCGCTCCTACCTTTGTTTAATGGAGGGCAACCATATGTACACACCCTTCTATCTACTCATTTTGAGGTGTGTACTTATCTTTTGTATCTGGAACACATTTGTTCATTCTAATCTAGTGAGTTTGTGTGCTCTCAAACTTCTCTATCTTGTGTGTGTGTGCATTGTTGTAACCCTAACCCTAATTCCAACAATATTCTGGGCTCTAATACCAGTGAAATGGGAAAGTACATGGGACCTCAGGAAGCGTGTCCACAAAAAACACAGACGCGAGAGAACATCAGATTGGGTCCCAACTGCCCCCCCAAAGCGTGTGCCAAAAGCATCCTCGCTTGAGTATTTTTATAGTATTTTATTCCATCAAAAATAGATTACATGGTTGTTTTAGCCCAAGCTTTCTTTTTTACAAAAATTGGATAGTGAAATATTTCAAAAATCTCACTTCCAAGAGAGAGAGAGAGAGAGAGAGAGAGAGAGAGAGAGAGAGAGAGAGAGAGAGAGAGAGAGACCCAAAATGACATACACGATCACGCTCCATGATTGTGTGAGCTTTTAATGATAATGTAAATTCTAAATATTCTTTTCATGATAACTATTCGGCCTTAACTTTCTAAGTGTTCTTTTTTATAATTCATAATATTCTTTCTTACCATCTTGTTATTACCTTTAACCTCTCCTTATTAGCACTTGACAAAGGAATGTCAATGACACCACTTTTTGAACCATCTAACTATGCTTTGACCCATTGGTCCTTCATCAATCCAAGCTTGATCTTGTGGGAAAGTGGAAATGGAGAAGAGTCAAAGAAGGGCATTAATACCTAGAAAATAACTCCCTTGCTTTTGGAGCTCCCAATCGTCAAAGAATTCATTAATTTACATATCTAAGGTAAGCCTTGAATTCATATTTATGCTTTTAATTATTCAAAAATGCATAGTTTAGCTCATAAATTGTCATCATCAATTCTATTCTTTGATTTGAATTATTTTCCTAAAGAATAATCCTTTCACTTGAATATTTAGTTCTTTATAAAAGAGAAATTATAGAGGATCAAATAAATGATACCCTTGTACATGTGAACCTTAGGATTTATATTCTAATGGGAAATCAATGGAGGCCCCAGGATCTCTTGGAATTCTCTACTGAACCTAAATATTTGGTGGACCCATAGGTTTAAGCCTCCCTTAGCCTTGCTGGATACTAGGGCTTCCAAAAGAACAAATAATAAGGGAATTAGGAGATTAGAAGACATATGGGATTTCTCTCAAGCAAGATGGAAAGAGCTCCATTAGATTATGGGAGAGCTCACATTGCAACAAAGTGAGATTTAGGTCCTAAGCTCAGTCCTTGCTGAGATGTAAAAGAATTGGTATTCTATAGCATACAATGAATTCCTAGTTTCACGATTGGAGCTGGTTTAATGGGGCTAAACTTGATAGAATCAATACAAAGACATTCTATGAAGAAATGTGTAACGAGGAAATAAATGTCAAATATTGTAACAAAGTCTAGAGAATCATCTGGGATGGGAACATTTGGAAGATAACATGGAATCTGATATGGGATGCTTTGATCCCAGTGAAAGCCCAAGTGTTCTTGTGGAGAGTTTGCCTCCTAGGTTTAAGCTATTCCAAACAAACTTTAGTGTTCGGACATGCCCTAGATGTAAAGTTGCTATTGAGGAAGGGAGACATGCTTTCTGGGAGTTCCCTTCTTTAAGGTGGTTCTAGGGGAAAATAGGTAGATGGGTAGAAGAAAATTTAGGAGTAAGAGGGCTTGGAAGGGACTAGTTATTAGGAAAATTATACAAGATGACTCATGAGATTGATCTGATTTTTTGCATCATTAGGTATCAATGCCTGTGGGGTGATTTGGGTCTCTAGAAATGAGCTTATCTTTTGCAAGGGGGACAAACATGGAATAGAGGCCACTAAAGTTATGTTTGAAAGTATACCATTTTGTTGGTCTATGTATCAATAGGATGAATAATTATAGATATACTGAGGTTGTATAAGCATTACAATCTGCTAACCCAGTATGCATTAACATTTCACCTTCCCATGTATATACCTGAGTTTGATCATTGGTAGGTATATACATGGGATGATGTTAGAGCTAAGTTTCCCAAATTTGGACCAAGATCCAGAAGGTGGTACCTCAAAGATAAGCAACCAGAAGAGATTTTCATGGCCCTAGTGGAAAACCCTCTAGAAAGGAGGCCAATAGTGAAAATATGGATTAAAGGAAAGGAGTTTGAACAACAGTCCCCCAAGGGATACACCTCTGATGTGCTTCTTATTGCTTGTATGCAGTTGGGATACCACTTCTCATGGGGAAATTCTTCTTTCTGGAATATGTGGCAAAAGTATTCCATCTCCCTCTGGAGGGAGCCACCGATGTCCCGTCTCCAAAAAAAAAAGACATGGAGTTATATTTCTACTCCAAAGGGTTTGGCAAGGAGTATAAGATGAACAACCACAGAGAAGCCCACAACCACTTACATTTCTAGTTCATCATTGAGATAATCATCCTCACACATAAGGTCACATACATGTGCAAGAAGGCCTTGGGGTTATACTCGTATACATATGCAAGAAGGCCTTGGGGTTATACTCGTATACATATGCACAAAAGCCTATTGCACGGGCCCACATTTTTTTCTGACAGCTGCTCGACAGTTATAGGGGGAGCTTAAAAGTATTTATCTCAGTTCTCAAAGACAAATATTGGGGACTAGTTGTATCTATTGCATCAAGGCATACTAGATTTTTGAGAAACTATGCATATGCATGGTGATGGTGATTAATACTAATCCTACATTAATATAATGATTAAGTTAATCTAAGATGGGTGATGCCTAAGCATAAACATGATGATTAATTGCTAAACCAATTAAGCAAGAGACTTAAGCACAATTAGGTTACAAGATTGAGATTTGTAGTCATATAGAGGCTTAAGATATTGCTTCATATTTCATTGCTTGAAATGGTACCCTTTTATATGAGGAGGTACACCTTTTGGTTTGCACAACATCAATGTGGGATAATTCCCTTTGTTCATGTGGCTTCATGCTATACTTTGCTCTTGCTTGGCTACTCATTCTCACTCCCTACCTCTTCCTTGTGCTTAACGACACCACATTTCTCAGCCCCCCCCTTGGTGCCATATTTTTAGGCTATTGGTGGTCAGATGTAAGGTTTACAACATATCATCACCCCCCTCATTTCTAACTTGGCTAGGTAACTCAGAGGCTCTTTTGGCTTGGTTACTCTCTAGCTTAGAGGTTGTTTTAGAGATGGTCAGGTGAATTTTACTCCCCTAGTGTGGTACTTTGGCTACTCTTTAGTGGTCGGAGTGTTCTCAAAACATATCAATTTGCCAACTCATTTGGTGGCTTTTACAACATATGATTTAGGTTAGGGTAGTGATTGGTAGCTCCTTTGTTGCTCAGTGTTGTTGCTTCCTTGAGATCTCCTTGCCTTTTCTTGTTGATGAAGATCCCTTATTACTTCCTTCATGCTTCATGTCGATTTTGTGTCCTTCTTCGCATTGTTGAATGCTTCCTAGCTCTTGGTATTTGCTCTTTGGCTTGACTCTTGGCTCTTTGATTGCTTGTCCTTGCTTGTCTTCATGTCCACATTTTAGCGTTATCTTCTTCATTATGCCTTTGGTGTAGACTTTGTCTTTAATGCCACTTGATGCTTCCACTTAGTGCTTTGATTTTTTGTATGTGAGCTCCATGCTTTGTAATGTGGTCACTCCATGCATTTGTGCTCTTGGAAAGTGTTTTGTGCATCTTTGCTTATACATGTGTGTACCCATTCATGCTAATGAGGTGCTTTTCCAGTGTGTATGTTCCTTCCCCAATGAACTTCTCAATGCTTTTTGCCATGTATCTATTTTCCATTTAAGAAGATCTTACCAATGAGCTTTTATTAAGTCTTTATGGCAATGTCTAATCTTATACAAGTGATAGTGAAAATGCTTTAAAGGCTTCTTCTTGATAATAACTCAAATGTCAATTGATGAAATTTGATGCTCATACAAGGCTAATACAACCCAAATGTGTGATTGATATGCTCAATTTTTGCTAATTACTATAAATTTATTGTTACTTGATTGATTAAGAATTAATTATTACTAGGGCCAAAAATTGGAGGATTCAATTGAGCAACTTGAAGAAGTTTTTGATAGGGATTTTTATATAAGGATGTTGCCCTTGATGAGGGAGAAACACATGAGCAAGATCTTCAGCTCAATGTGGGCCGAAAATCGCAGATTATGCTAGAATGGGTGATTGGTTTTTTGATGCTCCCACCTCATGTAGTTAATGGAATGCCTTGAGATTCAAGCTATGGTCAACTTGTACCATGCTCCAAGCTCACCTAAGAGGTCTTAACCTAATTTTGTGTGTGGTGGGATAATAGAAGAAAAAACCAGTTAGGGGAGATGCAACGATTTTTGCTCATACAGCACGAATCTAGCAGAATGGTGTGGTGACAATGGGCATCTAGGAGAGATTGACTTATGGCTAAAAGGATTTGGGTAATGTGCTATGAATTGAGATAATGAAGCTTAGCAAATTTTGACCATAAGAAGGGTGTGAAGATAAGGTTGAGATTAGTGAGCTAATTAGCACTAATGATCATGAGTTAAGTTAATAATGGAGAGGCTCATGATGAGAGGGGAGGCTCTGATACCATGTTGAGAAACATGGGTACAATGTGAATATGCATGGCTATGGTGATTAGTACTAATCTTGTGTTAATATGGTGATTAAGCTAATCTAAGATGGGTGATGCCTAAGCATAAACATGATAATTAACTACTAAACTAATTAAGCAGGAGACGTAAGCACAATTAGGTTACAAGATTGAGACTTTTACTCATATAAAGGCTTAAGAGCTTGCTTCATATTTCGTTGCTTAAAATGGTCCCCTTTTATATGAGGAGGTGCACCTTTTGGTTTGCACATCAATGTGGGATAATTCCCTTTGCTCATGTCGCTTCATGCTAGACTTTGCTCTTACTTGGCTACTCATTCTCACTCCCTACCTCTTCCTTGTGCTCAATGGCACCATATTTCTCAACAATTTTAACACCCATTATAATAGCCTCAGGTATAGCAGAAAAGCTATAGTTTTAGAAGAAAATAAAGAAGGCACAAGATAAGGATGAGGTGTTAACAACAAGAAAAGCAAGGAGAAAACACTTGAAGGGACAAAAGAGTCAGAGAGTTAGGTGGTGACAAAAGTCAATCCGGATGACCTTCTCACAAAACCCATCATAGCTGAAGTGCTACAAGCTTAGACTCCGAGACTTATCCAGTAAGACACAACTATAGCAGGAGGATCAAGCCTTGTTACTTTTCTAGATCATATGGATCCTTCCCTGCTTAAAAGCTACCTACCATTATAAATTTCAAAGCGTGGAATAGATGCACCTCTCAATGTAAGCACTAATAGCTCAAAAGGAGGCTTTACATAATAAATTGAACAGATCCAAAGCTGAGCTGCAGAAGTTGCAACGATTTGAAACAAGGTGGCACACCTTGGAAGTTGAGTAGATAGCCTTGCGTGAGTGATGTAATGTTTAGTAATCTATGTATCACATAATCTTGAATGTTTGAATGATGGTTTGTATGCAATTGTGTTTAATATTTAACTTATGATTCCTATGTTGGTTTATCTAGCAATAACATTATTACAAACAAGTCCTATCGAGCTAGTTAATTCAATTATTTGTAAGCTCCAAGGCTCATTGAGACATCCTTTCCCAAGATTATTAAAATCGAAGACCAACAAGCCAATGCCACACCTCACAAGGAGATGCCCAAGTTGAAACCAAGGAGGAATCGTAAGAGAAACAAGAGAGCTACCAAAGATACCCATTTCACTAATACCTCAAAGATGCCCAAGTTGAAACCAAGGAGGAATCGTAAGAGAAACAAGAGAGCTATCAAAGATACCCATTTCACTAATACCTCAAAGATGCCCAAGTTGAAACCAAGGAGGAATCGTAAGAGAAACAAGAGAGCTACCAAAGATACCCATTTCACTAATACCTCAAAGATCCCCAAGGGTAAAATATGATAAGTGTGGGTACCAAAGGCCTCACTACGCCCAATGACACTAAACTCTTGACTTCTCTAAAAACCAAGATCAAAAATCTAAACCAAGTATGGATCCCAAAATCCAATATTTTGAGCTTGCAAAACAGGCTGTATTTGACTAGCTACTACTGATATGGATCCCAAAGAAAGGGAGAAGTTGTAAACTATAGAATTATCATCCTCACAAGGTTGGGTGAATCATAAAATGCTTCTTAAGATCCCAAGGCATCTACCAAAGGAAAAGGACTAACTAGAATGCATTGAAAATCATTGTGTTCAAAGAGAATACATGAACAAGTCACACCAAAGTAGGTGTGGGTGTCTAAAAAGATCGACAACAGAGTATGAGAACTAGAATGCATTGAAAATAATCATGCTCAAAGAGAATACATGAATAGGCCACAACAAAGCAGGCATGGGTACCTAAAAAGATCAATGAAGGTAAGGTCAAGATGCCGTAGCTATGGGCTGAGGGAGAAAGAGAATAACTCTAAAAACAAATCAAAGAAATCCCATCAACCTCTTGCCTACATGAGATTCCCTTAGGAGGATAGATCCCAATTACCCTACTTCCACACCAATAGTAGGAGTAGAAGAATTGTTGGCTAGCAAACCTCATTCATACGAAGCCCCAAGACCCTCAAGTCTTCAATTCTTACATCAGTAAAACCTTATTAGTAGAGGTGGATGTTAATTACACCTCAAATCATGGGACAAGTTTGCTCAAAGAGAATACATGAACATGCCACACCAAAGTAGGCATGGGTACCTAAAAAGATCGATAACAGAGTATGAGAACTAGAATGCATTGAAAATCATAATGTTCAAAGAGAATACATGAACAGGCCACACCAAAGCACGTGTGGGTGCTTAAAAAGATCAACAAAGGCAAGGCCAAGATGAAGCCGTGGACCAAGAGACAAAGAGAATAACTCTAAAAACAAACCAAAGAACTCCCATCAACCTCTTGTCTACATGAGATTCCCTTAAGATAGATCCCAATAACCCCTACTTCCACTCCAACAGTAGGAGTAGAAGAATTTGGCTAGCAACCCTCGTTCATACGAAGCCCCAAGACCCTTAAGTCTTCAATTCTTACATTGGAAAAAACTCATTGGTAGATGTTGATGTCAATTACACCTCAAATCATGGGATAGGTGAAGCTATTGCTTGCTTATTCACGAATAGCAACACAAAACAGAAGGGAAAGACAAGTGTGTAACCCACCACAATGTCAAGTCATCAGAGGCCAAAATGTGCCAAGGGAATAAGAGTCAAGAGTTGGGTTGTGAAAGGCCAAAAAGAGCCCAAGTGTAAATCCTAAGCACATCACATCTTTAAAGTCAAATCGCTTATGCTAGAGGAGCAAGAATAAGTGTCAAGTTAAGTCACCTATGCGGGATGCGATAGACATAAACATTAGGTCCAAGTCTAAGTCCATTGAGTCATAGAGATTGTTCTACTCATGTACTATTCATGGAAACGTTTTTAGAAAAACCTATTTTTGGATGGAGGACCATTAGTGAGATAATGAAAGGGAAACTTTTCTCTCCTTGGCCTAGTGTACAACCCATCATTAAAGAATTCCATGTTTAATTCTTTCTCGCACTACATGACTATGCCATAAAATTAAATAAGCAACCAGAGTAAAAACCTCGTCTCATCGACCACCCATGGATCCCCACTAAGCATACTTACACAGCATGTTCTATGCATTTAAATATATACCTAGGTGTGCCTATATTACCTACACACAGTCACCTTGGTCAAAGAAGAAAAATGCAAAACAAAAATTTAGTACATTTGAATTTTGGATCAGCCATCTAGAATCCTGATTGCCAATTCCAAATTTTAGATTGCCAAGTCTTACATCATTACCCTTTTTTAGGATCATTGATCTCAATTTTAGATTGTCATAATTCAGATTGTTGATCCCAAAATTATCAAATCCCTAACACTTTTGGATCACTACTCTAATATTTGGATCATCTCATAGACGGATCTCATCAATCGACCCACTTGCCACTTCAACAATCCAATTGAGATTTATATATAATGCAGAATTCAAACTAGGGGAGGTTCATTTCATTGATGATCCAAATTGAGGAAGAGCATACATGCTGCCAAATTTCCTCTAAAATTTCCAAATCACCCTCCACTTGTGCAAGCGCTCATCAGCAAATTACATTGTGCTCCCAACGATTTACATCCACCTTCAGACTACATCAATTTGCATTAGAAATCCAAATCTCTCTTGTGGAGATACAATTACAAATTGGAATTTTGGCATAGCTCCCTCGAATGATGTGGTTGAAGAATGTGCAATACATGCCGAGGATTTTATAGGTCACATATGCTTTGCTGCAAAATTAACATGGGGTCAGCCCCACTACCACCAAAACTCTACCAATTAGTGTAGAAATCTTCAAGCTCCCTCGAATGACGTGGTTGAAGAATGTGCAATACATGCCGAGGATTTTACAGGTCACATATGCTTTGCAAAATTAACATGGGGTCAGCCCCACTACCACCAAATCTCTACCAATTAGTGTAGAAATCTTCAAGCACGTAAATTTAGTATTGTTGCTTTGCCAATTGCATTGCAAGCAGTCTTAGTTGCCAATTGCATTCCATAGGGGCACACTGATCACTACATTGCAGGGTTGAAGACAAGTCTATTAGTCATGTCTATAGCAGGTAGCATTCTTGGGCCTCGTCTCGCAAGACTGGGCAATCTAAAGCTCCAATGACCAAAGAGCTAGTTCCCCCATATATAACATACGAGATTACCATGGACAAGGTGGGATACTTCCGTATAGAGTACTTCCGTATAGAGAAGTTAGAGTAAGTGGGGTGATGTATGCTTAAGTTTCACATAAAGGATGGTCACACTGACAAGAACTATTATGAAATGGCCCCATCATCAGTGGAGTGGCATCACCTAATCATAGATGATGCAGAAGCTAGTCGGCTACCTAGACATCTTTAGAGGGCTACCATGGGTTATGGACGATAGGATAACCAAAGCCTTCCATGTTGATCTAATCTAGGGCCAAGGCACACAAAGAATAATAATTAAACTCACCATGGAGGTAGTACAACCAAATCCTTCTAGGTTGATCCAATCTAGGGCCAAAGTGGACAAAGGGTAATACTTGGACTCACCATGGAGGTAGTACAAAATGCCCTTCGATCCTAGAGTTGGACATGATTAGGTGAAACATAATGCCTCAGAGGTAGAGAGAGTAGCCATGTTTGGCAAGACCAAAATTACAAAGTCCCATTGGATAAATGTGTGACTATAGTATCTCATTAAGCCCGATAAAAGAGAGTACATTCTACATAGAAGCTCATGAATTTTCTCATGAGAGAAGAGAGTACACTTTGCATAGAATTCAATGTAGGAGCTAACATTTGAAAGACTAGGTGTATAGGGTAGGTATAGACTTATTATAATCGCCATTTAGAGTATTGTGCTATCTTGGGACCCTTCAAAAAAACTCATGGAGTTGAAGCTTGCTTGAAGTCCTTCTCTACACACCAATACATCCTCTTACACACATTCTTACAAAGGTACAAATTGACCTTTCCTTGTAAATTATGCAAATTCTTCTTTATGTTCTTATTTTTATAAATGAAGATAGGAAATTCTAGGAAATATTTAAATTAATTAAATTCTTTGTATTTTACCTAGATAGATAATCTTTATGTGAATAATTAACACATAGAGCCTTAGGTTGAGAAATGGACCATGACCCTTGGCTATGACCATAGGAATGGTGTTCTTTTACACCCTAATTAACACATAGAGCCTTAGGTTGAGAAATGGACCATGACCCTTGGCTTTGACCATAGGAATGGTGTTCTTTTACACCCTAAGATAAATTAGGAAATGGATGGAATTACTTGAGCCTATTCCAATGTTGATTTAATTATTGGGGTAGATGCAGGTCTATAGATAAAGGTCTAATCCCTAGCCCTACTAGCAGAGAGAGAAAATTCATGTGCAAAAAACAATCCCTAGCCCTACTAGTAGAGAGAGAAAATTCATGTGCACCAGCCCATGTGTACAAATAATCCCTAAATCAAATCAAAATTTAGGCTAAGCTAATTAGTAGCTTCTGAATGGATTTTTAGAGTAAAGACGATTAGACTTAGCTAGATTAATTAACCGAACCTTAATTAAGGATAGAGAGAGAATGTATATTAATTTTATGTACCATAAAATTAGAATTTAAGCCCTTGAATAGCTTAGTAATTTTGATAATAAATATTTATGAGATTGATTAATAATTTAGCCTAGAATTAAGACTTTAGCTTTAGCTTAGCCCAAATGTGTAATTGTGCAACTAATTAACACATAGAGCCTTAGGTTGAGAAATGGACCATGACCCTTGGCTATGACCATAGGAATGGTGTTCTTTTACACCCTAATATAAATTAGGAAATGGATGGAATTACTTGAGCCTATTCCAATGTTGATTTAATTATTGGGGTAGATGCAGGTCTATAGATAAAGGTCTAATCCCTAGCCCTACTAGCAGAGAGAGAAAATTCATGTGCAAAAACAATCCCTAGCCCTACTAGTAGAGAGAGAAAATTCATGTGCACCAGCCCATGTGTACAAATAATCCCTAAATCAAATCAAAGTTTAGGCTAAGCTAATTAGTAGCTTCTGAATGGATTTTTAGAGTAAAGATGATTAGACTTAGCTAGATTAATTAACCGAACCTTAATTAAGGATAGAGAGAATGTATATTAATTTTATGTACCATAAAATTAGAATTTAAGCCCTTGAATAGCTTAGTAATTTTGATAATAAATATTTATGAGATTGATTAATAATTTAGCCTAGAATTAAGACTTTAGCTTTAGCTTAGCCCAAATGTGTAATTGTGCACAAGTTGCACTTAGTGTAAACTAAGGGTATATTCTACACAAAATTTCAAAATAAATTTCATAGAGGAACATCATAAATTAGATAAATTTATAGGAATTTGATCTCTAGATTATATGAGAATTTCATTATAGGGAATTTAAAAAGAGGTGACCTAGTTGTAGAGAGAGAAAGTTAATTCAAGGTGTAGATTTATTGTAATTCTAGTGAGTATAGATCTTAACCTAAGTTATTTTTCTAAAGAGAAATAAAGAGAAGAGGACCTAGATAAAGCTAACCTTAGGAATTTGTTCTCAAATTGCAAATTCTCTCTCTTTAAAAAGATGGTGAAAGAAGTAATTGATCGTTTAGGCTCTCTATGAAACTGGTCAAAATTGATAAGTGATTTAAATACTAGAAAGTAGGTGGCTGGGTGGACTCAAATTACAAGTGCTTTCTAAAAATCTAGAGACCAAACTTGACAAAAACTTAGGGAAAATGTAGGAATCAGCTTTAGATCATAGAGTCTTTAGCGGAATTAAGGGAGAAACAATCCCTTCATAATCAAGGAATAAGATGTCGTATTAAGCCCAAGAGAGCCACTGATGCCTCCTATTTGTGAGAATTATGAAGTGGACATTTAACTTGGAGGAATCATACCAATTTCTATCGTAAGCTCTATTCCAATCAGCTAGTTGGATTGCCAAATGATAGGATATTGATGTATGGAGGCCCCGAGTGAGTTTGTTGTACCCTTAGACTAGTCTTCCACTGTGGTGTCTCTTTTAGTAGGGGTATGGATTTCATAGAAGTATACATTTCCTTGCTTTTGGTTATGAAATTTTAGATGAAACCCATGTACCCCAGTCAAAAAAACACGTGAAGGCCCAATCAAGAAATACACATTTCCTCACTATTGGTTATATAATTCTAAAAAATTCAAAGAAATTTATTCTTAACTAATTTAACTTAAATAGCATTTAAAGGAATTTAACGAGCTAACATTCCACACTGAGGACGTACATCTGACAAAATGGCAAGAAGTTATGTGAGAAAATACTATGACACTTTCCTATCCAAATGGAAACACATGTATTTATTCCAAGAAACCTGAGTTAGCCAACCATTGAAAGATGCATAATTCTCCAGTAAGCTCATGCATTTATTTCATGAAACATGTTCCAAGAAAAACACGTGTATGCAAACCAAAAACACATGTCATATCCATCAAGTCATGTGATTTTGTTCCAAAGAAACACAACAATTGGGCTCAAGAATAAATCACCTTTCCTTAGGAACCATGTAGTATTCTCTTCATTAAATACGTATTCTTCTTCATCAAAGTATGTAATTTTCTCTAGGAATTTTGTAGTCCCAAAAAACATCAAATCTTGCATTGTTTGCGCGTTGTCCTCCCATAGTATCGAATTACATGTTGTTTGACAAGAAACATGGGTTCTTCTTGTCGATGAATTACATGTTCTTTTTTCTTAGGAAATATCTGAGTTACCTTGTAGAAACATGCATTGTTCTTCAAGAAACACATGTTCATCTAGATAGCTTTAAAGATTCCTCTTGTTGATAAATTTTGGCCCAACACTCAGCAGACTACTTCACTTTTGAATTAAGAAAAAAGAAGAAGCTAAAGCTAGCAAGCCAAGCCCTCGCTTCCAGTTGATAATTTGTTAATGAGGTTGCAAGAAACAACTTGATTTTTTAGAAAAGTTCTTTTCTTTTTGAGAAAACTACATCAAAACGAGTAGAATCCATCCCAAGCACCCTCAAGAGTAAGTTAGCCAGTCAACCCATCCATTGGTGGATAGTTATCTAAGTCACACTTCCTTGGTGTTTGATGACTCCCATTTAGGTTAATAGGCCTCCATTTAGGCCTATTCGTACATGTGGACAGTAAGCCCATTGACACTCCTACTCCAAATTCCCCCAACTGCATCCTAGAGAAGCTTCACTTCTCGACTCCATATGATTTTATCCTAGTATTCAGAATACCATTGCCAATAGGCCCTCTAGTCTTAAGAGGTAGACTCAAAAGCATCAGGATCAGGGGACATGAATGCAAATTTGTTGGGGTAGGAGCAATTCCTCCTCCCTCAACCATAATTGAAATAATAACAATCCGAGCTTATAGTGTGGGTGCTTTTGGATTTTCTAGCTCAATGTTTGGCCTAAGAGAAGGGTTTTCAAGCTTTAACCTGCTACGATCATCCAGCTTGCTTTGGGTCTTGAAGTTCTATAATATCTAGAATGGGAAGGGGAGGAAGTAGAAGGCTTAAGATCGTTAAGCCTTATATCTAGAGGTTTCCATTGTGGATCGAGTCTAGGAGGAGTCTAGGAGTAGGAAGCTCTAAAATAGGGTTTATCCATAAAAGGACCTTACCATCATCATAACAACCCAACCATTCATGGATCACCCATGCATTATTACATTATACACTAGCTATAGGCATACACCACCCCCAACAGCTATACCATGGCACCTTATCCTTACCCTCAACCTCTTGTAATAGCCCTCTTGCAATAGCCATAGGAGGAGAGAAGATCTGCTCAGATTAGCCCATGGAAATAGGGAGGGTGGTTACTACACGAGGATCACAGTAGATACCAATGCCAACACCTAGACCACTAGGGACCACACAGGGATCACACTAGACACACTAGTTCCAACACTTAGACCACCATTGGAAAGAGTAAAACTAATCCACAATTCAAAGATGATGACCAAGTTTGACGGGACTAGTGGCCTTATATCACATATCACATGTGGAGATGCTCAACCAAATTTGCGAGACTTGCAGTTGTATGCGTAACTAAGTTAAGGTGAGTACCTTTCACCTCACAATAATGAAAGGCAAAGCAGGATAGTTGTTTTGTTCGTTGGAACCTGAAGACAAGGGGGATTTCAATACTCTAAAATGTGCTTTCATTTTGAGATACTTCCAAGGAACCTAGAGCCCAATAGAGCATCTTTTACCATATGTGGAGGAGCCTAATTAGACCAACTTTACCATAAAATGTGCTTTCATTTTGAGATACTTCCAAGGAACCTAGAGCCCAATAGAGCATCTTTTACCATATGTGGAGGAGCCTAATTAGACCAACTTTACCATATGTAAAGCAGTTGTTGGAGATTACCTTAACTGTGTGTCCTACCTCCATTGTATGTTGATAAAGACAAGTTTTGAGGTAAGAGGTTGACCAAGAGATTCCTGGAAGGCCTCCAAGACATAACATTACATAACACACTATATGCCAAAGGACATAGGCCCTTGCAATATATGAGAACTAATGGACATAATTTTGATGATAGTTACATGAGAAATCATGCACGCAATATATATGACGATAGAGGCCTCATTTGATGTTGTTCCTTCCAAGTCAAGCTTAAAAGTATAAGAACCCCTGGTAGCACAACTAGTTGACGAGCTCAATGTAAGCAAATGACCCAACAATGGTGTTTGGAGATATAACTTAGGTCAACCCTCTCTCTACTCCAATGATGTGAGTTGGTCTAGTGTCCAACTTGTTCTGTAAATCACACTAGCTCAAAATTACAAGGAGGTATCTACTGGTGCACACATTTGTATGAGAGTTGGTAACCATAACATGATTCGTTAAGAGCTAATGCAAGACAAGTTGAGGGATCAATTTGCAGAGGGATGTGAATCGAGAGTATTGCAGTTTGATGCGATATGCAATTGAGAAGAGCTGGTGAGGCTTGTTCAAGGATGTGAGAGGTTGGACATGGGCTATACGGCCAAATCAGTTGGACATCTCAAGGGCCCATGCCCCCCCTAGCTATAATAAATGCATCTCCTTCGCCCATTGTACCTTTGCAGGCGATCGTGCCTATCGACAATTTGCTTCCATTGCCCAACAGACCCAAGTCTATAACCACCCTCAACAAAAACGTGAAAAGTGTAGGCACCAAAACAACGCCCCACTAGATTTTTCATTATGTCGAAGCAACTCTAAACCTTAAATTTTCGTCATTTTGATCTTAGGTACATAATTTCTTTCCTTGTTCTAAGGTAGGACCGCCATTCCAACCCTTTCCTTTTGATATTTCCCTAGCCTACACTACCTCACGCCCTTCGTGGGCTTCAAGCTTCCATGGCCATGCGTGCCCCTGTCTGAGAAAACACGAAGGGAAGGAATCTGTGTTGGCCCCTGCTGCAGCGCCATCGCCAAGCTCGTATATTTAGTCACCTGTTAATTCACTAGATTAGCCTTAATTGCGGTTTAAATGCCTACTAACACATTTCAACACTTGCTACTTGAGCCATGGCAAGGTGCTGCCCTTGGATTGTGATTAGTGTGGATGAAATTCAGATTAACAAGCTTAATCAGCTTGTAATCACAGTGCGGCCAGTGTTAGCAACCAAAAAATTGTGCTGTCCACGTACTATTACGTACAAAAATCCAGTACTTAAGAGTGGATTAATAATGTTTTAACCCCAGGTTGCATATGCTGGAAATAAAATGCCAAGCGGCATGAGCTGATGATGTGTGCTGGATCCACAGGTCCTTGATGATTAAGGATTAAGCAGGTTTAATGTAATGTTTTCAGTTTTAGGGTTTGCACAGAAGTCTGGCAAATCCCAGCCATGTGGAATGTTGAAAGAGGGGTTTCTGTGCACACATTATACTTGAATTGTGGCCATAGACAAGAACTCAGATCATGGCAGGGCTTCTGCTTCTTTCCAAGGGCGTTTCACTCAAGGGTTGCAAGAAGCTATTTTCAAGAAGCTTTACACATTTCTTGATGGTAGGGACTGCAATATTGTTTTTGAGTCGGCAGTTTGCATCCGCATCGCATCGTGATGTTTTTTTTTTGTTGTTTTGCCTGCAGGAAGTGAGGGAAAGAGGGCAGGTAGAGGTTGTTGGCCAAAGCAGCAAGCTCAGGTTTCTTTATCCAGGAGGAGAAAGCATCTCTGCTGGCCTTATTGAAGATAGCAACTTCCTCCTGTTTACCCCGGCTGGGTTTTCCCATGGAAAAGATTGTCCCCGTCAGCAGCCGACTGTTGCTGAAGTAGCAACTGATTCGTGTACTAACCTACAGCATGTGCGGTTGAGATACACTGACACCTTTGAGGGTAGCTTGGCATCAGGTTTGAACAGGAATGTTCCCCTTCTTGATGGTGCTGATGCACCCTCTGTTGAAAGCAGATGGCGTGCAGGTGTCTTTGAAAGTAGCCACAAAACACAGATTTTATCTTCTGTTGGCGGTTCTTTGATTGGAGCAACCCACACAGCTCTTGTTGACTCGAGGTTTCTCTTGGAGAAATGCCTGGCAGCCATCAATGCAGATCAACTCATGTTTTCTCTTGTGGCCACCTCACAAGTTCATGAACAGGTAGTGCTTTTGCTACATATTGTCTGTGAGCAAGCTTCTGATACAATGGCTCACTAGGGAAAAAGTAAGCTGACAATTAGTTTTTTGGCTTTGCCTTTACAGGTTGTACGCTCTTCTTTTCAATCCTTTGGCATGGTAGACCCAAATCACTTTTTCTTAGTCCAGACACCAATAGCTTCAACTTTGCAATACTGGAACATTTTGTGTCCTTATGTGCCTATGACGGGGCTTCCTGAACCCTCCTCTGATTGCCCGATTCCTGAAAGAGAGATTTCTCAGGAGACGGTTTTGGATAGAGAAGCTTGTCTGGAGAAGATGTTGGAAAAGGAAGATGCACAGGAGACCCTGGTTGATGATGACGGTATCAGGATTGCCAAGGTTTTAAGAGAAGATGGGCTTGAAACCAACATCTTTGACTCTCCATCTAGCTTCAGGGTTTCGATTCCGAAGCATATCATGGAGTCAATGCCATCGGCTCCAAATGACTCTGTAGCGTCTGAGTCTGGAGAAGAGTTCGGTATTCAAGTGAGGATGGTTGCCATGGATAGAGTGGATCTTATAAACTCTTGTATAGAATGGTTACTGCAAGATGGCCCAGGGTCGACGTCTTTCCTTGGTTTGGTCTGCAAATATGGTCCCAACTGTGGCCCTTGTCTGATTCAGCTTTCTCTTCACCAGCGTTGTGTGCTGATCTCGGTTCCGAGCTGGAAGTTTCTGACACCAACACAACATCCGAAAATGCTGAGGAAAATTTTGTCAGATGAAAACATAATCAAAGTTGGGGCCGAGATTCACAAGGATGCTCTTGCTTTGTTTCACTACTTGGGGCTGGTGACCAACAGATGCATCAAAATAACTCATCTTTCCACCGGCCAAAGGCGAAAGAAGGGAGTTCTTTCAATTTTCAGGTTCCATTTTCTCATGGCTCGTCTGCAACAGATTTTAGTCTTTTAACCTACTGATTTCATATGGAGGTAGGAGGAGGGAGGGAGGAACACCTTTTTAAGAGAGTAATGATTTTTGAAAGTTCTGATTATTAGTTTCTATGTTCAACACAGGGATTTATTCAATTGGGGCTGGATGGAAAAGAAGAAAGTTATTGCCAGTGATTGGGGATCATACCTTAATCTTGATCAGGTCAGTTTTTTGTTGTTTGGATATAAAGATAAATTTGCCTGGAGCTGGGCTGCAAACTTATGCTATTCCTTTTTTTAACTAGTGGACTTTTTTGTCCGGACAGTTTTACTGCTCAAAACTTTTGTACTGGCGTCCAGGATTTCCCCCTCTTCACATGCCACCGTTCCAAAAAAACCCTGCGCACCCTGCTTCAAGGGAGGCTTTTGAACTTTCAGATAAACCCCCGAGTCACAGGGATGTGCATTCTGGAGTGTTCACAGTCAGCTCATGATGGGTCTGTTCAGACTGGCCACGGGCATTCCGAGGGTGCCAAACGCTCAACTAGGCTGTCTGGGGCTGTGGGCTCCTTCCCCCAAGGGGAGGCTTTTGAACTTTGTGATAAACCTAGGAGCTACAGGGATGTGCATTCTGAAGTGTTTGCAGCCAACTCATGATGGGCTGTTCAGACTGGCCATGGGCATTTCAAGGGTGCCCAAAACAGCCAAAAACTCAACTGGACAGCCTGGGGCTGTGGCCTGACAACGCTCCCCCCCAACCAAAACCCCCAAAATCCCAACCCAAAAAGGGGAGAAAAACTTACACACCCATTTTTCGGCATTGCAGTCTGGCAGCCCTTGAGCAGACAGAAACACAGCCCTCTTGACTTTCATTTGCAGCCCAATAAGCCTTGGTAAGACCTCTTTCCTCTTGTAATCGTGTTGCCCCCAGGTTAGTCAACCCTGTGATCAAGCATTAACAAAGAGGAGAAACACATAAAGACTCGGACATCTGGCTCACCGTCCAACCTTAGAGCCATTCAGGCTCACCTCTGAGCACAGGGGGATAGTAGCATCAAAGACATAGCTCCACGTGCAAAGTCCCTAGTGTCCCATACCACCAGAACACACCCATCAGATGTAAGCACAGAGTAGTCTCAGGGCCTTGAGTCCAGGTCTGAGGAGCTCTCTCTGAAACTAACTCATAAAGTCACTTATATAGGTCTCCTATAAACTAGGAGCCAAATATAAACTAGGAGCCAAATATAACACGTCTCATAATAGCTACTGACCCCCACTTAAGATGCCTTACCCAGAGGCTATGGTTAACCTAACTTGAAGGTCTTAACCCTAGTTAGCCTTGGGACGTAACATACTTCTCCCCTTAAGAACCATTGATGTCC
This sequence comes from Cibotium barometz, assembly GCF_041138505.1. NCBI lineage: Eukaryota > Viridiplantae > Streptophyta > Polypodiopsida > Cyatheales > Cibotiaceae > Cibotium > Cibotium barometz. Next base: position 34,811,921 of record NC_141095.1, read on the forward strand.
TCAGCAATAACAATAAATCTAGGGAAGTGACTCTTTAGACTACGCACTGACTCCCATGTGGCCTCGACCTTAGACCGTCCTTTCCATTTGATCAAGGACTCTGAATAGATGGTATGTTGAGACCGTCTACTACATTGATCTAGAACCAGCTCGGGTTCCATTGGAATATAGTGGCCGGACAAAAGGTAACATGTGTGGACAACCCCAAGTGTGAAGGGGGACCAAGGGATAAATATTTTAAGGTTTATAACCTTGGGTGGCCCCTAGGCATAAGTTTTAATAAACTTTATGGGCCCTATGATAAGTATGGGGAGAGGGGGCTACTCCACTTTTAGAGTACACGCGCCTCTCTCTATTCTCTCTCTAGCTTTTTGGGGAAAAAAAACGTGAGGTTGGCTGGAGTGCTGATTTGCAGTCTTGGGAGTTTCTGAAAAAGAAATGCATACAAACAGGCTGCAGGCTGCATCTCTTTCTTATCTCTTGCTTTTGGAAAAAAGAGGGCAGTCGGGCAGAAGCTAGCATGCATGGAGTCTTCTTCTCTCTTGGTCGACTGCAGAACTACGCTGAGGCTCTTTAATCCTTGATGAGGCTGGTGGGCAGCGCTGATTACAGGCCTGGAAACACATCTACAGGACTCAGCGCATCTGGCTACACCTCTCTTTTTGGAAGAAACTGTGTATGGGCTGCGCTACCTTGACTGGCTGCTGTACTACAGAAGATACAGGCGACTGGTTTCATGGGGGAGAAGTCACAGGCTGGCTGCTGTGCTGTACTACATAACAGAGACACAGGCCTCTTTTCTTCTCTCTCTCTCTCCCTTTGGCTCTTGGAGAACTGGACGGCTGCTGAACTTCAGAACGTACAGGTGCCAGCAGGTTCTTTCTTTCTCTCTCCTTTGCTCTTGGCAAGAAGATGGTTGTCAATTGGGAAGTGGGAATTGTGAGAACGGAACACAAGGCTGGACAGCAGGTTCTCTCACAAGTTTTCTCTCTCCCGGCTGCAAGACAAGAGGATAGGATAGTTCGGGGCTTTTCCTCCAGTCTTTTCTTCCTTGTGGAAACTGACATCAAGACTGTAAGTTTCTCTTTCTTTGTGAGCAAGTGGGACTGCAGGTGATGTCATATGAAGTCTCTCTTTTCACTGGCTCAAGACTGCTCTAGAGTGGTTCTCTCTAGCCCTTTGTGAGAGGAAGGGTTTGGCAGTTCAGAGGGTGGAAACAAGACCAGATTATGGGCTGTTTTGGATGAGTTTGTGGACTGGTTTTCATGGCTATGTGCATGGTTCAGTCAGATGCATATTCAAGGCCTCATGGATGAACAGAGTTAGCAGACTAGAGGTGATAACAATGTGGTGTTCTTGGGATACAAGGCTGTGTAACCTCTATGCTAAGAGGTCCTGAGGATTGGCAGATTAGACTTGCAGACATACGAGCCATGGATGGCCATGTTGTAATCATCTAAATCTTTCCATTGAAATTGAATAAAGAAATACCGAAAGGGGTGCCAAGCTTTGGGGCCAACAACTGTCATTCTCCTTTTTGTTTTGGAGCACTCTAGCTTGTGTTTATTTGATTAATTGTCTGGACTACAATTGGATTGGGTGACTGCTATTCTACCGCACTTTGGTTTCTACTAGAGGCCGGCTTCAAGGTTCCTTTGCCGGGGAACATCATCAACTTTCTTAAGGGGGTGAGCTCGTGGTCGTCTCGAGGAAAGCCTTTGCTGAAAATTTCAGCAAGAATGTATGGGGACATGCAACCCGGAATGCAAGGAAACATGTATGGGGGCATGCAGCCTGGTATGCATAGTGGTATGTTTGGAAACATGGGGAGATCAGTAGGAATGCATGGTATGCCAGGTGTGGGAACCGGCAATGTTGACCCTATAATGGGGATGAATGCATGGTATGCCGGGTGTGGGAACTGGCAATGTTGACCCTATAATGGGCATGAATGCAGGGGGTAGCTGTAACACGCGGAAGCTCTGGGAGTCTTCTTTCAGCCCTAAACACTCTTGGAAACCACCTGATGCAAAACGCAGATATAGAGAGAGAGTAGAGAGAGAGAGAGATATGTGCTGGAAATTCAGTATATTCATATGGTACAAAAAGGTACCCTAATCTACAGCCATAGGCTGCCTTACATAAAAGGTGGTAAACACCAAAACAGTCCTACTATTGTGACCCACTCCCTAGTGGAGTGAGTGATCTTGACTATGAGCAAACATGCCTATTTATAGGCCCTTGAACTCTTGGAGTGCTGGCCGACTGTTGGTCGGCTAGCCGACTGGTCCATAAATCACATGTATTGATGCGCCTGCAGCCGCCTTCCCTCTGGTATAGCCGACAGTCCTTTGGTTCAGCTGACAGACCCCTTCCATGCAGCCGACAACATCCTTCACGTCCTTCTCCTAGTCCACACTAGCCCAAACAGCAATTTATGCTCCAAATTCCTGGTTTCTAGTCATCTTTTATGGCTGCCCCTTCTGGATTAGCTTCTAGACATGTCCATGGGCAAACTTGCACATGACATCCCCCTCTGCTAAACTTGATGACGGGATTCCAACCTGTTCTTGGATGACTGTCATCATCCCATTCTATTCCCGAAGTCCCTCTGTCATCCATCCATCTCTGGCAACCCTTTTCTCTGAAAACCTGGCCCGGTCTCCAAAACCACTCTGACTCTGAATAATATCTATGCATCTGGTCCATCCAATCCCCAATCTGTTCCTGCCCTGACTCTGAACACTGTCTTGGTCTTCATTCCTGAGAAATGAGTCTGGCACTCTCACTCCACCCCTTGGAGGATAATCCTCCCTTGGGACCGTTGCCCGAGAACCTATCTGGCTCACAGGACTGCCATCCCCTCTGGCTTTGTGGAACACCACCACCTCCTCGGAGCTCTTCCCGATCTTGTGTTCCTTGCCTTGGGCTTCGTACCTGTGTACTTTCCTGTACCTTGGACCTGTACACCATCATATGGGATTGAATCAGTGTTTAGCTTTGCTGAGCCTGATGCTCTGATACCAATGTAACACGCGGAAGCTCTGGGAGTCTTCTTTCAATCCTAAACACTCTTGGAAACCACCTGATGCAAAACGCAGATATAGAGAGAGAGTAGAGAGAGAGAGATGTGCTGGAAATTCAGTATATTCATAGTACAAAAAGGTACCCTAATCTACAGCCATAGGCTGCCTTACATAAAAGGTGGTAAACACCAAAACAGTCCTACTATTGTGACCCACTCCCTAGTGGAGTGAGTGATCTTGACTATGAGCAAACATGCCTATTTATAGGCCCTTGAACTCTTGGAGTGCTGGCCGACTGTTGGTCGGCCAGCCGATTGGTCCATAAATCACATGTATTGATGCGCCTGCAGCCGCCTTCCCTCTGGTATAGCCGACAGTCCTTTGGTTCAGCTGACAGACCCCTTCCATGCAGCCGACAACATCCTTCACGTCCTTCTCCTAGTCCACACTAGCCCAAACAGCAATTTATGCTCCAAATTCCTGGTTTCTAGTCATCTTTTATGGCTGCCCCTTCTGGATTAGCTTCTAGACATGTCCATGGGCAAACTTGCACATGACAGTAGCAATCTTGTGAGGTCACTTCCTTACGATAATCTAACACCTATGGGTAAGGCGAAGGATTATAAGGATGGGGGAGCTGCAGTAAAATTTGACACATTCAGTGGGACCAAAGATAAGCTACAGGCACTTATCTTTTTACAGCAGTTTGATGTTGCTTTTTCTGGTGGAAATTACACGGAATCCTCGAAGGTGAGAAAAGCCGTGACTTTTTTGAACGGTAATGCATTGCAGTGGTGGTCCACTCTTCTTTTGCAAGGCATAGCACCATCTACTTGGGTACAGTTTAAACAGGTGTTCTCTTGCGTGTGGCTGACATCTATATTTGAGGTAGATGTAATGACAGCATGGCATAAGTTGGATGCATCGAAATGTGAGAATCTTGAGGATTATAATAAGAAGTTTTGGGAAGCTTTACTCTGAGTTACTTCTTATTGTGCAGTGCCATTATCTGAGCAGGTTGAGAAGTATTGTTGTGGGCTGCCCAAGGAAGTGCGTGACTATTGCATAAAGACTCGAGTAACGAATATGTCGCAGATGATAGAGAATGCCATGATGGCAAATGCGTTACTCACTGGAGTCTCATCTGGATTTAAGGGTAGCAAAAGCACAAGCAAGAAAACTGAAAAGTCAGGGCATGCTTCACGTGATGCAAAAGGGTCTACAGAGAAGCGGTATAAGAAGTTACCAATGCCCAAGAGAACTCCCGAGAAGAGAGAGGCTTTGATGGATGCTAAGAAATGCTTTTTCTATACTGAGGAGGGACATATGTCTCTCAATTGTCCCAAGCGTAAGTCCCAAAAGGACTCTGGTAAAGGGGAGCCCAAGTCTAAGAAAGCAAAGCCTTCTGCAGGGTTAGTTCGTGATCTTGTTGGGGAACAGCCAGGTGGTGAGGAGACTAAGTTGTGCAGGGCATGGGGCAAAGTTAGAGATCAGAATACTTTGATTTTCTTTGACACAAGTGCTAGAGCCAACTTTATCTCACCAGATTTGGCTGGCAGGTTGGGGATCTGTGCAGAGGAGATGGGGCCTTTGTATGAGGCTAATATGGCTTGTCCTGGGTATGCAGAACCCGTTACCCCTACTATTGGGAAGCTGAGGCTTCATGTGCAGGGTTATGTGGACAGTGAGGATTTCTTTATCATGCCACTTGATGGGTGTGACGTTTTGTTGGGTATGCCATGGTGCCATAGAGTACATGCGGTGGTGGATACGTATAACAGGAAGATTATTTTGACTCATAGAGGGAAAGAGCATATTTTGGATGTAAAGCTTAAAAGAGAATCTCTTCCTATTGTATCGGCTTCGGCCATTTCATCAGTAATGAAAAAGCATCCTTCCGCGTACTTGGTTTTTGTAAAGGATGCAAAAGATGAGGAGTCTAATTCTAATTTGTCTTTGTTAGATAAAGACAAGACTGATTTTCTACGTGAGTACAAGGATTGTTTTTCCGAGTCATTGCCAGGAGAACTTCCTCGGGAAAGGCCAGAAGATCATGCTATTGATCTTATTCCGGGGAGTACCCCACCAACAGATGCTGAAGAAGAAAACGCAGCCAAAACACTTCAAAACCTGCCTCTGAAGAGCAAAACACAGCCTGTAGGGCTAGCCACAGCAACCAGAAGAGGGCTGGACCAGAAACGCAGCAAGGTACTGAAATGCAGCTACTGTATGGGACTAATCTGCAGCCGGAGAAGTGATGGAAGCAAAATGCATAGCAAAGTGGGCAGATTTGCAGAGTTTGGAACAGCTTGGACCTAAGCGTATGATACTCTCACATGCACTCTGCACTCAGTGCATGGTGACAAGATGGCTCATCATCAGAAGTGCAGCAGTTGTACAGTTTTAGAACCCAATAGGATGATATTTGTCGTACGCCGTGACCCCATTGTACATCCTCAGTCCAAGATAAGTCAGGCACGAGCTACGTAGGTCATTCCTCAGCCTTAGTGGGTCAGTCAGTCAGTCAAGTCCCTTAACCCACTTGGAGAGAATCATTCATGCATGTAGAGTCAGTAGAAGCCTTAGGGTTTGCATCAGAAAGCACTCTGCATCTTGCATAATATGCATACATATGCCTGTGCATCATTTAGAACATCCCCAAAGCCTTAGGGAATTTACTGGGATTTATCTGGTATTTTTCTCATATTTATTAGTATTTATTTATCATTATTTGCATTATTGGGCATTTATAAATATTAACTTTATTAAATGACCAACCTCCAGTTAGTATAAATAGGCTTGCCTAGAGCCTCTTTTCCTCATTCAGTCTTCATTGTGCTAAGAGCTCTCCTCTCTCTTGCTTTCAGCCCAAGACTAATCCAACCCTAGAGCCCATAAGCTTGCTTCTCTAGCCCTTGAGAAACCCTAGCTTCATTCAGCCCTAGGTGCTTGCATTCAGCCCTGAATTCAGCACTCAGTTCAGGCCTAGATTCAGCATACCCTTCACCCTCAGTTCAACGCCAGAAACCAGCAGTTTGCAGCCTGCATATACCTGCGTTTTCTGATCCAGCAATACAGTAGGCTGCGTTTCTGTCCCAGCCGTACAGCAGCAGCTCCTGCAGTCCCTGATTCACATGCGTTTCAGTCCACAGCATCCTCCACACCTCAGCGTTTCTGTCCACAGCAGATTCCAGCCCTGAAGCAACAGTCTACAGCAGTTTCCAGCCCTGAAACTGTTGTTTGCATCAGTGTCCAGCCTTCTATGCATCATCAACACATTTAGCAGTCATCTGGTGAAGGTAACACAGCATTCATATGTGTTTTCAGCATTCTAACAATGTGTAGAACAGTCCACCTTCTTCTTCTTTGAGCCTCAGGTGTGCAGCCCTTCCTCATGCCCTTGGGAGGAGTGCATAGGCTCGAGATCAAGTCATTGAGGTGTTTCTACAGCAGTGTACAGATCAGCCGCTCTCCGATCCTCCGAGATCTTGCGTTTGGCTTATCTACAGTCCAAAGTCATTCTCTCTAAAGTAATAAAACAAATACTATCTCGTTATCGGGATAGGGGGCCCTTCAGTGGGTAATTCGGGACCCAATCTGGTGTACAGTTCTCATATCTCTCTCTCTCTCATCTCTTTAAAGTTTGAAGTAAATGAAATGGATTGCTAAACTCACGAAACTCAGGATACAGAAGACGGTGTGAGCATATTGTGTGACAGGATCAACCAATACAAAGTCCTCCGCTGCATATCACATTGGTATCAGGTTCAGATAGTCCACACACACCGTATCCTAGCGTGGGGGCATCCTCGGATGGTTAGATTGCGTTCCGGCACGACCACCGACTTCAGCATCATGTCTACAGGAGAGAGTACTCATCAGCCGGAAGACGTCTCCCCCGAAGGAGACCTTGTTCTTCCGCCTACAGCAGACACCATAGCTCTTCTTAGAGCTCAGAACCAGCTGCTCATGGAGCGTCTCCAACTCTTGGAGGCAGCAACAGCACGTCCTTCTACACCTCCAGCAGCACCCGACTACATCTCCCTCTTCTTTCAGATGGAACAACAAAGGAGAGAGGACGAGGCCCGAAGGCGAAGAGAAAAAGAAGAAAGACGGGACTATGAGGAAGCCCAATGCAGGATCGACGAAGACCGGCGTCAGGCTGAACTCGCCGCTCGGGAACACCAACGTTAGCTTGATCGAGAACGTATGTTACTCGAACACCAACGGGAAAAGGAGGCCATACACCTGAGGTATCAGCAGCTCTCCTCAGTCTCCCCAGTCATAGGTGTCACCAGCCAGCATCCCGCAGCAGCAACCACCATCATTCGCAGTCAACCGAATTTCAGCAAGTATGATGGTAAGTGTGACCATTCTTTAGTTAATCAATTTGTTCATCAGTTTAATGCTCATTTTCCATTAGCTAAGATCACAGACCCACAAGACAAAGTCCACTTAGCGGCTCCCCATCTCACTGGTGAGGCAGTCACTTGGTGGCAGCATTGGTCTAGTATTCATACTGACCAGGCCACAGGTGTCACAGCCTTTGACTGGGACATCTTTGTCCATGACCTGAAGACGAGATTTCTCCCGCCCCAGTACATGACCGGTCTGAGAGACGAGTTCTATGGACTCAGACAGAACGGATCCCCAGTGCTTCAGTTTTCCGGTAAGGTTATTACTTTAGCACAGCAGTTAGGGTTATTTGAGCAGGCCAAGATGGAGCAATTCATTCGTGGATTGGACTCCAACATTCGGTTCACAGTTCGTAACTTTGAACCAAGTACATATAACCGGGCTCTGACTCTCGCTCAGAATGAAGAAATGAAGCTCAACGGGGGCAAGCCCAAGCAGACATCTCAGTCCAGTACCCAAGCAGACATCTCAGTCCAGTACCCAACCCCAGCAGCAGCAATCAGCTGCACAGACAGGGAAAGGTAACGCATCTTCTAAAGATGCTAAGAAGGACAGCAGTAATAGCTCCAGTTCAGGGGGTAAGAAGGATAAAGAACCTAAGAAAACCCCTGATGAAAAGGCTAAAGCAGGCATTACTGGAGGTTATCTTCCTCCAGAGGAGCAAAAGAAGTACCAGTCAGAAAATAGATGTTTTTTCTGTCATATTATAGGGCATGGTAAGAAGGATTGCCACAAATGGCAAGCGGCACAAGCTGCCAAAGCTCCTTCTACCACAGTTGCCACAGCCTCCCCAGCTCCTCCAGCCCCGCCTACTACCTCAAATGCAGTTCAACTTTTACCTTCCATGCATCCTATACCATCCGTGGTATTTGATGCTAAGCAGGAGGGTGAGAGCGATGCTGCTCAGAAGAGCCTCATCCGAGCTTATGGCTCTGCCCAGGGTCGACAGTTTGTAGTCCTTTTCGATATGGATAGTTCTGAAGACGCCATCTCTCCCTCGTTGGCTAATAAATTGAACTGCACATTAGTCCCATATCATCTGGATGTGGACGGGTTTACACCTGGTCTTCGCACCCACATTTCCAAGAAGGCACAGCAGTTTGCCTTTGAAGTTCAGAAGGCCTCATTTCAACGAGATTTCATCGTCTCCCCTCTATTAGGGTGTGACATGATCTTAGGAATTCAGTGGTTCCGTCAGTATGAGCCTATTCCCAATTGGGCACAGGACACTTTTACTATTTGTAAAGGTTTTCTTGAGCCTGTCATGATTCGGGGGGATAGAAGCATTCTTGGCATCCCATTGATTTCGCATCTCCAGGCCCGACGAGCTATCCGCAAGGGAGCAGAAGGAGCACTCCTTTATGTTCGTGCTCAAACAGCCCCTCCCTTATTAGTAGCATCCATTACATCTTCAGTCCCTCAGTTAGCAGACCTCCTATCCAGACACCAGGACATTATGCTTAGGGACGATCTCCCATCCATTCTCCCACCCTCTCGCCTTGAGGACCATCACATTGATTTGGTCCCTGGATCAGATCCTCCTTGCAGGTTTCCCTATCGTCTTTCCAAGACTTTAGAGGGCGAGTTGGAAAAGCAGTTATCTGAGCTTCTCCGAGCCGGATTCATTCAGCCTTCTTCCTCCCCATTTGCTGCACCTATCCTATTTGTCCAAAAGAAGGACAAGTCTGCACGCCTTTGTGTAGACTACAGGGCATTAAACAAACTCACTATCAAGAATAAGTTTCCTATGCCTAGGATAGAGTACATTTTGGAGCGTTTAGACGGTGCTAAGTTTTTCACTAAGATCGACCTCAAGAGTGGTTACCATCAGGTCCGCATTTTTGAAGCTGACATTCCAAAAACAGCTTTCAGGATAGAGTGTGGTCACTACGAGTTCGTAGTCATGCCTTTTGGGCTTACAAATGCACCCGCAACGGTCAATAAGATGATGTCTAGGATTTTCGCAGTCCACATTGGGAAGTGTGTCTTCATATTCCTTGATGACATACTAGTCTTCTCAGCCACTGCGGAGAAGCATGAGAAAGATGTGGAGAAAGTCTTGCAACTTTTGCGAGATAATCAGCTCTACATAAACGCCAAAAAGTCTATCTTTGGTGTTAAGGAAGTTCAGTATTTGGGCTACATCATTGGTTCCGATGGGATTAGACTGGACCCATCAAAGGTTCAGGAGATCTTAGATTGGGACATTCCTAAGACCGCCCAAGAAATCCGTTCATTCGTAGGTCTTTGTCAGGTCTATAGCACACATGTCCATCAGTTTTCCAACCTTGCAGCACCTCTTACCGACTTGCTCAAGGGGGTGAAGACTCGCAAGCAGAAAGTCTCAGTTACAGGTAAGGCACTTGATGCATTCCGTGCACTCCAGAAAGCTACCTCAGAAGCACCTGTATTAAAGTTAGCATCATGGGACGAACCTTTCGAGGTCATCACCGATGCCAGCAATGTAGCCATAGGTGCAGTCCTCCAGCAGGACAATAGACCCGTGGCATATTACAGCAGAAAGTTGGATGTCGCCGAAAAGAATTATTTGGTATATGACAAAGAGCTTTTGGGTGTGATCACAGCGCTCAAACATTGGAAGCCTTTTCTTTATGGACAGGCTTTCATAGTGAAAACAGACCACCAAGCACTTAAGTGGCTTCAGACTATGCCAAGTGCCCAGTGGAGTGATCGACAGGCCAGGTGGAGTCAAATCTTCCAACAGTTTGGAGGTATGATTGAATACATCCCTGGTAAGCATAACCCAGTAGCAGATGCTCTCAGTCGAAAGTCCAGCATCCAGGCAGTCCAAGAAGCTACCATTCTCGAAATCACGGGGAAGGACTTGGATAGTATGAAAGACCAATATGTCGACTCCCCTGAGTTTGGTACTCAGTATAGTTTGGCCCTCACTTCTGAGCCTGGCCACTATTCAGTACAGAACGGTTGGTTGTTCTACAAGAACTGTCTCTGTGTTACTCGGGAAAAGCGTTCCGCTCTTCTCCACGATGCCCAAGACTCCTTAGTTGGAGGACATAGGGGTATCAACAGTACCCTCGAGAAATTAGAACGGTCCTTTTATTGGCCAAAGATGAGGCGTGATATCTATGCACATGTACAAGCCTGTAAGATTTGTCAAAAAGTCAAGGTTCCCCATACAAAGAAAGCAGGTTTACTTCAACCTTTGCCTATCCCCGAGATGGACCTTTCATCGACATATCTATGGACTTTGTAGGGCCTCTACCAGCATCCACTGGATCTCGTAACACTCAGTGTTTTACCATTGTGGATCGCTTTAGTAAGTTCTGCATGCTCATCCCATGCAAGTATACGGCCACAGCCGAGGACGTAGCCCGTCTGTTTCTCAAGCATTGGTATCCAATTTGTGGTTTGCCTAGCACCATAACATCAGACAGAGATTCCAAGTTTACCTCGCATTTCTGGAGGGCATTATTTGAAAACTTTGGAACTAAGTTGCAGTTATCTAGTGCATTCCATCCCCAGACAGATGGCCAGACAGAAATTTATAATCAGTTGGCCTTCGATGTCCTCAAGTCATATTGTCATGACCAGCAGTCCAAATGGGAGCACTATCTTCCATTGGTCCAAGCTATATTGAACGACACTCATTCATCCAGTGTCGGACGGACTCCATATAAAGCAGCCTTTGGTCGCCGTTTTTCTTCTCTTTTGACGAGAATGGTGTCTCCATCTTTAGAGGCTAATAAAACCACGGAAGCATTTTTCGAGATCATTGAGTCAGTCAAAGACCGCTTGACCAAAGCTCAGGAAGCATATAGCAGATAGGCAAATAAATCTAGACGAGATGTCCACTTCAAGGAAGGGGATTGGGTCTATTTGCGTATCATGAAACAAAGATTGAAACAAGTGGGCAAACGTTGTCCCAAGCTTTCATTCCGTAGTTTTGGCCCTTTTCCAATAGTTAAGAAGATAAGTGATGTCTCAATGAAGTTAAAGTTGCCTGCCAGTTGGACAATGCATGATGTTTTCCATGTTTCTTGGCTAAAACCATATGTTGGTCCAGAAGTGTTTGATGTTTCAGATGAACAGCAGCCAGACGTGGTAGACGAGGCAGAAGCTATTGAGCCTGAGCAGATCCTTCTTCATCGATGGAAGCATGGTTTCGGTCGACGGATTCGTCAGTTCTATACGAAGTTCCGAGATCGAGACACCCACGAAGCCGTATGGCTCGACGAAGAGTTCTTCCAGGAGTACCCCCAGTTATTGGCGGACTACTTGGAAGCCATGAACCTGCCGCCAAGCTAATCAGGAGGGAATGTCACATGCACTCTGCACTCAGTGCATGGTGACAAGATGGCTCATCATCAGAAGTGCAACAGTTGTACAGTTTTAGAACCCAATAGGATGATATTTGTCGTACGCCGTGGCCCCATTGTACATCCTCAGTCCAGGATAAGTCAGGCACGAGCTACGTAGGTCATTCCTCAGCCTTAGTGGGTCAGTCAGTCAGTCAAGTCCCTTAACCCACTTGGAGAGAATCATTCATGCATGTAGAGTCAGTAGAAGCCTTAGGGTTTGCATCAGAAAGCACTCTGCATCTTGCATAATATGCATACATATGCCTGTGCATCATTTAGAACATCCCCAAAGCCTTAGGGAATTTACTGGGATTTATCTGGTATTTTCCCATATTTATTAGTATTTATTTATCATTATTTGCATTATTGGGCATTTATAAATATTAACTTTATTAAATGACCAACCTCCAGTTAGTATAAATAGGCTTGCCTAGAGCCTCTTTTCCTCATTCAGTCTTCATTGTGCTAAGAGCTCTCCTCTCTCTTGCTTTCAGCCCAAGACTAATCCAACCCTAGAGCCCATAAGCTTGCTTCTCCAGCCCTTGAGAAACCCTAGCTTCATTCAGCCCTGAATTCAGCACTCAGTTCAGGCCTAGATTCAGCATACCCTTCACCCTCAGTTCAACGCCAGAAACCAGCAGTTTGCAGCCTGCATATACCTGCGTTTTCTGATCCAGCAGTATAGTAGGCTGCGTTTCTGTCCCAGCCGTACAGCAGCAGCTCCTGCAGTCCCTGATTCACATGCGTTTCAGTCCACAGCATCCTCCACACCTCAGCGTTTCTGTCCACAGCAGATTCCAGCCCTGAAGCAACAGTCTACAGCAGTTTCCAGCCCTGAAACTGTTGTTTGCATCATTGTCCAGCCTTCTATGCATCATCAACACATTCAGCAGTCATCTGGTGAAGGTAACACAGCATTCATATGTGTTTTCAGCATTCTAACAGTGTGTAGAACAGTCCACCTTCTTCTTCTTTGAGCCTCAAGTGTGCAGCCCTTCCTCATGCCCTTGGGAGGAGTGCATAGGCTCGAGATCAAGTCATTGAGGTGTTTCTACAGCAGTGTATAGATCAGCCGCTCTCCGATCCTCCGAGATCTTGCGTTTGGCTTATCTACAGACGACAGCAGGTGTGGACTATCCACGATTAAACACAGCATTTATTCGGGTATTTAGTGTGGTACTTTGTCCAAGAGCTGGCCGACCACCATCCTCAATCCATATTAGCATAAGTCATAAATCAGCAATCATCAAGTCATTTCTTCAAGTCAGAAGTTCAACATGAAGTCAATATCAACATCAGCATCATAGATGTGTTCATAGATCTCATCTCAATTGTAGTCATTTGCTCATTAATATAATTGCGTTCATCTAAATTCATCTCTACTGTAATTGCACTCATTAATATACTTGCATTGCATTCATCTAAATTCATCTCTACCATAATTAAGTTAATTAAGGTTGTAATTACTACGATCAGCCTCATCATATAACATCACTTGTCTCTTTTTGCACGCTCTATTTGATAATATGGGAGCCAAATTGAATTTCTCTTATGCTTATCATTCACATTCAAATGGACAGAGTAAAATTGCAAATTCAGCAGTGCTTGATTTGTTGAAATGTTAATGTCTCTGACCACAAATCTATTAGAATTGTGCATCTCAGTGTTTTGGGGCTTTACTATTTATCTAGGATTTTACTGGATTTTCTCCTATTTATTTGTCCAGGGCCAGTCAGCCAGCCCTAGAGGCAGTCGGCCAGTTCCCTCTTGCACTATATAAGGAGTTCCCCATTATTCACTCATTCATCCACTTCCCTTGCACATAGTTCAACATCCAGTTGCTGGCCATTGCCATTGTAAAGCTTTACTGCTGTTATAAAAGGTGATCTTGTCCAACCCTCTCAATCTTCTTTGCACTCTCTCATATGTTTACTGTTTATGCTTCCGCTTGTGCATTCTCCTTCATGGTATCTGTGATATGCAGCGGAAGACTTTGTATTGGTTGATCCTGTCACAGAATATGCTCACACCGTCTTCTGTATCCTGAGTTTCGTGAGTTTAGCAATCCATTTCATTTACTTCAAACTTTAAAGAGATGAGAGAGAGATATGAGAACTGTACACCAGATTGGGTCCCGAATTACCCACTGAAGGGCCCCCTATCTCGATAACGAGATAGTATTTGCTTTATTACTTTACAGAGAATGACGCCTGGTTGATTGGCTGTCTAAGCCCCTTGCTGCAGTCGACTGTTGTTGGGCTACGGACTGGGCACTTATGCTCCTCCTGAATGCTTGTGATGATGATGATGATGAAGTTGATAATGTTGATGATGAAGAAGATGATGCTGTAGATGATGGTGGTGCTAGCTTGTCACCATGCAACCCGAAGGGTGTGCACATGACAAGGGGTGCGAGGATCACGATCTCCCACAATCATCTTTGGCATGTCATGGTGCTTGAAAATTTGGGCAAAAAATATCTTCGCCATATGCTCTGGTTTTATGGTCTTCCGTACTAGAATGAAATGTGTCTGTTTACTAAACCTATCCACAATAGTCCAAATAGCATCATTTTCTTGCTGCGTTTTGGAAAGATCCATGATAAAATCCATGGTGATACTCTCCCAAGGCTGATTTGGAATTGGCAATGGTTGAAGCAAGCTTGGAGTCTTATGCCTATCAAATTTGACTTTTGTGGCAAACCAGACATTGGTGTACATAGTCATCGATGTTTTTACGCATCTGCGGCCGAAAGAAGTACTTCTTTAAAGCCTGCGTAGTGGCAATAACCCTCTTTATTGCCCCAGATTCAGCCCTGTTTTCAGCATCTTCTTCTTTGTGTTTTTCTCCCAGATCCACAGCCCTTGCTGCTGCGTTTTCTGGACAGCAACGTATGGTCACTTCTCCTCCAGTTTTGGTGTCTTCAACTGCAGCCATCTGGCGTTTTCTGATCAGCGTTTTTCTCACTTGGAGATTAGACAAAAGGCGGCCTGTTTTCTACAGGACAGCAGCCTTTTGTGCTGCGTTTTCCTCTCCGGTGGCCCTTTCCCCTTTGCAGAGGGGGCTTGTGGTGTTGCAGGCTTTGGTGGCACTCTTGGTACCTGTGGAGGACACTTCTTCTTCAGAGTTTGTGCATTTTTTGAGATTGAGCCCAAGCTTTTGTGATGGCTGCACCGACTTCTCTTCATATGTTTGCTGAGTCTGCCAAGTTGGATGGTTCCAACTATACCCTATGGGAGGTGAAGGTGAAGTCGGCCTTGCGTGGCGTGGATCTTTGGGATTGGCTTGTTACACTAGCCAATGCCACCCCTCCCACCCTTGCTTCCGGTGGTGCGACTCAGGCACAGATTGATATTTGGCAGTCAAATGATCGACGCGTTTTCTCCTTTCTGATGTTGAACTGTCAGGATGTTGGTTTGGAAGGATTTTGCAGATCTCTATGAGAATAAGTCTCTGGTCGGATTTTGGCGTTGGAAAAGCAACTTATGAACTTATCAGTTTCTGCCTTTCCATCTTTATCTGGTTTCATCTCGAAGATGAAAGATCCTTGGGACGAGCTTGCTGTTTGTGGCAAGGACATCTCCACTGAGGATATGGCTATTCGGCTGCTCTCCAAACTTCCAGAGAGGTTTGATGCATACTTTCAGTCTCTGGTTTCTTCTCCTCATCCTGTTCCAGTTACTTGGGAGGAAGTTCTCCCCTCCGTTATGCAGATTGAGTCTCGCTTTGAGGAGCGTACTGGCACCTCTGGTGGCCCTGATGGAGCTTTGGCAGCACGAGATAAAGGGAAGACTCAACAAAAGAAAGGAAAAGGGGGTTCTGACAAGAACTCCAAGGATTCCGACAAGGATAAAGACAACAAATCTTCAAAGAATAAGGACATTGAATGTCATTATTGTGGCAAGAAGGGTCACAAGTCACCCCAATGTCACAAGAAGAAGTGTGATGAAGCAGCAAAGAACTCTTCCTCAATGGCGGTGTCTCAACCCAAGAAGGATGATGGCATTCTTCTCTTAGCAGGTACTCGGCGTATACTTGCTCTTGTGACTTCTCAATCACGGTCTTGGATTGTTGATAGCGGTGCTACTGCTCATATGACACCCCATCGAGATTGGTTCGAGGACTTCACTGCCAGATTAGGCGAGATGACTCTGGGTGATTCTTCTTCTGTGCCAGTGCATGGTCATGGCACTATCCCCATCTTCCGTTCTGATGAGGACAAGAGGTACTTCTCTGACGTTCTGTATATTCCAGATTTGGCTTTTAACCTTTTGTCAGTGAGTGCTCTTACAGCTCAGGGTGCGGAGGTGATCTTTTCTTGTTATGAGATTACCATTCGTGATAAGGCGACTGGTAGCATCTTGGCTCAGGGAGTCCAAGATAGTGGTCTCTACAAGTTGACCGCTTTGCTTTCTTCTGGTGCTTCTTTTGCTCTTTGGCATGCTCGGTTTGGCCATTTGAGCTATCAGCTTCTGCAGCGAGCTTCGAAGGATGGGTTGGTTGAGGGATTACCGACCATCAAGGCTTCGTCTTCTGCTTGTTCTCTTGTTTACAAGGGAAGCAACACTGAGCCGCCTTTCCGAAGGAGGCGACACACAGATCTTCGACATCACTTGCTCTCATTCATGCAGACTTATGTGGTCCTATGAGTACCGCGTCCTTGAGTAAGGCATTGTACATGCTCGTGATGGTGAATGATTTTACCAGATATACTTGGGTTTTCTTTCTGAAGACCAAGGATGAGACTTTTCAGCACTTCTGTGATTGGAAAGCTGAGGTGGAAAAAGAGACCGGTCACTCGGTCAAGGCTCTCAGGACCGATGGAGGGGGTGAGTTCATATCCCAGGAGTTCCAGCAACATTGCAAGACACATGGCATTCGGAGACAGCCTACTACATCATATACTCCATCACAGAATGGAGTTGCCGAGAGGAAGAATAGGACCATTATGGAGATGGCCCGTGCTATGCTTGAGCATTCTTCATTACCTCGACGTTTCTGGGCTGAGGCGGCTTCCACTGTTGTCTACATTCAGAATAGGTCTTCTACTGCTGCTCTTCCCAACAAAACTCCATATGAGGCTTTCCATGGTGAGAAGCCCTCCGTTGTTCATTTCCGGATATTTGGGTGTACGGCGTGTGTTCATGTGCCTAAGGAGCACCGCTCCAAGTTGGACTTAAAGTCTCAGCGCATGACTTTTCTTCGATACAGCAGTGTGTCCAAGGCATATCGTCTTTATGATCCTCAGGCCGGTAAAGTTGTTGTGAGCTGTGATGTGGTGTTCGACGAGACTCCTACATCTTTAGAGGGGGGTGGTGAGCTTCTGCTTCCTTCACCTCCGTCTCCGCCTCCTTCTCCTTCTCCTCCTGTTCCCGCTGTTTTTGTTACACCTCTAGCTGAGGATACTCAGTCAGATGATGATGACCCTGCTCCTCCTCCGGCGAGTTCGAGCAGATCTGTACCTGGTTGGTATTATCAAATAGTTCGTGATTCTGGGTTACGTGAGCTTCCTTCTGCTCTCCGCCTGGTTCTCTTCGGCGGTCTTCCAGAGTTACAGGGAAACAAATTCATGAGGGCAACATGTTTGTTAATTATGCTCTTATGTCTACTATCATTAATGGTCCTTCTGATCCCACTTCTGTAGACGAGGCTCTTTCACATGAGCCTTGGCATCGTGCTATGCAGGCGGAGCTAGATGCTATTGAACGGAATGGCACTTGGATTTTGGTGCCTTGACCTCTGCAGTGTAAGGTGATTGGTGTGCGTTGGATTTTCAAATCAAAGTTCTGAGCTGATGGTAGCGTCGACAAGCACAAGGCGAGGTTGGTTGCCAAGGGTTATGCTCAGCGCCCTGGTGTCGACTTTGATGAGACCTTCGCTCCGACGGCCCGAATGACTACCATTCGCACCGTTCTTGCACTTGCACGACATCATAGATGGCCCGTTTTCCAGATGGACGTCAAGTTGGCTTTCCTGAATGGAGAGCTTACACAGGAGGTTTATATTGATCAGCCGCCAGGATTTGTTGTTCCGGGCAAACAGGATCATGTGTACCGGCTGAAGAAGGCTTTATATGGTCTAAAGCAAGCTCTGCGGGCTTGGTACCAGCGGATTGATGAGTTCTTTCAGAAGCTCGGCCTGCGCCGTTCTTACGCAGATTCGAACCTTTATATCCTTCTTGAGAGGGGATTGATTGTTATCATTGTGGTCTATGTTGATGACCTCATCTTTACAGGTTCTTATTCTGTGTGGATCCGTTCTGTTATGGATGCTTTGGAGTCAGAGTTTGAGATGACGGATCTTGGCCTCTTGCATTATTTTCTTGGCTTTGAGATTTGGCAGACCTCGAAGGGCATTTTCTTCTCTCAGTAGAAGTACACTCGGGAGATTCTCGACAGATTTCAGATGACTGGGTGCAAACCAATATCTTCTCCTATGGATATTGGTGAGAAGCTTTCTTCACTTGATGCTTCTCCAGGGACTGATCAGGGACAATATATCGGGTTCTCATTGGTTGTTTGGTATGGTTGACCTACTCCCAATTGGACATATGCTTCGCAGTTAGTTTATTGAGTTCCTTCTCATCCAAACCCCGTCAGCAGCATTGGCGGTGTGCTCTCAGAGTTCTTCGGTACTTGCGTGGTACTCTGGATTTTGGCATCTTTTATGGCCAAGGACGCACTGTTGTTGGATGGTCTGTCTCAGACTGGGCTGGAGATCCAGAAACACGGCGTTCGACCACTGGTTGTGTTTTTTCACTTGGGTTTGGAGCCATTTCTTGGAGCAGTAAAAAAGCAGCCCACTGTGGCGCTTTTCTCTACCGAGGCTGAGTACCGTGCAGTTTGTTATGCTGCATGTGAGGTGATATGGTTGCGGAGATTATTGGAGGAGCTCGGTTGTTCTCCTACCGGATCTACTCTTCTTTGGTGTGACAATCAGAGTTGCATCGCCATCGCCAAGAACCCTGTGTTTCATGCTCGTACGAAACACATTGAGATTCAGTATCACTATGTTCGTGAACGGGTTCTTGCTGGGGATTTGTGTTTGGAGTATTGTCCTTCCGCGGAGAATGCTGCAGATTTGTTCACCAAGCCAGTTTCTTAGGCTTCCTTGGCTCCTCATCTTCGGATTCTCGGAGTTTGTTCAGCATCTGGTGCTGAGAGGGGGTGTTAGCATATTCATCCCCAGATTCTGCTCTTTTATGGTGCCCATTTGGTCCCTTTTGCATGGCCCTTGCTTGTGGGCTGGCCACCTCTTTTTCTACTATTTTTCAAGGATTTTTCCCGGCCTTTCTGGCATTTACCAGTCGGCTATGTCTAGTAGCTCCAGTCGGCCTGTTTTGTAGCTCCAGTCGGCCATGTCTAGTAGCTCCAATCGGCCTGTTTTGCAGCTCGAGTCGGCCAGCATTCCCTTACTATAAATAGTGGGTGCTGGCCTCTCTTTTCTCATTCAGTCTTGTACATATTTTGCTCCCTCACTTATGAGACTATTCGTGTCTCTTGCTTGGGACTGTTTTGCTTCAGTATATTCAGCATAGTTCTCTCCATATCTCTCTCTCTTGTGCACTCTTTGTTCAACACATTCTAGTGCCACTTTGCTTCCACTCTATGCACTCTTTCACTTCACAAATGGAAGCATGGATCAATCGAAGACAAAGACAATTCAATACAAAGTTCGAAGACCATGGTACCCATGAAGCAGTATGGCTTGACAAAGAGTTCTTTCCAGAGTACCCCCAACTCCTGGTGAACTACTTGGAAGCCATGAACTTGCCGCCAAGCTAAGCAGGAGGGAATATCACATGCACTCTGCACCGGAGTGCTATGTGACACACTAGCTTTATATCAGTGCAACATGTATACAATAGGATTATCTTTTTTAGGAATATTTTGTCGTATGCCATGATGCCATTGTGAGCCCCACCCGGGACATGTCAAGCACGAGCTACGTAGGTGAGTCTCCACAGCCATAGAAAGAAAGAAAGAAAGATTTTATTAACGTCTTCCAAAAGACCGAACTCGGCCTATGAGACAAATCAGTGTACTTGTGTGGGGTATCCTCTGTCATCCCAACAAAATGAAAAAGTACTGAACTAAAAAAGCTGACTCTGGGTGTGCAATAAGTACAATGAGTGGGGGAGGTGATGGAGCTCTACTACTAGGAGAATGCAAAGCTATATGCATGGAGTATACAATCATGATATGCAACCTAGCTAGCTCCATCCTGTACCATACAGGGGGTATTGTGATATGCAGCGGAAGTCTTTGTATTGGTTGATCCTGTCACACAATATGCTCACACCGTCTTCTGTATCCTGAGTTTCGTGAGTTTAGCAATCCATTTCATTTACTTCAAACTTTAAAGAGTTGAGAGAGAGATATGAACACTGTACACCAGATTGGGTCCCGAATTACCCACTGAAGGGCCCCCTATCCCGATAACGAGATAGTATTTGCTTTATTACTTTAGAGAGAATGACTTTGGACTGTAGATAAGCCAAACGCAAGATCTCGGAGGATCGGAGTATGGCTGATCTGTACACTGCTGTAGAAACACCTCGATGACTTGATCTCGAGCCTATGCACTCCTCCCAAGGGCATGAGGAAGGGCTGCACACTTGAGGCTCAAAGAAGAAGAAGGTGGACTGTTCTACACATTGTTAGAATGCTGAAAACACATATGAATGCTGTGTTACCTTCACCAGATGACTGCTGAATGTGTTGATGATGCATAGAAGGCTGGACACTGATGCAAACAACTGTTTCAGGGCTGGAAACTGCTGTAGACTGAACCTTCAGGGTTGGAATCTGCTGTGGACAGAAACGCTGAGCTGTAGAGAGGGCTGTGGACTGAAACGCATGAGCAACAGGGACTGCAGGGCTGCTGTACGGCTGGAACAGAAACGCAGCACTGCTGCTGTACGGCTGTGCAAAAACGCAGGTGAATACAGGCTGCAAACTGGCGTTGAACTGTGGACTGAATCAGGGCCTGAACTGAGTGCTGAATTCAGGGCTGAATGAGGCTGAAGACAGGCACCTAGGGCTGGGCTGAAGCTATGGATCTCAAGGGCTGGAGAAGAAAGCTTATGGGCACTAGGGCTGGATTAGTCTTGGGCTGAAAGCAAGAGAGAGGAGAGCTCTTAGCACAATGAAGACTGAATGAGGAAAAGAGGCTCTAGGCAAGCCTATTTATACTAACTGGAGGTTGGTCATTTAATAAAATTAATATTTATAAATGCCCAATAATGCAAATAATGATAAATAAATACTAATAAATATGGGAAAAATACCAGATAAATCCCAGTAAATTCCCTAAGGCTTTGGGGATGTTCTAAATGATGCACAGGCATATGTATGCATATTATGCAAGATGCAGAGTGCTTTCTGATGCAAACCCTAAGGCTTCTACTGACTCTACATGCATGAATGATTCTCTCCAAGTGGGTTAAGGGACTTGACTGACTGACTGACCCACTAAGGCTGAGGAATGACCTACGTAGCTCGTGCCTGACTTATCCTGGACTGAGGATGTACAATGGGGCCACGGCGTACGACAAATATCATCCTACTGGATTCTAAAACTGTACAAATGTTGCACTTCTGATGATGAGCCATCTTGTCACCATGCACTGAGTGCAGAGTGCATGTGACATTCCCTCCTGATTAGCTTGGCGGCAGGTTCATGGCTTCCAAGTAGTCCGCCAATAACTGGGGGTACTCCTGGAAGAACTCTTCGTCGAGCCATACGGCTTCGTGGGTGCCTCGATCTCGGAATTTCGTATAGAACTGACGAATCCGTCGACCGGAACCATGCTTCCATCGATGAAGAAGGATCTGCTCAGGCTCAATAACTTCTGCCTCGTCTACCACGTCTGGCTGCTGTTCATCTGAAACATCAAACACTTCTGGACCAACATATGGTTTTAGCCAAGAAACATGGAAAACATCATGCATTGTCCAACTGGCAGGTAACTTTAACTTCATTGAGACATCACTTATCTTCTTAACTATTGGAAAAGGGCCAAAACTACGGAAAGAAAGCTTGGGACAACGTTTGCCCACTTGTTTCAATCTCTGCTTAATGATACGCAAATAGACCCAATCCCCTTCCTTGAAGTGGACATCTCGTCTAGATTTATTTGCCTATCTGCTATATGCTTCCTGAGCTTTGGTCAAGCGGTCCTTGACTGACTCAATGATCTCGGAAAATGCTTCCGTGGTTTTATTAGCCTCTAAAGATGGAGATACCATTCTCGTCAAAAGAGAAGAAAAACGGCGACCAAAGGCTGCTTCATATGGAGTCCGTCCGACACTGGATGAATGAGTGTCGTTCAAGATAGCTTGGACCAACGGAAGATAGTGCTCCCATTTGGACTGCTGGTCATGACAGTATGACTTGAGGACATCAAAGGCCAACTGATTATAAATTTCTGTCTGGCCATCTGTCTGGGGATGGAATGCACTAGACAACTGCAACTTAGTTCCAAAGTTTTCAAATAATGCCCTCCAGAAATGCGAGGTAAACTTGGAATCTCTATCTGATGTTATGGTGCTAGGCAAACCACAAATTGGATACCAATGCTTGAGAAACAGACGTGCTACGTCCTCGGCTGTGGCCGTATGCTTGCATGGGATGAGCATGCAGAACTTACTAAAGCGATCCACAATGGTAAAACACTGAGTGTTACGGGATCCAGTGGATGCTGGTAGAGGCCCTACAAAGTCCATAGATATGTCGATGAAAGGTCCGTCGGGGATAGGCAAAGGTTGAAGTAAACCTGCCTTCTTTGTATGGGGAACCTTGACTTTTTTGACAAATCTTACAGGCTTGTACATGTGCATAGACATCACGCCTCATCTTTGGCCAATAAAAGGACCGTTCTAATTTCTCGAGGGTACTGTTGATACCCCTATGTCCTCCAACTAAGGAGTCATGGGCATCGTGGAGAAGAGCGGAACGCTTTTCTCGAGTAACACAGAGACGGTTCTTGTAGAACAACCAACCGTTCTGTACTGAATAGTGGCCAGGCTCAGAAGTGAGGGCCAAACTATACTGAGTACCAAACTCAGGGGAGTCGACATATTGGTCTTTCATACTATCCAAGTCCTTCCCCGTGATTTCGAGAATGGTAGCTTCTTGGACTGCCTGGATGCTGGACTTTCGACTGAGAGCATCTGCTACTGGGTTATGCTTACCAGGGATGTATTCAATCATACCTCCAAACTGTTGGAAGATTTGACTCCACCTGGCCTGTCGATCACTCCACTGGGCACTTG
Source organism: Cibotium barometz (assembly GCF_041138505.1). Taxonomy (NCBI): domain Eukaryota; kingdom Viridiplantae; phylum Streptophyta; class Polypodiopsida; order Cyatheales; family Cibotiaceae; genus Cibotium; species Cibotium barometz. Next base: position 34,834,979 of record NC_141095.1, read on the forward strand.
GCATAGTCTGAAGCCACTTAAGTGCTTGGTGGTCTGTTTTCACTGTGAAAGCTTGTCCATAAAGAAAAGGCTTCCAATGTTTGAGCGCTGTGATCACACCCAAAAGCTCTTTGTCATATACCAAATAATTCTTTTCGGCGACATCCAACTTTCTGCTGTAATATGCCACGGGTCTATTGTCCTGCTGGAGGACTGCACCTATGGCTACATTGCTGGCATCGGTGATGACCTCGAAAGGTTCGTCCCATGATGCTAACTTTAATACAGGTGCTTCTGAGGTAGCTTTCTGGAGTGCACGGAATGCATCAAGTGCCTTACCTGTAACTGAGACTTTCTGCTTGCGAGTCTTCACCCCCTTGAGCAAGTCGGTAAGAGGTGCTGCAAGGTTGGAAAACTGATGGACATGTGTGCTATAGGCCTGACAAAGACCTACGAATGAAAGGATTTCTTGGGCGGTCTTAGGAATATCCCAATCTAAGATCTCTTGAACCTTTGAGGGGTCCAGTCTAATCCCATCGGAACCAATGATGTAGCCCAAATACTGAACTTCGTTAACACCAAAGATAGACTTTTTGGCATTTATGTAGAGCTGATTATCTCGCAAAAGTTGCAAGACTTTCTCCACATCTTTCTCATGCTGCTCCGCAGTGGCTGAGAAGACTAGTATGTCATCAAGGAATATGAAGACACACTTCCCAATGTGGACTGCGAAAATCCTAGACATCATCTTATTGAACGTTGCGGGTGCATTTGTAAGCCCAAACGGCATGACTACGAACTCGTAGTGACCACGCTCTGTCCTGAAAGCTGTTTTTGGAATGTCAGCTTCAAAAATGCGGACCTGATGGTAACCACTCTTGAGGTCGATCTTAGTGAAAAACTTAGCACCGTCTAAACGCTCCAAAATGTACTCTATCCTGGGCATAGGAAACTTATTCTTGATAGTGAGTTTGTTTAATGCCCTGTAGTCTACACAAAGGCGTGCAGACTTGTCCTTCTTTTGGACAAATAGGATAGGTGCAGCAAATGGGGAGGAAGAAGGCGAATGAATCCGGCTCGGAGAAGCTCAGATAACTGCTTTTCCAACTCGCCCTCTAAAGTCTTGGAAAGACGATAGGGAAACCTGCTAGGAGGGTCTGATCCAGGGACCAAATCAATGTGATGGTCCTCAAGGCGAGAGGGTGGGAGACTGGGTGGGAGATCGTCCCTAAGCATAATGTCCTGGTGTCTGGATAGGAGGTCTGCTAACTGAGGGACTGACGATGTAAGGGATGCTACTAATGAGGGAGGGGCTGTTTGAGCACGAACATAAAGGAGTGCTCCTTCTGCTCCCTTGCGGATAGCTCGTCTGGCCTGGAGATGTGAAATCAATGGGATGCCAAGAATGCTTCTATCCCCACGAATCATGACAGGCTCAGGAAAACCTTTACAAATAGTAAAAGTGTCCTGCCCCCAATCGGGAATAGGCTCATACTGACGGAACCACTGAATTCCTAAGATCATGTCACACCCTAACAGAGGGGAGACGATGAAATCTCGTTGAAATGAGGCCTTCTGAACTTCAAAGGCAAACTGCTGTGCCTTCTGGGAAATGTGGGTGCGAAGACCAGGTGTAAACCCGTCCACATCCAAATGATATGGGACTAAAGTGCAGTTCAATTTATTAGCCAACTGGGGAGAGATGGCGTCTTCAGAACTACCCATATCGAAAAGGACTACAAACTGTCGGCCCTGGGCAGAGCCATAAGCTCGGATAAGGCTCTTCTGAGCAGCATCGCTCTCACCCTCCTGCTTAGCATCAAATACCACGGATGGCATAGGATGCATGGAAGGTAAAAGTTGAACTGCATTTGAGGTAGTAGGCGGGGCTGGAGGAGCTGGGGAGGCTGTGGCAACTGTGGCAGAAGGAGCTTTGGCAGCTTGTGCCGCTTGCCATTTGTGGCAATCCTTCTTACCATGCCCTATAATATGACAGAAAAAACATCTATTTTCTGACTGATACTTCTTTTGCTCCTCTGGAGGAAGATAACCTCCAGTAATGCCTGCTTTAGCCTTTTCATCAGGGATTTTCTTAGGTTCTTTATCCTTCTTACCCCCTGAACTGGAGCTATTATCGCTGTCCTCCTTAGCATCTTTAGAAGATGCGTTACCTTTCCCTGACTGTGCAGCTGATTGCTGCTGCTGGGGTTTGGTACTGGACTGAGATGTCTGCTTGGGCTTGCCCCCGTTGAGCTTCATTTCTTCATTCTGAGCGAGAGTCAGAGCCCGGTCATATGTACTTGGTTCAAAGTTACGAACTGTGAACCGAATGTTGGAGTCCAATCCACGAATGAATTGCTCCATCTTGGCCTGCTCAGATAACCCTAACTGCTGTGCTAAAGTAATAACCTTACTGGAAAACTGAAGCACTGGGGAACCGTTCTGTCTGAGTCCATAGAACTCGTCTTTCAGACCGGTCATGTACTGGGGCGGGAGAAATCTGGTCTTCAGGTCATGGACAAAGATGTCCCAGTCAAAGGCTGTGACACCTGTGGCCTGGTCAGTATGAATACTAGACCAATGCTGCCACCAAGTGACTGCCTCACCAGTGAGATGGGGAGCCGCTAAGTGGACTTTGTCTTGTGGGTCTGTGATCCTAGCTAATGGAAAATGAGCATTAAATTGATGAACAAATTGATTAACTGAAGAATGATCACACTTACCATCATACTTGCTGAAATTCGGTTGACTGCGAATGATGGTGGTTGAAGCTGCTGCGGGATGCTGGCTGGTGACACCTATGACTGGGGAGACTCAGGAGAGCTGCTGATACCTCAAGTGTATGGCCTCCTTTTCCCGTTGGTGTTCGAGTAACATACGTTCTCGATCAAGCTCACGTTGGTGTTCCCGAGCGGCGAGTTCAGCCTGACGCCGGTCTTCGTCGATCCTGCGTTGGGCTTCCTCATAGTCCCGTCTTTCTTCTTTTTCTCTTCTCCTTCGGGCCTCGTCCTCTCTCCTTTGTTGTTCCATCTGAAAGAAGAGGGAGATGTAGTCGGGTGCTGCTGGAGGTGTAGAAGGACGTGCTGCTGCTGCCTCCAAGAGTTGGAGACGCTCCATGAGTAGCTGGTTCTGAGCTCTAAGAAGAGCTATGGTGTCTGCTGTAGGCGGAAGAACAAGGTCTCCTTCGGGGGAGACGTCTTCCGGCTGATGAGTACTCTCTCCTGTAGACATGATGCTGAAGTCGGTGGTCGTGCCGGAACGCAATCTAACCATCCGAGGATGCCCCCACGCTAGGATACGGTGTGTGTGGACTATCTGAATCTGATACCAATGTGATATGCAGCGGAAGTCTTTGTATTGGTTGATCCTGTCACACAATATGCTCACACCGTCTTCTTTATCCTGAGTTTCGTGAGTTTAGCAATCCATTTCATTTACTTCAAACTTTAAAGAGTTGAGAGAGAGATATGAACACTGTACACCAGATTGGGTCCCGAATTACCCACTGAAGGGCCCCCTATCCCGATAACGAGATAGTATTTGCTTTATTACTTTAGAGAGAATGACTTTGGACTGTAGATAAGCCAAACGCAAGATCTCGGAGGATCGGAGTATGGCTGATCTGTACACTGCTGTAGAAACACCTCGATGACTTGATCTCGAGCCTATGCACTCCTCCCAAGGGCATGAGGAAGGGCTGCACACCTGAGGCTCAAAGAAGAAGAAGGTGGACTGTTCTACACACTGTTAGAATGCTGAAAACACATATGAATGCTGTGTTACCTTCACCAGATGACTGCTGAATGTGTTGATGATGCATAGAAGGCTGGACACTGATGCAAACAACTGTTTCAGGGCTGGAAACTGCTGTAGACTGAACCTTCAGGGCTGGAATCTGCTGTGGACAGAAACGCTGAGCTGTAGAGAGGGCTGTGGACTGAAACGCATGAGCAACAGGGGACTGCAGGGCTGCTGCTGTACGGCTGTGCAAAAACGCAGGTGAATACAGGCTGCAAACTGGCGTTGAACTGTGGACTGAATCAGGGCCTGAACTGAGTGCTGAATTCAGGGCTGAATGAGGCTGAAGACAGGCACCTAGGGATGGGCTGAAGCTATGGATCTCAAGGGCTGGAGAAGAAAGCTTATGGGCACTAGGGCTGGATTAGTCTTGGGCTGAAAGCAAGAGAGAGGAGAGCTCTTAGCACAATGAAGACTGAATGAGGAAAAGAGGCTCTAGGCAAGCCTATTTATACTAACTGGAGGTTGGTCATTTAATAAAATTAATATTTATAAATGCCCAATAATGCAAATAATGATAAATAAATACTAATAAATATGGGAAAAATACCAGATAAATCCCAGTAAATTCCCTAAGGCTTTGGGGATGTTCTAAATGATGCACAGGCATATGTATGCATATTATGCAAGATGCAGAGTGCTTTCTGATGCAAACCCTAAGGCTTCTACTGACTCTACATGCATGAATGATTCTCTCCAAGTGGGTTAAGGGACTTGACTGACTGACTGACCCACTAAGGCTGAGGAATGACCTACGTAGCTCGTGCCTGACTTATCCTGGACTGAGGATGTACAATGGGGCCACGGCGTACGACAAATATCATCCTACTGGGTTTTAAAACTGTACAAATGTTGCACTTCTGATGATGAGCCATCTTGTCACCATGCACTGAGTGCAGAGTGCATGTGATAGGTATAGAATGGTATACATCAATGAAGGGGGTGTCCATAGCTCCCTGAAGAGAGTTTGCATGTGTCAGTTCTCTTACCCACTTGGAGAATTCATCGGATAGGTTCATGTAGAGGTCAATCTCAGCTTAGTGTTAAGCTTTTACCTTAATTAAACATGATTCAAGTATCTTAATGCTTAAATACTTGAGTAAACGTGAGGCAAAGAGCGGAAAGCTGTGTTGTTTGCATTGAGACACAAGGCCTTGTTAAATAAGGCCTGAAGAGGTACAAATGAAGAGGCACATCCCTGATGAAAGGATGTGACTCTTGAATGAGTAGTTATGTCCTTTGGACGTAGAGATGTGTCCTTTTAGATCCGCTACTCGTTCGGCATAATGAATGGTAGTAGCAAGGTCGACAGGGTTGTACTTTTGCACATCGGTAGAAGTGTGGGGTTTAAACCTTCAATGAAGGCATGAAGCTCGTTCCCTGGGAACAAAGAATCAATCTCCAGTATCAGATTAGTGAATTGTTACATATAAGAAGCCAAAGAACCAGTTTGGTTTAAGTGGCGTAAATGAGTTCGGGCTTGAAAATCCGCATTGGTAGGAATGAATTGCTTATGAATGACCCGCTCAAATTTTCCGCACGTCGTAACCGTTTTTCTAACATGTTGTCGCTGTTGCCACCAAAGTAAGGCAGTATCCTTAAGTAAGGATGCAGCAAATGTAATCTTCTTGACATCGTAAGGATCATCGAGTCAAAATACAGGTGAAGTTTGTAAAGCCATTGTTCAAGGGTACGCTTATTGCGTTGTCCTCCATAGGACTTAGGAGGTTTAACTTCCAATTTATTTGTTTTACTAGCTTGCAAAAGACGACAGAGTCTTAAGAGCATCACTTCCACCTTAGGGGGAATGTTGTCTTCATTGTCTAGTACTGATGTTGTAATGTCAACTGCTGGTATAGAACTGGTATGAGAATGGTGATCCGTCTGCAACTGTTGGAACTGAGAAGCCAATGTGGCCATGGACTCTTGAAGTTGCTTTTGAAAATGTTGTTGCATCTGCTGTAAAGCTTGTTGCCAATCCGTTGGAGCTAGATTGCTAGGCTGGTGGGTTTCGTCCTCTATAGTAGTAGGCTGAGATGAAGACTCTGCAAATTGAGGCTCCTGGGGTTGTAGTTGTTGATGCCTTTGGACCCTAGTGAGAACCATTGGCAAGTAGGGGGAGCATATACATTATGTGAATTGGAGAAGGTAGGTTACAAGTTGGCGAGGCTGTTATAGACCATCCTGTATAAGGAGGAAGTTCAAATGTAACCAAGAGAACTGGGATTGGTTGTTGTCGATGAAGAGGGAGTAGAGGGGCTTTTCATTTCTATGTAACCCATAAATCCCGATTCGCACACCTGAAGTGCGTAGTACCCATATGATGATGCATTGTGGCTTTCTTGAAAATTAAAGTGCCACATTGTCTTGGCTGTTGTGTGTGCTATATTTTGCGTTTTTTTAAAATGATGAAAACAACAAGGTATATGGGCTAATCACACCTGAGATGTTTGTGTTTGAAGAAGTCCGACTGAATGCAGCTACTGCACCAGTCAAGCACTAAGCAAAAGCTGCAAATAATGTAGACTTGCGATGCCGAAAGGTTGGAACAACGCCATGAACTCGTGAACCATGTGCAGAAGGGGGAGAACTTGCCGTCGGAGAAACCACTGAGATATGCGCACAGGGGCTGGCCGTTTTTTTTTTGGTTGTTTTTCTCTTTATTTCTTTTTTCACCGGGCTGGCCACATTTGCATACGTAAGGATTGCTAGCTGTTTTTTTTTTCGCTGGTCGCTGGTCAGCTGGCCATTTTTGTGTTAAAAAAAAAATGTTGGTCGACCTGGCCTCCGTCGGTTGCCTAGGAAGGCTTGTGTGAAAGCCTTAAGTTATAAAGCTTTAAAGCTTTATGCTTTCGGTTAAAAAAAAACGTTTAATATTTTTTTCGCTAAAACGTCAAACAACGTGTTGAATGGGGAAAGGGGTGGTGACTTCTTGCAATGTTGCCGTTTCTGCCTAGAAGAGCCTGAAGGTTGACGCATGGGAGTTCAGAAGGAGTTTGGCACTAGTTGGGCAAAGCAAGAATACCCGGTGAGGCTCACAACTAGCCATCGTTTTTTTTTTCAAATTTGGGGGAAAACTAAAATCAAGAAAAATTAGGCAAAGGGGCCAAAATTGGCTGGAACATTCTCTCCTGCTCTTCCATACAACCCTTTGATTTTAGGGTTAGGGCTGGCTGATTTTTAGGGTTAGGGTTTTTTGATTTTTAGAGTTAGGGTTAGGGTTTTTTTGGATATCCTATAGGTTGGAACTTGTTTGCTATGATACCATTGTTAAGCTTTTAGCTTAATTAAACATGATTAAAAATATCTTAATGCTTAAATACTTGAGTAAACATGAGGCAAAGAGCGGAAAGCTGTGTTGTTTGCATTGAGACACAAGGCCTTGTTAAATAGGGCCTGAAGAGATACAAATGAAAAGGCACATCCCTGATGAAAGGGTGTGACTCTTGAATGAATAGTTATGTCCTTTGGACGTAGAGATGTGTCCCTTTGAAGAGATGTGTCCTTTGGTGATGACCCATTTGACAGGTTGTGACCCTTCATTGGTGTCCTTTCAATGAATAAGAGTAATTAAGGATAATTAAGGGAGATCAAGTCACAATCGTGACATTTAGTCATTGCATTAGTCATGGCATTTGCATATGGGCCAGCCCATAAGGCACCCCATCATGGTGGCTGCCTTGCATATGGGGTTAAGAACCTTGTGCCACCATTCATAAGCATGTCGGCCGTTGTCAAGTGCCCTAGAGGGCGTGGGAAGCCAGTAGAAGCCTCCATGCAAAAGTCGGCCAGCATAAAGACATGCAAGGCATAAGTCGGCCAGCTTAAACATTGATTAGCAGCAGGCCGTGAGGTGCTCCAGTTGGCCAGCATTAAACGGCAAAAGGGACGTTGTGCGCAGCATTTAATGCTGTAAAATAGCATTTTTTGTCCGTCAAAACAGGCCGACAGCATGAAGATAACTGACCAGCAGCATAAAATCATATATAAGCAAACGCTTCAGCAATAGCATAAATCATTCTCATCAAATCAGTTTACAATGATGTGTGCCTAGAGCCCTCTGGCCTTGTGCATACATTCAGCATACAATACTTCATTGTGCTACAGTCCCAAGCCCTTCACAAAGAGCTTCTTCAGCGTTCAGCCAGCATATGTGCAGCCCGCAGTTTTGGGTTTGCATAGTGGTCATCAAAAAGGAGCTTGGACAGCATATGGTTCAGCCTACGTTCAGTCTACTTCGTCCTTGCGTTCGACAGTCCTCAGTCATCATTCATACTCATTGTACAAAGTTCCCCAAAGAAATATAACCAAATACTCTTGCTTGCAGTGGGTGTGTGCCCTTCAGTGGATAATTAGGACCCAATATTGTATCGACTCTATCTTCTTTCTCTCTTCTCTTCTCTCTAAAGTAAAGTGGAATTGCATAAACTCACAGGTATAAAGAAAACTTTGTTATGTGTTATGATGATCAACCTATTGCATGCTATAGGAGATCAACCTTTTTGGTATCTTTTTGGATAGGTTGCTGTAGTTGTACAGACTTTTCATTGTAATTATTCACCATTAATTCAAGGATTAGAGTCGGATACTTGTGAGTACTTGTTTGAAGTTCGTTGTATATCTGTTCACACTTCACTGCACTAGTAGTCTTACATTTCTAGTCTTCTTGGGCTGATTGTGCTAGTATAGCCCATGAAAATTATGGAAGTCAGTATAGCCCACGAAATAACAACCCTCTTAACTTGGTAGTTGACATGTAAATTTTGAATGGTGTCACAATGGTGGGTATGCAATCTGGGTATGTGTGGATTAATGTAATCAAAATACATCTATATGTGGTATGCATCTGCTTGCATCATATCCTGGTGCATCATTTGATTTCATTAGGTTTATGTAGTCATGGTAGGTACCACTAACAAGGTGCTTGTCTGACAGGTCAAGTATACGGTTCTAGGTGCTTGGTCATCTCGATTAGTCTGGGCTCGCCAGAGCGAGATGTGGAAGGGAGATGCACCTTCGTTTTCGCTGAAAAACATGCCATATGAATTACTAAATTATTTTGGAAGGTCGGTTTTCAGCCGTGAGTTGGTGAATAGGAAGGATAAAGACACAACTGTTGAGGTATGTGGTGGACACATCCTTACTCCTTTCTGCTTGTACACTTGAATGCTATCCATTGATTATTCTAGAAGTGCAAGCTGTACAGGGTTCTGACTAGTGTTGTACGTCAGATGACGGGTGCGAAGATTGAGGTCCACAAGCACTTTTTGAAGCTTCAGCAAAGCCATTTCCGGTCCCGAGTGCTGGGACTGAATTCCACGGTGGAACTGAGATTCAAAAATGGCCGAGAACCTGAGAAGTATCTAACCATGGTGCGTAGAGGAAACAAAGTTGTATTGGACCCTGACAGGTCTTCAGAGGCTCCTGCTAATAGTAAAATATCCCAGGAAATTGACATAGATGTTGCTATGATCAGTAAAGTTCTTGTTGATAATAGTGACAATGCAGATGTGCAAAGGCGGAAACTTGAAGATGTCTTGTATTTCCTGCTGTGTACTCCACCTGCATGCCCCCCTCACATTCTGGTAGCATTGGGATGCTCGATTGATAGTGTTGGAGTCAAGCCCAAGTCTTTTGATCTAGAGAGAGCATGCTTGGATAGCTGTAAGACACAGCTCAACTCCAGCCAATTGGATGCATGGCATCATATACTTTCAAATCCTCTGTCAGCTGTCATAGGACCACCTGGAACAGGGAAGACAACGCTGATAAAAGCGATTGCCAAGGCGTGGGAGCATTTGGGAGAGACAGGGGAGACACTTCTTTGTGTGGCTCATCAAAATGTCGCTGTTAGGCACATGGCTGAGTCAATGGTAAAGGAAGGGATCACAGGGGTCTTGTTGTTGATCAGTGAAGACTACTATGTTGATTGGCACGAGGAACAGTACACACAAGTAAAGGACTGTATAGTGATCTCAGGACCTCAGACAGCTGCTGGCATGAAAACTTGGGCGTTCCGGAATAAGGTTACAGCGCCCAAGGTCATTCTCTGCACACTTGCTGTGATTGGAAGCCAAGCTTTCTATACAGGCTTGATGGGGACCAAAGTTTCTTTCATGATCATTGATGAATGCTCTCAGGCTGCGGAGGGACACTTGATCTCAAACTTAGTATGCTTGCCTCATCTACAAATGCTTAGTGTTCTTGGAGATCCTTCCCAGCTTCCTCCTTATGGAAAACCACTGCAAAGCGTCTTTGATTTGGTTTCACACCAGTGTGATGTTAAATTTTTGCACCAACAGTACCGGATGCCATACTGTATCTCTAAGTTTGTGTCAGAGGAGTTCTATCAGGGGAGACTGGAGACTGTCACAAATAATGACCAGATGGACCGTCGCTCAGTAGCCAAACCTTTGATGTGGATCACTGTTTCAGGTTTCCCAAGACAGGCTTCTGGCACCAAGAAGTCTCTATGCAACATAGCAGAAGCAGAGGCAATTGTAAGCTACTGCAAAGAATACAAGAAAAAGATTGATGAGGCAGGGTTAGAGCTAACTCCGGGAAAATTGATAATCTTGTCACTCTACGAAGGCCAACGCATTATGATTAGCAAATTTTTGAAAGAAAGTGACCTGGAGAAGATTCCAGTCTATAACGTGGATTCGTTTCAAGGGCAAGAAGCTGATGATGTTCTCATTTCACTGGTGGTAGGTGACCGAGGCTCGTCATTTGCCGTGGACAGGAACCGAGCTTGTGTTTTGCTGTCAAGAGCCAAGCGCCTCATGTACATCTTTGGCAATATGGATTCCGTAAAGGCTTCTAAGAAAGGCAACCATGCAAAGGTTGATAATATCTGGAGAAGTTTAGCAAACTACTGTGAAAAGAATCAGTGGGTTGTCTGTGAGGATGACTTTAGACATATGGTTGAGTCTATATTTCAAAAAGATGATGTGGAGGTTCATCAAAAAGATTAATATGCAGGTGCTTAGAAAAGCGTAGGTGCAATATTGTTTTTGTAATTTTCTTAGCAGGGTGAAGGAAGAAATTTTGGCATTGGCATGAAACCCCTCCAATAGCTAGTTATGCTCTCACAATCATCTATGGCGTGATGTCTACTCCAATAGCTATCATATTGCTAGATAAAAAATTACTCTCAGCCTTTTTGATCTCGCTGCTGCACACCCGTGCATTCTTGTCAAATGTGGCATCAATAAGATAGATTCAACTTGCATATGGGTTTTGATGTTTTCAGTGTGAGTCAAGTCCTTTTCGAGACCCACCAAGGATCTTATCAACGTGTCGTTCTATACCCTTCGTGCGTGATGCTGAGTGCATGGTCATTCGTTTGGTTGTCATGATCACGGTGAAATCTTGTAAGAACTCTGCAGACTAGCTCATTCTTGTCATTGTTGTGATTATCATGAACCCACCTTGAGGTTGTCTTTGATTATCAGCTATGACACAAATTGTCTTGCTGCAAGGATGGCATTGGTATCAGTTACTTGTGGTCACGTGGCCCGACTATAAGCCATGGCAGGATCACTAGATCTTGACAACTTGTAGATATTGCTGCAAAGGCCCAAGTTCTGACTGACCTAGCTTGCCACTGTTGAAGGTGGTGTTATTTAAGACCGGCTATAGTATTGGGAGATTCAGGTCAGAAGACCCCCAAAACTCCCCCCCCCCCCCACTTTTCTTTTTTTCTCCCCCTCCCCTCATGTGAATGATGTCCGTCTAAATAAATTGGATGTTCTATGCGGGCGGGGTGAGGGATCCGATGGCATGCCATATGTGCCTGGCAGTTATGTTGCCAATTTGGCTCACGTCTTTGGGGTCCACTAAGGCACCGGAACCAAGGAGGTAGGAATGGGTGAAATTTGAAAGTGTCAATTGAAGGGTGAGACTTGTGCCACCTTCCTCATAAAGCCATTCCTACCATTATGGCCCAAGCAATCGTGCCCCACATGACAAAGTAGATTGCTAGGTTTGGAGGTGAACACGTGGAGAATCCTCCACCAAACCTGCGGTGCCTTTGGGCAATCCTGAATGTAGTGGCTCTGCGTCCCTCGAATGCCAAACTTGTGCAGAATTTGAGAGTGGAGGCAACCAAGTGATCATGTTTACTATGCGAACTTGGCGGTGGGGCATGGATAGATTTAGGACCGACGGTTTTCTCAGATGCTGATCTCCATCCAAGATTATATAGAGGTCTTAGATTTCTTGATTATGGATCTAGATAGGGTTGATGTTATTCTAGGAAAGCAATGGTTTTATAGCCACGATGTTCATGTTGATTAGAAGAATCATACTTTGTCCTCTCTTATGGAAGGTCTTTCGATTTGTCATGAGGGTAATATTGCAGTCCCATCCTCTATTTTGGTAAATTCAACCAAACTTTGTAATGTAATTGGAAATTCAGATCACGAGGTGTATCAGCGTGTTCCTAATCCCCCTTCATCTAATGTTAATTGTAGCTTAAATACGGTTAAGTTGGATGCTTGGGAGACAGGCTTCGGAAGACATTAAGGTAGATTTTGTTGATGTCTTCCCTGTTGAATTGCCTTATGGTTTGCTACCTAGTAGGTCTATAGATCATAAGATTGATTTGCTTCCAGGGTCTTAGCTTGGGAGTATAGCACCTTATAGGATGAGCCAGCTTGAAGAGGATGAGATTGCCTGACAATTATCGGAATATCTCCAGATGGGACATATATGTAGGAGTAAATCTCTTTGGGGAGCTCTAGTGCTTTTGAAGCACAAGAAGGACGGTACTTGGCGGATGTGTGCGAATTATAAAAAGTTGAATAGTTATGAAAAAAATAGGTATCCTCTTTCCAAAGTGGATGATTTGATAGATAGATTACAAGGTGTTGCCTATTTTATGAAGATTGACCTTTGTATTGGTTATCACCAGATATGTATATCTAAGGAGGATGTCTTTAAGATAGGTTTTGTACGTGTTATGGCCATTACGAGTTTCTCGTATTACCTTTTGGGCTCACGAATGAATGATCTCTTTCGAACTCTTTCGAGATTATTTGGGCAAATTCATTGTGGTATTCTTAGATGATATTTTAGTTTATAGTCATACCCTCGAGTAGCATGTTAAGCATCTCAGGGTAGTCTTGGGGATTCTAAGACGGGAACGACTATATACTAAACTCTCTAAGTGTGAGTTTTGTGTAAGGAGCTCATACATCTAGATCATTGGATTTCTTGGGATGGTATGAGCATTGATCTTGAGCGGGTCTAGAAGGCGTTGGATCGGCCAGTTCCTCAGATAGTGAGGCAACTTCGGGCATTCTTGGGATTCACTATCTTTCTTAAAAAGTCAGTGATGGATTATTCGAATGTGATTGTTCCACGAACCTTCTTAGAGGACAAGGGCAGAAGCCCAATAGTCCTATTAGCTGGAAAAAGAGGCTTGATGACGCTTTCTAGACTCACAAGCTTAAAGTGAAAGAGGCACCCATTTTAGCCTTACCGAAACCTGGCAACCCATTTGTGGTTGAGACTGACGCTAGCTATCTGATTCCAGGAGGGCCGACCTATGGCATTTGAAAACAAGAAGCTAGAAGAAAGCCACGTTAGGTGGCATACTCAAGAGAAAGAATTGTGTAGTGGTTATACACTCATTGAAAATTTGGAGACATTACTTGCATGGATCCAAATTTGTTACCTTGGCTGATGATGAGTTGATCAAGTACATTTGTGATAGACATGAGTTGAGAGGGAGGAAGACATGGTGGGTGGAACTTATGCAAGACTTTGATATGGAGATTAACTATAGGAAGAATAGTTTGATCCGGGTTCCAGATGCTTTGAGTCGAATTGGAGAGGTGAATCTTTTGAGTTTCACTGAGATTAGTGCTGATTTGTATGCTTCCTTGAGGGTGTTGCATTGTACCGATGGGCATTTCAGTTGGTATAGGGAGCAAGTTCAAGAAGGGAGCTTCACAGTTTTAGACCATGACTCAAGTGTACCAATTGTTAGGGTGGCTAATAGTTAGTACTTGATCCTAAATGGATTACTGCTCTAGGATGATAGAGTCTGTGTACCGGATTGTGTTGTGATTAGGAAGAAGATTCTTTATGAATGTCATGATTCTCCTATATAGCAGGTTATCCGGGAGAACGGTGGACTTATGATTTAGTAAAACGGATATTTTACTGGCCTAAGATGAAGGCAGAAGTCCAAGACTATGTGGTGGAGTGTCATTAATGTCAAGTTAATAAGGTTAAACATCTTAGAGCTGGAGGGTTGTTACATCCTCTAGAGATTCCTTTTGGGAAGTGGGAAAGTATTTCCATGGATTATCACTAATAATGAGCCATAGCCACTTTGTTATAACGTCCTTGTGGCCTTTCCCTAATCCCAGGGCTCCCCAACCCTAACTAAATTACGACTTAATCTTGAGGATTAGTGTTAGGTACATAACAACTATTAAGAGACTAAGGTTATGTAAAAGGGGAGGAGAAGGGTGTGTGTGTGAATGGACTTATGGTCTACTAGCTCACCTATTTAAAGGTGGAGCTAGAAGGCATTTTATGAGCATGAAGCTTAGTTGTATTTTGAGCAACTTAATAAACAAGATTTTTTCTTGTATTTTGTGATTCTCTCTCCTCCACATATTTGATCTATTTCATGAGCACCCCACGAATTCTAACATGGTATCCAGAGCTAGGTAACTTGTTGCAAGGTGTAGAATAGGTCAAAAAAGTGGTTTTTAGAGTGCATCTCATCTACCCCCCAGCCAGTGGTGGAGGCCTTCTAGCAGCTTGAGGAGGACGAATCTCGGCATGCTTTCAACTAGGAAGATGAAGACGACTACTGGGCGCTCAGTTTCGTACCACCAATTGACAGGTTTAACCTCTGGAGGCCGCTGCATTAAGATTTGAGCAGGCCATCGTCGTTTCTTCTGCGCAGCTGCTGTTGTACAGCCATTCGCCGTCTGTAGGCGATTATAAGCTATGCAGGCTTAGGGCTTTTGAAGCCCATAGTCTCAAGGCTCTACAGCCGAGAGATGAGTCTCAATGGCTATCCGATGCGCTCGTAAGAAGCAAAAGACCAGGGTCCCCCTGTGAGGAAGCCATGGAAGCTTCAATAAAAACTTCACAATAGTGTTTTTTTTCACTAATCTCCTCTTCTTAGCTCTAAATCTCTTAAGTGCCTCTTGAAAGGGCTTTGCTCCAGATCCTCTGAAGTTGTTGGCATACACTATGAGGTGCTCATAAGTCTCATTCACATCAAACGTCGTCAAGCTTCATCAACATCTTCAAGTGCACAAAGCTTCTCAAAGTGTGCTTATAAGCACTAATAGTGTTGATTAACACTAATGAGGCTACTAATCCAACAAAGGGGAGCCATTCCAAAGTGTTTCTAAACACTAAGAGTGTTCTTAAACACTAATGGTGAATCTAATCACCAATGCAAGTGTCATTAGACGCTAGAAATGTGCTCTTAAGCACTAATAGTGTTGCTAAACGCTAATGGTGATCTTAATCACCAAGCAAAGTGTTCTTTGACA
Source organism: Cibotium barometz (assembly GCF_041138505.1). NCBI lineage: Eukaryota > Viridiplantae > Streptophyta > Polypodiopsida > Cyatheales > Cibotiaceae > Cibotium > Cibotium barometz. The sequence continues at coordinate 34,850,284 of NC_141095.1, forward strand.
CTAATGAAGCTAATCTCCATTAGAATTAGTGGTTGGGTACAAACCCTAAGTGCTAAACCATAAACTTCACCATCTTAATCTCCTTTTTTATACAACATCCTTGGCTTGATTAAGGGTTTGTTGCACTCTCATAAACCTTTCTCTTTCTACTTAAGCCAAAACATCACAAATTTTTGGTTTTTTCTTCTTCATAAATCAGCCCATTACTCTCTAGTAATCTCCTTCAATACCCAATGTCAAAGGACAACACCCAAATTAAGAAGTTCTCAGGAGAGGGCTTCCACACTTGGCAAGTCCTTGTCAAGTACAAGATGATGTCCAAAGGTTTTTGGCCATATCTCCGGCACTAAGGTTATTGATCGAACTAAGGTTGAAGATATTGAAGATGATGAGAGGGCACAAGCCATCATGATGCTTCATCTTGATGAGGCTCTCATTCACCATGTGGACCAGCTTCCGACTACAAAGGAGAAATGGGATGAGCTTGACAAGCTCTATGGAGCTTGTGGTAAGAATTCCAAGATCTCACTTAAAATGAAATTTTTCAGCTTGGAACTCAAAGAGGGAGACGACATTGGAGCCTTCATCTCTCACTTGAAGGGCCTTATGGCTCAACTTGCATCAGTGAATGCGAGAATGGATGAAGATGATGCAGTGGGGCTGTTTTGCTAAAAGCAGTCAAGAAGGTGTATCCCACCTTAGTCACCACCGTGAAGAACATACCTAATCCCACCCTTGAAGGAGTCATTCAATCTTGTCTTGATGAAGAAAAGAGACCAAAGGGAGGAGCTGAATCTTCAAATGCAATAACTTCATCGAGCATCGAACAAGCTTTGTCACATCAAGTGATCAAAGAAAGATGTGTCCATTGCAGAAAGGTGGGTCATTTGGCAAATAATTGTTGGACCAAATATCCCAACAAAATGAAATGTAACAAGTGTAAACAAATGGGACATATCACTTCTGAATGTCCTAACAAAGAGTCAGAAGCTAACTTTATATCAGCCCCTAACTCCATTGAGAAACTGTTTTAAATCTCAATGTAACCACACCTATATTCCTAACCTTGTACGCCTAATGTTATAAAGGCATCCTATGTCCAATACCACCTATTCCAATTTTTTCATAGTTGGTATTGAGGGGGAGTATTAAGAGACTAAGGTTATGTAAAAGGAGAGGAGAAGGGTGTGTGTGTGAATGGACTTATGGTCCACTAGCTCACCTATTTAAAGGTGGAGCTAGAAGGCATTTTATGAGCATGAAGCTTAGTTGTATTTTGAGCCCAACCTGTATTGCGAGAGCGAGACTCTATAGGCTCTAATCTCACTGATGAGGATTTGCATATAATTATAAAGAATTTTCTATGCATGTATATATATCATAGTAACATGGAACTTCTGTTTCTTAGCCAAAATTTGTGGAAACTCTGTTTTTTGAGTCATTTCCATTTCCGTTTCATCGTTTCTTAATCACATGAGAATTTTTTCATGTTGAAGCTGGGAAACCATGAGACTCAATCTTTGTGATCATACATAAACCATTACTAATGGTGAAATAGAGACTTGCATAGCTTGTGGATGCATGGTGGTGAGTGCTTGAAACATAGTCTCTATGATGGGTATGCTTGCAAGAAGACATCATAATGGATGCATGGTGGTGAGTGCTAGAAACATAGTTTCTAAGATGCGTATACCCGCTAGAACACATTATGATGATCTAGAAAATCTTTTTCCTAGTTCAGAATTCACTACTATAACTAACCAACATATGGCTTAAAGCAAGGATATCTATAGGTATATACACTATATGGAGACCAACTAGTTGATCAAGTAGCTAATATTGGTCCACATTGCACAACTAACAATTATTCAGGCAATTTAGAAAACTTGTAGCCCCTTATATTGATGACATCCTAGTCTTTTCTAAAGACCTTCAAGAGTAAAGGCTCCCTAAGAGTCATCAACTTTTCTTTCCCAATTGATCTTTGAGAGGACTTCTTCATTTTTCTTGAATAGAAAGTCAAGATCTTCTTGCTATTTTTTCCAAGATTTCTTTAGGTCCGTAACGTGATTATTAGGCTGAATATTTTCATTAGCCAAAAGATTATTATCTCCTATGGCTTTGTTGTAATAGAAAGAAATCCTACTCAATTTTTTGAATTGTTTAGCAAGTTAGATTAATTACGGATGATTTGGGTGGTGATTTGTCTCTACTCCTTGAAAAGACTTTGGTTATTTGTGCAGCTTGTTGGAGAGTGATCTCGTTTGTTTTTCCTTTCTTTTGGTCATCTTCTTTAGATTCTTCTAATTGTAGGAAAATCTTTTGGAGCTGTTTAGTACACTTGCTGGAAGACATCATAATGATTTAGAAAATCTTTTTCCTAGTTCATAAGTCACTACTATAACTGACCAACATGGCTTAAAATAAGATTACCTATGGGTGTATGCACCATACGGAGACCAACCAGGTGATCAAGACTATAATACTACTCTAGCCATTGTAAACTAGCAATCAAAGGCTCTCTGAGCAATTAATGAAAGACGAGTTCAAATAGAGCAAGCCATTTTCCATGCAAATGAAAGACAGCCTGTTAGAATAAAAAATACAAAAAAAATTCTCAGAATCAAAGGTTCCCTTGATCAAAATATTTTTATGTAGAAGAATTCTTCATCTTCATATGTTGATCCTTCCCAAGCCATATCTTCCCTGAGGTTATTGCTTTTTTGTCTATTCTAAAAAGTTTATTTACATTCTTCATTCTATGAGGTTGTCTGTCATTTGCTTACAAAATGGCTTGCTTTGTTTGAACTGTTCGTTCATAAATTGCTGAGAGAGCCTTTGATTGCTATATATAGAGGAATGGGTACCTATGCAGATGACACCTAAGTGTACATAGTTAAATCATAAATCTAAAGCATTCTTAAGATCTTTTTCTCTATTTAGAGAGGATAGAAGCAATGACATACAAAAGAGTAGTAACCATTGGGAAGAAATGGCTTTGGAAGAACCAAAGAATGAAGAAGAAGAAGCAATAAAATGGTTTGGGTTTATATGAAGTTGTTACCTTAACAATAGTGCTAACAGAGACATTGAGAGATTAGCCTCATGATCAGAATCAAAATCATGATAACTTCAATGATCAAAATCTTTGTATATTAGGCAAGACAAACCCTAGAATGAGGGTGGAAAAACCTAGGACTCTGAATACAGGAGAGTAAGCTTCGTCTCAAAGGAAGTTGCGTAGGAGGATGACTTGACCAATGATGGAGAGAATGCTGCTCATGGCCTCTGCAAAATGAAGAGGAAGAGAAAGAGAAAGAGAAAGAGAAAGAGAAAGGGGACCACTAGCCAACCCAAGCTCCCCTTTTGTCCCCTAAGCATTGAGGAGAGGGCTAAGACCCTCTGAATTTTGATGTGAGGGTGGGGGGATTTTTTTTGGCGAGCAATTGCGTGCGAGCGGTTTCCAAAAATTAGCGAGAGCAGTTTTAAAATAATGGGTTTTTTTTGGCTATATAGCTCTCTCTCTCTCTCTCTCTCTCTCTCTCTCTCTCTCTCTCTGTGAAAAGTAGAATAAAATTATTCCAACAAAATGATACAGCCCAATCAAAAGAAAAATAAAATTATTCTAATAAAATGATACTCCATAACATTCTTACACATCCCATACATCTCTAAAGTTAATTTTGGAACATGAGTTGTCCACTAAACCAATTCAGGGTAAGTCCGTTCTCTATGTAGACATTCAATTACCTCCCTTTCTATCAAAATTGGATGAACATATTTTCATTTTGGCTCAATCCCATGACTCTACACAAATATAAGTGCTTGCATGCTCAGTAGGGTTTTTGCTTTTCTGAGCCTTCCCAAGAAATTTGGACATGCGCATGATGGATGCATTTTTATGTGCACATCATAACTTCCCACATGAGAAACTTCTCCAAACGTCTCAATGGTCAAAGCCTCATGTTTGGAATCTTGAAACACTTGCACTTGTGTAACTTGTGCATTAATATCTAGTGCTTTCTTAATCCTTTTTGCAGCTTCTTTTGAAATGCCTATTTTGTATCTTATGCGACGACCATCTTGTGACATATCATTTCTGAATGTGTTTGCCTCTTCCTTGGGAATTGAGCTCAAAGGAGCTTGTTTCTCCCTTCCCAATGTCTTACTTTGTAAGTTATAGCCGGCAAGCACCAATGCGTTGACCTTTTCAATAGTTAGATTAGTGCCTTCAGCCACTAATATGACTGGCCATATAGCAGGCACACTGTGTGGGGGATGGCTAGTGCCTTCCACTGGCCATATAGTAAACACACTGTATGGGGGATGGTCAATGTTTTTATCTCCACAACCTATGTGTGCATGATGTCATTATTACAAAACCACATCATTTGACTAGTCTTCCCAGTAGCATGGGAACTTGTTGCAAAAAATGATGGTGCATGTACTACTTTTGCACATCCTATAATGATGCGACCACACTTACTACTCCCTATATGATCCAAACAGACCACACTTGCTACTCCCTATATGATCCAAACACTTTACTCGGCTGACCATTGGAGTTCTCCTAATTTCCCAAAATGTCTTGTGTATGGGTGCTTCCATTATGACAGTCACTTGATTCATATCTTGTGTCCACATCTTCATCGTCGTCGATAAAATGTATTTCTTGTGATGTCCAATAGACCTCCTATCTCTCACGTGTGCACGTTGTACTCAGGTATATAACTAGCATCATTACCCATATCAATTACATTAGATTACTGTCTCTTGTGTTAGGGTGATTCTCGATCACATGCCACGACGGAGTTGGAGCCTTGTACATGGGTGTACCTACAGTGGTGCTCTTTACTATCCTTACAACTTGTGCTAGCCTTGGAGTATGTACATTTTCCCTCTCAATAAGCTTTTCAAGACTTGGACTTGCTCCAATATTCTTGCTCGTCATGTATGAATTTTGCTTTGCACTCTAAAACAACAAAGCATTAGCCATGTCTGATGATACACATGCATTTGTAGAGTGTTATTTTTATTTGAACCCCTCCCCGGCTAGCTAGCTTCCATGTTTAGCCTTTGATAAGTTTGTTCGTGGTGTTGAACATGACTGATCACTGCTCTTCTAACAGTTTGAGACATATTAGAAACATCATTAAAGACACTGTTTTTTAAGACAATGGTTCTTATACATACTGAAACCATTACATTGTCCCAATGTGCAATGCGCACTTCACGGTGGCAGGTATATCTAAATCTCTTACATTTCCACTATGCCACCATTGTTGGATAAGTCAACCTTGAGCTAGTGTAGCCTTTATTTTTTTGTTTACATAGAATGGTTACATTCAAAGGATATGTATCTTCAAGTTCGGTGTGGCGTCATTTCCTTCATAAAGGAAGAAGAGGCAGAGTTATTAATGAACTTACAAACCTCAACATGTATACAAATATTTTGCAAGTTTGACAAGAGGTTCAATGTCTTGTATACAAGTATTCGGTGGTGGTGAATGGTTTAATTGTTTTTCTTTTCAATAGAGTGACTTGTGTGCATGTACCATACACACTAGGCCATGATATTTTTCTTATGCAACGTTTTGATCTTGCAAATCCAAATACTCTACTACTGTTAACCATATATTGGTTAACACATTCCTATGACAACTATGTCTACTCACTTATGTAATGGGACCCACACTATATTGTAAATCCTTTAATTTGATGAGGGAAACACCCTAAAGATGTTCCCAAGTATCGAGCTTCAAAGGAAAAACAAGACGATCTTGGTCAGTTGGCCAAACCATAGAAAAAAGCCTTGTAATTATGTTTTGGGTGCCTTGGGTCACTTACTCCTGGGCGGCCTAGTGGGAAAAGACTTGGAACTAAGCCAATTTCTCTTGTTTGTAACTCATTCTCCCATTTGTGCAATAGGAGTGGAGTGTTCTCTCTCCCTCTCTCTTGCAACTCTAATCTAGCATGTGTGGTGTGCTTAGGGTTAGGGTTTGGGAGTACTAATCATTTGTTCTCTCTTGCTTCCCTCTTGCTTCTTCTCTCCCTCTTTCTTGAGTGATTAGGCTACCATCACGATCGTCTTTAGTGGAGATCCCACTCGATTTTCACAAAAGAGGTTGCACCACCTGTTGGGTTAGCAACAACCGCCTCGGTGTGTAAATGAGTGCGGGAGTATAGCGGCGACGAGCGGCTATGGTGGAGCTCTTGAGCATTGCTTGAGCTCGACAGATCGGTAACTTCCCATGACATGTTAGGGTTTTCTTAACATCTTTGGTGCCACTGCTAGGAAGCGCCAATCCACTACTTATCAAAGCCTTCTTTGATTCGAATCCGACAGAGTCTCTATAGCCCGGTGCCACTGCTGCCAATCCACTGCTAGAAGCGCCAAGGCTTTTTTTTTATTCGAATCCAACAGAGTCTCTATAGCCCGATGCCAAGTAAGTAACTATGGCATTCGGTTTTTGGGTTGTTTGATTTATTTTGTTGTTTTTGTTTTGATTTTGTGCATAGCTTGTGGTTGGGAGTAGGATTAGTAAGTGTTTAGCAAAAAAACTAGAGATTTGGGTGATCAGAGAGCTCAAAGAATAGGATTTTTGTTTAAACATAGAGTGTTTTTTACTAGTTTTTTTGCTTTCAAACATGTTTTTTGTTAGATTAGTGTAAATAGGTAGCTTAGGAATGTAAGATAGAACCTTAATCAACCAAAAAACAAAAAAAGCACCAACTGATTCCACAAAGGGTACTCTCTCACCCACAAAAACTGGTAAGTTCTCGATTGCCCTCAAACTACCACTAGAACTAAACCTACTAAGAATATGGATTGGACTCCCGAGTGAGAATGGTCTACAACGGTGGTGGCAAGCCCACATATATCCTATGGTCCACACCAATATCATATTCTTGGATGCGTGGAAAACCCTTGGAAGACCCACACTTACAAAAAGAAAACACTTAGATTCAAATTTCACATGAAATGTGTCTTATGAGTGTTGGGTATTTCATGCCTAAAATCTCTATAGGAAATAACCAGTTGGAGTGCAGATTTCATGTCATAGATGCAAGCGCACTCCAAGGCCAGATTATCATTAGAAAAGAGTGGATGGATGCCACTCACTGCCAAATCAATTGGCACAAAGAAATGACCACCATGACAGTTAATGGCAAACAAGCCACCGTTCTCTTGTGTCCCTAAGAGGAAATCATCCAGACACCCTCACCCCCGATTGCTCTTCCCCCTCAAGTCCCATCCTCATTAGCGATAGTCTCCCCTGTTCTCACACCCCATGCCTCACCAAAGCTAGTCAAAAGGGCACTGTCGACACCCCTCCAACAATGACAATCAAGCCGCCTCATTGTTTACATCCCCCCTAACTCTACATCCTCAACCATGCACACTGCACTCACCCTGACTTCTTACCTTTATCACATGACAATCAATGGTGGGTGCGCAAGAATCTTCTTGTAGCTCAAGTTTTCTACGATGGCTACACAGAACTTTGGAACCCAAAATGGCCATCTCCAAAACCCAAGAGCAAGAAGCAAAATAAGCCAACAAAAACTAACCCCAAGCCAAAGCTTCCATGTTGGCTAGTCCCCGACCGCCTTCTACGACCAAGGATACTATGAAGGCAACACTCTCTTTTGGCTATCCAAGAACGCCACCTGTGCTCATCCACCAAAACAACTCCCTAGGAAGTTGCGACGACAAAAGGAAACCCCAAGCATAGTGAAGGCAATGATGTTGGGTGCCTACCAATGTGCTCAATGCTCAAGGCTTCCATGAAGGCAACACACACCTATGGCTCCCAAAGCCACAATCAATAGCCTCTCCTTAGCGTTGACAACCTTCTCATAGCTCCAAGCCTTGTCGACCCAAAACTAAGAAGCCTTGTCAACAACAATGGGCCTTCATCACTTGGCAACGATGGGTGCCTAAATGTCTCTTTGACGCCTAAGGCTTCAATGATGGCAAATCCATCATTTGGATCCACGGCATAACCCTCAACAATTGGCCCAAACCATAGAAACCAAGCTGGTACTTGTCCAATCCGCCGATGATGATGGTTTGGGGACCAACGGGCAAGCAAGTCCCCTCTTCATCAACTAAATCCTATGGACTTTCCCACACCAAAACCATGGGCACTCAAAAGATCAATGTGCCCAACCCTTTCAACCATAGGAGCCTCATCATGACACTCTACCCCGCCCCTCGACTTTGTCACACGGAACCAAGGGGCAGTGCTACAAATGTCATAGCTTATCCAACCACTCAAAGATAAACTTAAGGCTAAGCTCACAAATCTAGCCAAATGGGCTAATCAGTACAAAACCCTTTTTAGGGGTGCTAAACAATAAGCACATGTAAGTACTCACCCACATGAGGAACCAAAAAAAGTCTCTAGGTGATTAGGAATATCTAGGTGATTATAGGACCATAGGCACACCTATTGCCCTTGCCTATGCACAACACATGCAATTCTCATAGGGCCTTGTCCTATGCGCACACATCGCACACAAAGCTTCATCATATCGGCAACCATCCAAGTACATCTCTCGATGGGGAGACCATGGTGGACGTAAGCCTGATCAATGGTATGACCCATCACTTGAATCTTCTTAACCACCCCCGCTTCACCCGAATAACTATGCTTCATGCCTACTCAATCCTATCCATAACTTCTTCTTATGCTCATCACCTATGGATCCTCGCCACCATCAACTACCACTCTCATCAACATAGCATCCCATTTCAAAGAGCTACAATGAAAAAAGAAGCTAAACCACTAAAAGAAAAAGAGAGAACACTACACCTAGATAAATCCACACCTATAATGGGAGCCAAGATACCCATCACGGTGTCTTGATAATGATGCTAGAGATTGACATACATCACCATCGAACTACAATATCTCAAAGCGCATGCAGTTTCCATCCGAGTGACCTTCTTGTCTCTTCAGAATTCCCCCCTTGCCACTTGCTTACTAACACCATTGTTTTAGTAACCTCCCCTCATTCACACCACCACCTACTACTGGGATACTGATCATTAAGTATTCCATGCTAGTCTACTCATTCAAGTACTCTGACTCCTCTCAAGAGGATGTCTAGCCTCATAGGCGACAAAAAAGTAAAAAAAAAACAGTAACAATAAAAAAAATAAAATAAAGAGTACTACTAGAGGCACATACAAGAAAGCAAGTTCATAAGTGCCCATATGACTAGCTGGATACTTAATCGCAAGTAATCCACTAACTTGTTTCCATCTTATTAACTCCCCCACCCACTCTCATTTCCAGAGACATGAGAACCAACCAAGTGCGACACTTCCCAATGTCCCTCGACAACCTCTTACCGATCACGAGGACGCGATTGAGTTTAGGACGGGGAGTATGTTTAGCACATATTGGGTTAACACATTCCTATGACAACTATGTCTGCACACTTATGTAATGGGCACCCACACTATATTATAAATCTCTTCATTTGATGAGGGAAACACCCTAAAGATTCTCCTAAGTATTGAGCTTCGAAGGAAAGATAGGAGGATCTTGGTCAGTTGGCCAAACCATAGAGAAAAGCCTTATAACTATGTTTTGGGCACCTCGGCTCACTTACTCTTAAGCAGCCTAGTGGAAAAAGGATTAGAACTATAAAAGCCAATTCTCTTGTTTGTAACTCATTCTCCCATTTGTGTAATAGAAGTGGAGTGTTCTCTCTCCCTCTCTCTTGCAACTCTAATCTAGCATGTGTGGTGTGCTTATAGGGTTAGGGTTTGAGAGTGATTAGTGTTAAACACTTGTTCTCTCTTGCATCTTATCACCCTCTTGCTTGAATGATTAGGTTACCATCACGATCGTCTGTGGAGATTCCACACGATCTTCGCGAGAGAGATTGCACCACCCGTTGGATTAGCAACCGCCTCGGTGTGACAATGAGTGTGGGAGGATAGCGGCCGACGAGCGGCAGGTATGGTGGAGCTCTTAAGCGTTGCTCGAGCTCAGCAGATTGGTAACTTCCAATGACACGTTAGCCTTGTAACTGTATTTTGGGTGCCTTAGGTCACTTGCTCCCGTGTGGCCTAGTGGGAAAAGGCTGCATCAAACCAAATCAAAAAGGGAGCCAAACTAGTCCAAATCTTGTCCAAATTCAGCCAAACTGAACCTGGAAAATTCAGCCAAGCTGAACCTGTGAAAAAGGCAATTTCATATTGGGTGTGTAAGTGGTGTGACTAGCTTTAAATTTGCATGAATATCTGGCTAGAAGGCGTGGGAACTCTTTTCCCACGTACCCGGGACAAAACCTAACCAAATTCTTAATTGGATTGGATCACTACACCCATGGGTAGGCTGGACCGATGGATCCGTAAAATGAGACTCAATTCTGTTATCGTACGATAGATGAAGTATATTCCGGATAAAAATTGTTCTATGGAAAAGAATCAACGGCTGTGCCTCTCAAATGAGGAAAAAAGCATTGGTCTCTATGATCCAAGTGCAAGTTTCTTCCTTGATCTGATCGAGTGTCTTTACAGGTTCGGTCGAATCAATTTGGTTAGTAATGACCTTGACTATGTTAGAGTAAAAATATCCCTGAGGAATCGCCTGTGCTTTCCGAGCAAGGGAAGTTTTTTTGGGTTTGGTTTTGGAAGAAGCGAGGGATTAGTCTCTTGTCCGGATATCCGTGGTGGGCGAGGTCTCGAGTGAGGGGCCCTGCCCTGCACAAGGAGTGCTACTTCCACTGCTAGCACTCCTAAATCCGCCGTTGCGCGGAGGGGGAAGGGATCTTTTCAGCTGGTATCAGAGCGAATTGGCTAAAGTGGATCAACCGAGAAGCCAAAAATGTCAAAAATTTATGAAGTAGCAATAAAAGGCTGGAATTGTGTGATGAAATTCATACAAATTGATATTCAGAATGAATTTCATAAATTAGTAATGGGGTCTTCAGATGGAAGTACCGCAATTGTATGGAATCCTTGACTTGCTTGAGACCTAGATATGATGGTATTTACCTTATAATTCCAAGGAACGTGACTACCCGTATATACGGTATAACTGTAGCTCTTTACTGGTGGCAGTATATACAAGTAAATCTAAGACCTTGAAATTATAAGCAAAAATGCTATCCAGATGATGAATTCGAATGTGGTTGATATTATTTTAAAATTCTAGTTGAGAACTGATGAGTTGATTTGGATTCTACTTAATAAATGATGATTCTTGAATTTTGGTTGAAAAGTGATAAGCTGAGCAAAACCACAATGAGGATGAATGGGACGAGTCCTTGTGTGATGATGTTCGTAAAACTGGAATGACGATAATGACTTTAGCAAAATGAGATTAGTGGATTATGCTGACAGATTGCTACTGTTAACACTTGACCCAATGGATCAAGTTAAGGGATGACAAATTAAAAATCTGTATAATTGAAATTCCCATGGAGGACTATCCAGATGGAAATTTTGGTCTAATGGACCATTATTGTGTTAAAGATATAAATGATATGATCTGAATGAATTGTTATTTGATGATGAGTTCTATAAAAGGGATCTTTATCCTAGGATTCTTTTGGGTTGACCAGACTATAAGGAACCCCAGAATCAGTTGGATCTTAAGGGAAAGAGTTGTCCTCTAGTTTGCGAGATGAGGACATCTCGTGTTTTTTAAGTGGGGTAGGATGTAAGATTCCTCCCTCCAGCTTTTGAGGTGTACAGGTGAAAGAACCTCCCCTTCTGGTCTTATAATTATTCCCCTCTCTAAAATAAACGAAAGATCTTGTTTTACCCTGTTTTGGCCTAGAGAGAGAAAATGTCTAGAGGGAGGTAATCCAAAATTGAGATATTTTTGGATATAAAAATCCTCCTAGTGTCTAAAATGGTTTTCCCTAAAACAGAAATTCAAATAGAACTTTCCAATGTGTAATTGGAGTTAATTGAAAATAGCTATAAAGGACCATAGCCTAAGGGTCTAGATTTTTTGAAAATTTTGGATTATGGTCCAATTAAGGTTCCTATGGGCCAATAGGATCAATGCAAGTGTGGGGAGGAGATAAATCTAATTTATAAAAGAAAAATACCCAAAAATGAGTAAATGCCCACATAAGATGAAGAGTTGACTGAGTACAAGGTTTATTAGTAAAAAACTATGAATATTACTAAAAAAATGAGATATTTTGGGTATAATGATACATTTTTGACACCTTGGTAAGGAGAAGGGGACTCTTCAAGGAGGCACCTATTTCACATGTGTGGAGGAGTTTTAAACTAAAAAATAATAAGATATTTTTATCTCTCCTCTCTCCTGGATCAAACCAAATCAAAAAGGGAGCCAAACTGTCCAAATCTTGTCCAAATTGGTCCAAATCTTGTCCAAATTTAGCCAAACTGAACCTGGAAAATTCTAGAAACTAGTTGGACTTGGTTAGAGACCTCCCTCACCTATAAATAGACCCTTAGCCCTTTAAAAAAAATATAAGAACTATACCATGCCAATATTATATTAAAATAATGATATTTTCTATTATCCTCTAAAAATCTACAAATTGAAGATATTGGAGCTTATCTCTCTCTTCAACCTTCCTTGGAGTCTTCATCAATATACCAAACCAATTGGTTGGTTGGGGGCCTCTCCATTGACTAAAGAATTAAGAAAATTAAGAGGTAAAGTGTGGTTTATGGTCTTTTTTCTTAAATCTCAAAATGTTTCTCACTTCTCAACCCCTCTCAAGCTTGAGAAGCATTCAATTGAATGGCTCTTTAATGCAATTAAAGCTCTCTAATGAATTTTAGTGTGATAAATATTATAAAGTTTCCATTTATGCTTAAATTAAAATGTTTTTTAAGCATATCTCTCTCTCTCTCTCCCCCCCAAAGAATGGTCATTCCTATGATCTATTCTATATTCAAATGATGCTTCTCATGAAGCAATTCTCAAATCTAAAAGTGATTTCTTTACTTGTCAAATTTAAGGTGGCCAAAGAAGTGGCTTTTTAATGATTTTATGCTATTTAATTTATGGAAAACTTGGGAATCAAGTCCATAATTGGATATTGATCTAAATAATAGTTATTCTATCATATGGTATTACTAAACTTTATGCTTTCAAAATTATTGAAAATTATCAGTAATAGCAGCGGAGCTATGGTAAAATTTTTGAAAAATTAACACATAAATCATTTTCATTCATAATATGAAAAGAGGACTTCCTACCATATTCTAGGATTAATCATTCTAGGTTAATTTCTAAAAAATTAACACATAAATAATTTTCATTCATAATATGAAAAGAGGACTTCCTACCATATTCTAGGATTAATCATCCTAGGTTAATTGAAAAATTCTTATCATAACCATGCAAAAATTGATTTTAATGTTTATGCATAAATAATTAAATGGTAAAAGAGAAATTTCTAGTAATTCATTTTTATGATGAAAGAGGAATTCCCACCATATTTGGAATCCAATCATTTCAATGAGAAAAGTGGAATTCCTAGAATATTGAAATTATTGGATATTTAATTTAAATTCAAAGATGAATTTTAGATAAATTTATCTTACCTATGAGAAATATTTAAATGGTGAAAGAGAAATTCCTATGACATTTGGAATTCCATCATTTAGATGGGAGAAGAGAAATTCCTAGCATATTGGAATTATTGGATATTTTATTTAAATTCAAAGATGAATTTTAGATAAATTTATTTTATCTGGGAGAAATAATTAAATGGTAAAAGAGAAATTCCTATGACATTTGGAATTCCATCATTTAGATGGGAAAAGAAAAATTTCTATCATATTGAATTAATGGGTATTTTAGTTTAGATGAAATTATTTTATGAGAAATATTTGATGATAAAAGAGGAATTCCCATGACATTGGAATGCAAATAATAAAATGCAAAGAGAGGAATTCCCATAACATTGGAATGCAAATAATAAAATACAAAGAGAGGAATTCCCATGGTAATTGAGATCCAAGAAATTAAATGGGAAGAAGAGGAATTTTTAGTATAATTCAATTTTTGATTATTTATCAAAAGTGGAAATATGGGTAGAATTGATTTCTGTAAATCCCATGAATTCTTTTATGCAAAAGAGGAATATTGAATATAATTCAATTGAGGAATTGAGAAGGAATATGAAAATAGTCATCGAGAAAAAGAATCTTTATCTAAGCCAAGCAATTGATAGAAATTTAGAAAAAGTCCCATTATCGGTATCAAAGTAGAAAAAGCTACTAAATGAGAATGGATGTGGATGTATGTGAAGAATGGATGTGGATGTGTATGTGAAAGAATGTATGTGGATGTATGTGAAAGAATGGATATGAATGTGTATGTGAAGAATGGATGTGGATGTGTATGTGAAAGAATGGATGTGGATGTATGTGAAAGAATGGATGTGAATGTGTATGTGAAGAATGGATGTGGATGTGTATGTGAAAGAATGGATGTGGATGTATGTGAAAGAATAGATGTGAATGTGTATGTGAAAGAATGGATGTGAATGTGTATGTGAAGAATGGATGTGGATGTGTATGTGAAAGAATGGATGTGGATGTATGTGAAAGAATAGATGTGGATGTATGTGAAAGAATAGATGTGGATGTGTATGTGAAAGAATGTGATGTGATGTAAAGAGATGTGATGTGACATGAATATAAGTGGATGTGAAGTGATAAATGTGAATGTATGGATAGATGTGGGTAGTCGTACATGTGAACGATTGGATTTTCATGCTGGGGAGAAGAAAGCTTGAGCTCTTGCAAGCACACACACACACACTCACAAAACCCTAATAGAGAACACACAAAGTGAGAAGCTGAAATCTTCTTCTTCTTCACTCAACACACCATATACAAAGTGAGAGGCTGAAATCTTCTTCTTCTTCACTCAACACACCATATACAAAGATAAGAGTACACACATATGAAAAGGTACTAAACCAAATACATACTAGGGTTCTCTATAGTGTGAACCCAACTAAATGAGCTCGCGCTATAACTATGCCAGTCTCTAGAATGGCTGTCACACAGCCTGCCATCACACTGGCCGCATATCACCCATGATCTCACCAACCATGCTAGTGGTGTAAGTGTGAGGCCTATCCCCCAGGCGGGTCATCAGTGTCCACCGCCTCATTAGATTGGCTCGATATCTCAACAGAGATGTGGATATGGGTAGATGCAAGTGGATGAGATCTGAAGAGGTTAAATGAGGAAAGATGTGATGAGATGGAAAATGATGTGATTGGATGAGAATGGAAATACATATGAAATGAGGAAAGATGTGATGAGATGGAAAATGATGTGATTGGATGAGAATGGGAATACATATGAAATGGATGTGGATTAGATAATGTGGATTGATGTGGAAAGACGAGAGTTCGTTATGGAAACTGTATTTATGACCTGTTTTTAAATGACTGTTTTATGTCAAAAATACTGGGGAAGCATTTTGACCGTCTTGTGAACAAGGTTGTAGAGACCTAACTGATAAAGTTGCAACAGCTGAAGAAGAGTCAACGGAGGATGTCTCATGTAACAAGGTCGGCCGAGGTCTTGACCAGCCTCGATTCGATTTAAATGGCGAGCTTCCGGTGCGGTGGATGAGAGACCAAGGTAGCGGCCTATGAGTGAAGCGCTAGGTGACCTGCAAAGGATCCTAGAGGGTGCTGACCATACGGTGCTCAGGCTCTGGGTCACCAAAGATCGTGTGTCATGGAAGATATTGGAACAAAGAGTAAGAGTTGTTTTCAGAAACTGGGCATGGATCTGGTTGATAGACCTTGCTGGTCCTCAATGGATGAGTCCATGGCTCTTTTATATGGATCTGTTGGTTGATCTTGCTGATCTTCAACCGAGATTCCATCTTGATTTTTATAAGTGAATATATTGTCAGGTACTATGAGCTAGGAACTATCGAAAAGGCCCCTGAGTGGACAGGTGGTGAGCGTTCTGGTTACCAATGATACCATAGGTACACCGATGAAAGAATGAGTGAAAATTATGATTCTACTAGATATTTTGGAGGATTATGATCAGTGACACTATGATTTCATTAAATGATTGTTCTAAAGACAGCTGAATCTATGAAAAAGGTAATTTCATATTGGGTGTGTAAGTGGTGTGACTAGCTTTGAATTTGCATGAATATCCGGCTAGGTGAAAGCAGTCATATCTTGTGACTGGGTGAGATCGAGAATACCGGATAAGCATGGAACTTCCATCTATAAAACCAAATTCTTTGATTAAAAATCTTCATTTTAATGAAGCTTAAGGAATGAAAATACAATACGTAAATGCTCTTTGTGAGTTTTTATTATAAATTTTTGATAAGAATTCATTTTTCCTTAGTAGCTTTCAACAAAGCTTTGATACTAGCTGTTGTGAGAACCCCGCCCTCTCCCGCGATGCCCCCTCCGAGGGCGCTGGCGACGGAAGCAGTGTCAGCCTCTCGTGCGGGGCAGGGATCCACACTCGAGCCTTGCCCACGGATATCCGGACAAGAGACTAGCTCGGCGATTCCTCCGAAACCAAACCCGGAAAAACTTCCCTTGCCCGGAAGGCACATGCCATTCCACCAAGAAAATCATCTAATTAGAGAAATGATCTAACGAGTCAAAGTCTTAACTAACCAAACTGATCCAACTGAACCTGAAAGTCACATGGTCAGACAAGGAAGAGACTTGCACTTGGTCGATAGAATGACTGCTTTTTTTCGCCTTTAGCAAGGCACAACTGTTGATTCCCTCCCACAGAACAAAGGTCTTCCTAGGACTTATTCTAACTAACGTAACTTAATCGTAACTATGTGTATCGCATAAATCCCTTGATCTAGCCTACCCCAACCGGCCCATGGGTTATGGGTTAGCCAACTGCCTACCAACCACTGTATTGGTGGGATTCCTTTATAAAAATTTGGTTATGTTTTTCCCGGGTATCGAGGAAAAAGATTTCCCAGGCCCCCTAGCCGGTACTTCAAGCACAATTCAAGGTAGTCATACCACTTACACACCCAATATGAAATTGCCATTTTAATAGATTTGGTTGTCTTTAAAACAATCTTTCAATGAAATCATAGTATTACTGATCATAATCTTTCAATGAAATCATAGTATTACTGATCATAATCTTTCAATGAAATCTTTCAATGAAATCATAGTATTACTGATCATAATCTTCCAAAATATTGAGTCCATTGTTTTACAAAATATATCATCTGGACTCTCCGTTGAAGTTCAGCTGGTCAACCAACCAGATCCAATATCAAAATTCCATTCACAAAAGTCATTCTTTCGGTTCATCTGTATCTTACCTCGACGTACGCATGGGTGTCCTAGCAACCGTGAGCCCGTGCATCACCTGGTTAGAACCCTCTAGGATCCTACTTAGGTGTCCTAGCACTTCACTCACGGACCGCTTCGTCGGGCCTCGCCCATCGTATACCGGCGGAAGTGCACCATTTTAACTATACCGAGGCTGGTCAAGACCTCGGCAGGCTTTGCCCATGAGCGACGTCCCTCTCGACGACTCCCCACCAGCTGCTGCTGCTGCAACAACGAGTCTCTCGTTGGTTAATCATAAACCAAATGGTTCCTCTAGCATTCTGGCATAAAACAGTCCTTTAAAAGAAAATAGAGGTTCTATGCAAGTAAAATTCCCGGTTTGAGATTGGTTCCACAAAACCCTTTTCCCTCAATCCAGATTTTCTTAATGAGAATCATTGATCTCTCATTAGGGTAATCTACCCATCATTTGACTGAATTTTCAACTAGATTCTTGGTGATTTCGGTTAAGGAAAAACTATGTTAATTCAATGGTAGTCTATTCTTTGTGTCAAGAATTGGAATTGGTCACACGAGGTTTTTGCTTGATTCAGATTCGAGATTGGCAAGTAGTTTACTGGCCGCCCCTCTCACTATCGTGGTCTAACCAAAATTATTCAGTTTATTTCTAACTTTGATTTTGAAGGATTTTCTTCAGATAAAATTATTCGTGGTCTAACCAAAATTATTCGGTTTATTTCTAACTTTGATTTTGAAGGATTTTCTTTAGATAAAAATCTACTTAACTTCTAACCGTAAGGAAAATTCCAACTTTATGAATTTCATTCCTTCCTAACCATAATAGATTAAGAAATGGTTCCATATGAGAATATCGGGTTTTTATAAAAATACTCTTCTTCCATTAATCTAATTTTGGGTAAATATCAATTTGGTGATTTATCCACCTAAAATATCTAAGAACATTATTTCTACCAATTTAATTATCAATCCTAAGTCTCTAGGTGGAATTATAGTGAAAATTCCTCTTTTGTCACCAAAATTTAATTTAAACCTTTCTCTACTTAAAATACCATAAAACTTCTTCTTTTAATTAAATACAAATATCCATTTTTTTAATATTCTTAAAATCCCTCTTTTTGCATTTAAATGATTGAAATCCAAATGTCATGGGAATTCCTCTTTTATCATTTAAACATTTCTTATGCATAAAATAAATTTATCTAAAATTTCTCTTTTTTAAATTAAATAAAAATATCTATTACTTTAAATATGCTAAAAATTCCTCTTTTATTATATAATTACTTGGATCTCAATTATCATGGGAATTCCTCTTCATGCATAAAAATAAATTTACCAAAAATTTCTCTTTTCTTTTAATTAAATATTTATGCAGGCATAAATATACTAAAAATTTATTTCATATGAATATGATGAAAATCATTCTTTTTGCATAGGATGTCCAATCCTAGAATATGGTAGGAAGTCCTCTTTTAGCATTATGCATAAAAATAAGATATGTATTATTTTTTAAAAATTTTGCCATATCTTCGCTGCTACTATTACTGATAATTTTTAAATTTTTTTCTTAAAAGAATAAAACATTGTAATGCAAATATGATAGAAAATCTATTCTTAAGCTGAAATCCAAACTATGAATTTAAATCATAATTTTAACCATAATCATAAACTTAATTATGATTATTCCACTAGATTAAGCTATTTCCATTATTCCTCTTTTCCCAAATTGATAGGATTATCTCTTTCTCATTTAGAATCAATTAAAGTAGTTTTTAACTACTTATAAATATTCTAAAAGAATTTACTATTATTTTGTTAACATAAAAGCATAAAAATACCATTTTCTTATTCTCTAGCTTAACAAGCTTAGAGTTCGATTTTGAAATAAGAATTTATCAATGAGAAGCATTCTTTTGCTAAAGAATTAGCCATAGGAATGACTCTTCTTTTTCGAGAGAGAGAGATATATACATAAGAAAGCATTCTAAATAAGCATAAAGATTAACTTTTTCTTGATTACACATTAAAATTCTTAGGGAAAGCTTGATTTGAATTTAAAACAAACAATTAGAAAACTTCTCAAGCTTGAGAGGGGTTGAGAAGGGAAGTCATTTGAGAAAATTTAACAAAAAACCATAAAATTCATTCTTACCTCAAAGATTAGCTTGCTTCGTTTTCTAGAAGTGAAGCCCCAACTAATAAATTGGTTTAGCAAGTGGAGAAGAGAGCTCCAAGTGTTTTTGAAGAGAGAGAAGCTCCAAGCTCCCCAAAAGTAGAGGATTTTTAAAGGATAATAAAAAATATGATTATTTTAATGTAATACTGGCATGGTATAGCTCACAAATGAGAATACAAAAGAATGAGGGTCTATTTATAGGTGAGGGAGGCCACTAACTGAGTCCAACTAGGTTCTAGAATTTTCCAGCTTCAGTTTGGCTCCCCTTTTGATCCACGAGAGAGAAGAGATACAAATATCACAATTTTTTTGAATTAAAAACCCTCCCACACATGTGAAGGAGGTGCCTACCTTAAAGGTCCCCTCTCCTTACCAAGGTGTCAAAAATTCATCATTTCTCCAAAATATCTCATTTTTTTAGTAATATCTCTTAATTTTTAACTAATAAATCTTGTACTCAGTCAACTCTTCATCTTATGTGATCATTTACTCATTTTTGAGTATTTTCTTTTATTCATTGGATTTATCTCATCCCAACACTTGGATTAATCCTATTGGCCCATAGGAACCTTAATTGGACCATAATTCAAAAATTTCTAAAAATCTAGACCCTTAGGCTAAGGTTCTTTCTATCATTTTTAATTGATTCCTAATGCACATTGGAGAATTTATTGTGAACTTCTGCTTTAGGGAAATATATTTTAGATATTAACAAAATTTTTATATCTAAAAATATCTCAATATTGAATTACCTCTCTCTAGAATTTTTCTTCTCTCTAGGCAAAAACAAGGAAAAATAATATATTCTTGCATTCAAAAATAGGGAATGATTAAAGGGGATTGAGGTAAAAGCTTTTTCATTATTCAGGCTGAGGAGGAATCTTATAGTAAGGATAGAGTGACCTCTGTAGCATGTGGATAGATCCTTTGACATCTGTAATATGCATTCAGGCGGCTAACCAAATGTTTTGTCTGTTTGTATGGATGCAGGTAACAGGATCTACCTTCTCTTCTCTTGTAGTAAAAATCAAAAGGGCTTCAAATAAAATTTCTAGACTTGATTTCAACTAGATGCAACTTGTCATTATTAATATAAATTGTACAGGACTCATAGCTAGGCTTGTTTCCTGTATGACATTTCTTTAATTCAAGTTGGTATGGCTTCATGAATAGTTTGGTCTATTCATCTATGAGTATTGTATATGTCCTAAAACTAGCAACACACACACACACACACACACACACACACACACACACACACACACACACACACACACACACGGTGATCTAAGGGGTTCATGGTTATAGTAATATTGTAATGTGTGAAAATAAAGTGCAACAATTTGGAGTGAAAATGTGTGAGAAAGTTTTCTTATTTTTCTTAAGACAGGCCTTGGTAGATAGATTAAGGATATATAAGATGGATGGTATGGATATCAATGCTATCTTGAACATATTGGATAATCCTATATGATAAAGAAATTTAATGCCCAAAATGTGTGAGAAAGTTTTCTTATTTTTCTTAAGACAGGCCTTGGTAGATAGATTGAGGATATATAAGATGGATGGTATGGATATCAATGCTATCTTGAACATATTGGATAATCCTATATGATAAAGAAATTTAATGCCCAAAATGAGAGACTTAAACTTAAGCCTAGTTAAGAAGACATCTTCAAGGACTACTATTAAAATTAGGGTTAACCCGAGGGTAGACATAAATAAAGAAGCAAAGCCTAACTTAGGAGATGAAGAAAATCACAACTTAGGAGATGAAAGTCAAAATGTGGAAAAAGAAGACCAAGAAATGGGGGTTGAAGATGAACCAATTTGACTCTTAGAAGAAGAAGAAGATTCAAAAAGAGAGAAGATCCAATAGCATGTTTTTAAGAGAGCAAGGTTATTAGAGTTTGATGGTGCTAGGAAGACCAATGAGAAGGCTGAAGCCTAGATAGAGAAGTTAGAGGACTTCTTTGAGAGAATTTGACAAAGTTAGAGGAGTTAGAGGATTTCTTTGAGAGAATTTGACAAAGTTAGAGGACTTCTTTGAGTTGAGAGAATTTGATAAAGTTGGGAAGGCTAAGGTGGCTATTCTTCAACTTAAGGGGTATTCCAAGCTTCAGTGGAAAAGGATAGTGACCATAAGAAGCCCGGAGACATGATCCATAACTTGAAAGGAATTCAAGGAGTGTGCGGAGAAAAGATACTTCCCACCGGAACATAAAATTTGAAAGAAGTTGGATTCCCTAAAACTCAAATGTGAAGTGAAAATCCATGGAACAATACAAAGCCCAATTCTTGGAGTTGTAGAAGTTACGCTCCTGAATTCGATGACCACACCCTCACAAATATTTTTTTGAGACTTTTGATTGAGGATATTCTATTCCCATTTTGGGGGGAGTATCATCTTAGATTTTTAGGATGATGTAAGAAAGTCCGAGAACTTTGAACAATTGATAGACTATCAAAAGAAGAAGAAAAGTAATTTTTTTGGGGGGAAATAAACCACACTTTTAAGTAGGGAAGAATCTTCAACAAAATCATCTCATTTGTAAAGGAGGAAAAAAATATTTCATAAAAGAAATCAACCGCCATAACCTTGATCAAATTTAAATGAAATGACCAAGATGCCTTAGTAATATGATCTAGAAATTGTGGAGAGAAAGGAATATAGGTTAGAGCATGTTTTAGATGTGTGGGGGAGCAAGGACATGCCACTTTCCAATGCATGATGAAAGCTCAATTTTCAAAATTTTATCAAGGCAAAGTAAAAAAGTCTAGCTGTTGAAGAAATTGAGCTGAAGAAATTGAGGAAGAAGAAGGCATGGTTCCTGACCAAGCTATGCATGTTCATACTACAATAGAATCAGGTATGCACATACAGAAGATTTTGTCATTAGAGTTAAAGAGAGAATATTTTGGAGCATAAATGAGAGTTTTTTATTGATTTGGATAGCAATCATATTTTCATATCTCTTAGGCTAGTCAAGGCTCTTAAACTTGAGTTAAATATAAATAACTTGCAAGCCAGTAGAGCTAGCCATTGGTAGAAAGACTTTTACTTATGGATCCCTAGGCTTCAAATTAGGAAATGATCAATCATCCTCCGAATTCCAAGTTTTCCATCTTGGTGTGGCAAGTATGACTATATACTTGAGATGGACTGCTTATCTAAGAACAAAGCTATCATAGACCATGATACTAGAAAAGTGACATCCCATCAATCTCCACATGTAGAAGATGAGCTTGTTGGTGAGAAGACTGAGTGCTTCCATGAAATTAATTTGAGGTTCTAGTGAAGAAGAGGGAAAACTTAATGATGGCTATACTCCACAAAGTAGTGGGTGAATAAACTGACATGATTTTCTAAGTTCATTGCAAAAGTGAATTTGATACTAAAAGATCAAAAATTTTAGGCATGAAAAACCAAAGCTTTTCACGATCATGAATTACTTGAAAAATTTACATCAAAATTATTTCATCTGTTTGGGTTGCTAAGGAGACTAAAGGCTATAGCTTGACTATCAAAGTCCACTCGGTAAAGAAATTTCACTTAAAAGGTAAAGTCCACTTAGCATGAAAAACCATAGTTTTTCATAACCATGACTATCTCTAGTTATTCATGTGTGACTATCTCTAGTTATTCATGTGTGACTATCTCTAGCTATTCATGTGTGACTATCTCTAGCTATTCATGTGTGACTATCTCTTAGATATTTATGTCATGATTATCTTTTAGGAATAGCTCAATTATGGATCACTTAGTCTAGTCAACTATGGAAGAAAAACTAATCCATGTTATCACCTTGAACTTGAAGGATAAGTGGAATTTCTAGATGTGAAAAACTAGAGTTGTTCACGCCATGAATACCTTATCCCACCAGAGGCTTATACATTTTTTTTTGGGTTCAAGCATTGGGATTTGGAATATTGAAACATTTAAATATGTTTCAATATTTTGGGAGATGAAATTACTCTAGAAGACAATGCATCTAGCTACCATGGATTTTCTTACTAGGGGAGTATTAGGTCCAGTCCTTCAGCTAGCACACATCAAAGTGTGTTTGTTTGGAAAGGTCTGACGTCAAGTGATAACAATAATAAAAAATCCATGAAAGAAGCTCAAATGATTGATGAAAGAGTTTCAAGCTCCCCCATAATATCCATAGTTTGTTAAACATTACCAAAGGCCTATTGTTAGACATATATATTAATTTAGTCCGAGGCACTTAGGCCTAGACCGGACATTACTAGTGTGTGCACGGGCAAGGGCACACACTAGTAATGTCCGGTCTAGGCCTAAGTGCCTCGGACTAAATTAATATATATGTCTAACACCTATTTGGACTACATATGGACATGGATCAAGAGGCTCACTCAACCGATGAGGGTTGCACAATGAGCAACATTTAAAGGACTATTTTGACTACATTTGAACATGGATCAAGAGGCTCACTCAACCGATGAGGGTTGCACAATGAAAAACATTCAAAGGTTCCCAACAAGAAGAGTCACAAAATTAGTGCCTCCCTTATAGACTTTTTTATAGAGTGAAACCTATACCCATCCTCTTGATCAAATCTCTTTCACTCCTAGGATTAAGAGGGACATGGAAGACATTGCAAGGGCTAGAGGTAACTTTTTCTCGATACGAGTGAGGAGATGAAGGTAGAAATGAAGTTCAAAGAAGCCCAAAGGCAATTACAAATCTTAAATAAAAGCAAATTTTTTGCACATCAAATCAAAATGTGTTAGACTTCGAGATCTTTCTAATGATATATAGCATGATGAGGAATTTTGCAATTCAAGAAGTTCCCAAATTGGTGATGACATGTCATGTAACATAGATGTCACAATCATTGGAATCTACCTTTTAGTAGGGAAGACATAACTAGAGATAATCACCTCTAAATTTATTGGAGGTGGTAGATTTAGAATCTACTTTTCAAGGGCTTTCGAATGGTATGTCACATGTGGGGTTTTGATGTAAGATTCTAATGGGTTGACCATGCCCCCTTTTTCCTAGCAAAGTGATGACATGGATCTTCTCAGAGGGCCCTTTTTGAGTGTAAATTTTGCCTAATGCAACCTAGGAAGGGGGAGGGGAAGAGGCAGAGGAATAACACACTTCATAGAGCCAATGTATGAGCCAGTGCCAGTCTTAACCACAGATACCTCGATTGATTTGTTAATAATGGCAACATAAGTAGGGCATTGCAAGGGATTTGGGAATCACTCAAGTTTATGCCCCAAGCTCCAATACAATGAAGCTATTCCACATTGTAGACCTTCAATGGTGAAGATGGTGTGACCCCATCTTGAGACACTAACCTAGGAAGGGGGAGGGGAAGAGGGAGAGGAATAACACACTTCACATAGCCAACATATGAGTCAACCACAATCTTAACCCCACAGATACCCAAGTTTATTTATTAATAATGGTAGCATAAATAAGTAGGGTGTGGCAAGGGAGTTAGAAACTACTCAAGTTCATGTCCCAAGACCCAATACAATGAAGCTATACCACATTACAAAGCTTTGACGGGGTGGAGATGGTGTTACCCCATCCAACATGTAGAAATATTTGGGTCCATTTGTGAAACATATGGACCCATTGATGAGCTCACAAAGATCCATTCATTTTTCCTTACGTTAGGCGGAAGGCACACCAATAATACAGGGTTCTAAATTTGGATGATAAGGCCAATTTTACTCAACTTAATAATGCATTTGTGCTAAGTTTCATAAGAAGCAATGGTGGCAATGTGACAAGTGGAGCTCAGTGGCATAACTCTACATAAGAGCATAAGTGAATGAGAGGTAATGTCTCTCACCCTAAACATTTAAACTCTAGGTGTAAGCTTTGGGAGAGGCTTACCAATAAACAATTATATTACCATGCTTTCAAATAGGAATACAAGATTCAAGAATGTATGACTATCTGCTCTTATCAAGACTAGCTACATTGGATGCATGCTACAAAATGGCCATCGAGTTTGAAGATAAAATGTTGGAATTACTCCAACCTAAAGAAAATAAGACTCCATCTTTGGTTATGCCATTCTAGGTGTCAAGTCAGCACATGAGGCTTAGACACTAGGGAATGAGAGGTAAAAAATATGATAGTGCATGAATTGACCTTGGCTTGACCTTGGCCATCCTCGAGAGAAGGCCAAGTTAATTGAGGTAAGGGAACCTCCAAACGATCCACACATTTACCCAAGGAGGGCTAGTCTAGTGTTAAATATGCAAACAAAATCATACGAGCACATAATGCCCTCATCTACGATCCATACAACTACTTTATTGTGTAGATTATAGATGCTTGGGAGACCTTGATACTTCCATGTGTAGCAATGGCACTCAATAGTGCGTGGACAAGTGTCGATAGTTAGACCGATTCTATCTTTACCAGCACCACTAGTCTAACATACTAGGAATCAAGGGCCACCACAAATGCAAGGACACATTCATACATGTGGAATGTATAGGGTACCTGACCGTGACCTTACCACCACCAGTCTTGCCACCACCATAACCATCTCCATCAAGGATAACACCGATTAATTAGGTTTTAGTTGAAGAATCAGCGGAGGAAATTGAATATCCTCATGAGTCAGAACTAACTCATGACTATTATGAGTGATGAGCCACATGATATTGTTCCTGACTTTTATGTTATGAAAGGAGATATGCCAATACCTATATTTCAAATCTATGTCCAATATGGAAAGGGAGAGAAATAAATACAAAAACTTAGCACACCATGTTGCAATGTTATCATTGTTAAGAACCCCATCAAAATTTTCACTTAAAATTATTTCTCCCGCTTAACCAGCAAGCTTTTCAACAAGTAATAATAGCTCCAACACTTACCTATACAAAGTTTGGAGTAGACCATCTCATCAAGGACTACCCATACATGTCAAGCAGGGAAGAAACTCTCACCAATCCTATAACAAGCCTTTGCTTAATAAATATATAAATAGGATGAATAGTGGCCCCACTAAATGTGTCAAACATGAGCTTAGGCCCACTAGTTGAGCAAAGACAAGGTGGATGCTGATCAGTTACCAACCTCTACCTCTAAAAAAGGTAGGAGAAGGCAACCAAAGAGGGTAGGTAGGGTGAATCATTAGTCCTTATCCAAGACAATTCAAATAAATGGATTATAGAGACAAGGTCAACAAGTTCCATTTAGGACAACATTCCAATATAAAAATCCCTTAAATAGTGGTCAATGACCATAACGGCTATTGGAGAATATCCCAATGCTAAAAAAGAGATTGAAAAATTAGAAACTGCAAATGTCTTACTCAAGAAGCCTAGGAAAAGTTTGAGCACAAACTAGGAGTATTAAGACCATTGAAACACTGTTACCCCATGACTCGAGGTAACATAAAACAAGAAACTAAATATCTCAAAACCTACAAGAGGAGGGGAAAAAGAGGAGGAGAAAGAACTTAGCTCTAAGGATGGGTTAGAAGATAATCTCATCAATAGAATTTTTGAAACAAGGATGAGGTTTATACTCTCAGATCATAAAATGGGATTGAATAACTCATTAGGGAAAGTGAGATAGCATGCATACTATGGGATTGAATAACTCATTAGGGAAAGTGAGATAGCATGCATACTATGGGATGTAGTCATCTTGATGTCATTTGTTCTCATTAGAGGTGAAAATGCTATTGGGCCCTTACTTTATA
The DNA here is from genome assembly GCF_041138505.1 of Cibotium barometz. Lineage (NCBI taxonomy): Eukaryota > Viridiplantae > Streptophyta > Polypodiopsida > Cyatheales > Cibotiaceae > Cibotium > Cibotium barometz. The sequence continues at coordinate 34,877,476 of NC_141095.1, forward strand.
GCAATCCTACCTTGTGGAGAGATGTGAAACAATGGGTTCAAGGAACTTTGGAACCATAGGTTAATAAACTAAGACATGAACCAAAGGTTGATATCTCACACCATTTGAAAGAGGATAGTAATGCTCCTAGATTCATCCAGATTCTAGTTAATCAAATGGGACATTTTTATGAGAATGATGACACAAATGATGCCATTCCTTTCTATTATAAAACAGATATCAGGAAGCTATGATCCTAGATGGTGGAGTAGGGGGTGGTATTATTACAAAACAATTCTAGGAGAATGGGAAAAGCCTACCTTAGAGTGAATGAATCTTGTTGTAAAGATGGATAATTGAACATCTACAAGATCCATGGGAGTCTTACAATGAATCAAATTTACTTTTGTTTTTTCTAATATCATCACATATTCATAGTGATGAATTTTTTGTGCCAACTAGATTTGTATAATGCCATACTTAGCATACCTTTCATGATGGAGTCCAAGTTGGTGCATGATTGGGCCATAGACCAAGTCTACTTGGGAAAGGGATTCTTAGGTTCTAAAGGTGCATGTACAAACTTATAAGACTCATTTGTTGATTGAGGGTAACCTCTTTGGAAATGAGTTTATTTTAACTAACCAAACCACATCAGTGCAAGTGTGCAAGCCAAAAATTGTTCCTAACAAGAGTGGAGAAAAAATTATTATGTATGCATCTCTTTCTTCTCCAGATTTTAATGAAAACTAGATACACGTTGTCAATAATTGATGTATTCCCTAGTTGGGAAACCAAGTACATGGATTTGAACTTAATGATGAAGAAGGTTCTTTTAACTTCTCTCTTTATGTGATAAGAGGTTGGGACTATGCTGATGTTTCAAAATCAAAGTTGTTAACAAGCATCCACATCATATCTCACTCATTCACATCTCATCTCATTCATCCACATCCATCCAATCGTTCACATGTACGACTACTCACATCTATCCATACATTCATATCTATCACTTCACATCCACATATATTCACGTCACATCATAACTCTTTACATCACATCACATCCATTCTTTCGTATACATCCCCATCCATTCTTTCACATACACATCCACATCCATTCTTCACATACACATTCACATCCATTCTTCACATCACATACACATTCACATCCATTCTTCACATACACATCCATATCCATTCTTCACATACACATCCACATCCATTCTTCACATACACATTTACATCCATTTTCATCACATCTATTCACATCACATCTCATTTCTATGCAAGTTTTCAGTTTGATTTTCTTTTGAATACAAGGAGTATTTCTTGAATCAGTATCCCCAAAACTTCTTGATTGGAATTGTGAATTTCATACAAGAATTCCTCGAATGCTAAAACCTTGATCCACAGATCAATTCGAAGGGTCTCAAACTTAGTTTCAGATTTGGCGGGAGTTTTGAGTGTATTTTTCTAAACTGGTCGCACCTTCTTTCCTCAAAACTGACGAAAGAGTTTGGTCTTGGTCATAGTCTGATTCAAGGTTCGAGTCAGATAAGATTTTTCCGGATCTATCTTTCTCGAAAAGGTTTGATAATTTTATTGAATTTATTTCTTTGAATATTCACTTAACTAATTTCTAAATTAGTTACGAATTCCAATGAGGAATAGATTAATCATTTATTTGAATATTTCAATCTCGATAGATTTCTTGAATTCTCTTTTTACAATCCATGTGAATATAAAACGATAGAAACTTCTCTCTTAGAGTATTTAATTTTTCATTTATCAAATACTCATAGAATTTAAACATAGAATTTAAGAGAATTCTAATTTTGATATAAAAATTCTTTATGCATTGGAAGTTGATTTTTATGCATAAATAGATGCATAAAAGTATTTTGAATGAATATACTTCCAGTGCACTGTCAAACTACTTCAAAATACTATGTAACTCGTTTGAGAGCACTTGGAACATTCGAAAAAACTCGAAAGAACTTTAAAATACTATGTGATTGGTTTGAGAGAACTTGGAACATTTGAGAGAGCTTGAAAGAACTTTCAAGTGATTTATTGGATACTCTTTAAGTATTTCAAAGCTCTAGTAAAGTAGTACTAATACTTTAAAATACTTTATAGTAGCATGTAATGTCAATCACTTAGGGCTCATCAAGAAAATGTGTTGGATGCTTCACATGTACTTTTCACCCTATCCTCTTTTGGCAGACATCTTTTTTGTTAGGAGAGACACACGTCTCTGATGTCTAGAAGGAAAACATAAGGTCCTTGATCTCTTGTGTGATGATAGTACTTCGTGTTATCTTTGGCATATATGAAAGGGTAGCACTCCATTCTCTTCAAAGTGTAGGCAAGAGCTTGCTGCACTAAGGTTTATTTTGTGGTCACCCAGAAATTCACTTGCTTTTCTAAAACTTATGGGTTTTGTATCACCATTGTTGAGAAGCATCATTACAGCTGCTCTCTTAAAATAGAGCTTATTCGATGATGATCAGGGCGCCTTCAATTGTGTCAACGTGTTGCAAATTCTAGACAAAATAGCTCGTTCTACACCAAAAGCTTCTAGCTGTACATCCCTTAAATTGGGATGAAGAAAGAGATCCTGGAAAGTTTGCATTCTAATACATAAGTCTATCCCTTCTATCTGCTCACACTATGACTTTGCAACCATGCTGCATATTTTTCTCATGTCCTTCTCATCATCACAAGAATGATCTATTATCTTGGGGCATTTTCTAGGTCTTGATTTTATTCCAATGCTCCCTTTGCTTCAAATCCCAATACTACCGTAATTTTTACATACCTTCATATCCATGGTCGATAGTTTTTGCATACCTTCATATCCAAGGTCAATATTCTGTGTACCCAAATTCTATATAAGGTCTCCTTCTCCCATGGCATGTCCATATAGAATGATGCTATGTCTACCTTGAGTCTGCATATGCTAACCTCCTCTCCCAAGGCTGTCCTCCCATAGTTTGAATTCCTCCCATAGGCTGACTCTCTCACATGACCTGCTCCATGTAATCACTTGACATTACAAAATAGCTGATAATAATTAAGGCTGAGTGTGTCACTGTGTGCTTGCATGTGTGTATAAGCTTGAGAGAGAGAGAGAGAGAGAGAGAGAGAGAGAGAGAGAGAGAGAGAGAGAGAGAGAGAGAGAGAGAGAGAGAGAGAGAGAGAGAGAGAGAGAGAGAGAGAGAAGCAGTCACAACTCGATAGCTCACCTTAGCCTTCCATAGCTAAGTAGGTTTCACAAGAGAGCTAGAGATAGAATGAAAGTGGGAGGATGGAGGGAAGAACAATGGGAGGGAGGGAGGGAGGAAAGGAGATTCTCATGTGCATGTGTGCTGAAGTAGTATAAGAATAGTACATGAGTAGTGGTAGTGGTGGGGGTAAAAGACTCACTTCAAATTGAATTCCTTTTTTATGTGTGGTAGTGGCATTCTCTTTATTACCAAATGGTTTCCCATTCCTTTCACCAATTCAAAAGGAGTGTCAATGAAACTCTTTTTTGGACCACCAAACCATGCTTGCACCTAACTAACATGGAAACCAAGTGGTTGAATTTCTCTTTGTTAAAGCTAACTCACATGAAGACCAAGTTGTTGGAATCTTTATTTTTTGAACTCCACTCTTTGTGAGCCAAGGGTACAAGGAGTTAGATGGAGGAAGGAGGCATGTTTTTGGGCTTGGCACAAAGACCCATGCAAGAACTACTAAAGCAAAAGGGGGTTTAAAGTTAATGCCATCCAACTAGGTGCGTGTCTCAAAATGATAGAGTATAAGGATTGAGGAGATCACTAAGGTCAAGGTGGAGATAGCTAACATAGTCCCAAGGCTACATGATATGCGAAGTCCATGTAAAAAAGCCCATGCCCAAGAGCGGAGATCTCACATAACTCTCTCTTTTCAACTACAAAATTTGGGGTAAGTACTTTACCATGAGTTTTGAACTACAAAATAGGGATACATACTTTACCTTGAGTTTTCACTACTTTCCATGCATATGGGATTAAGAAAAATAAAGCCCTAGACTTGCGAGGGCATGTGTCAATTTGGGAAGAAGATGTGAAGAATTTGGGAATAAAGAAAGTCTCTAGATTTGGCAGTGATATTCAGAGAGAATATGGGGAGTTAGAAAGAAGGTTTTAAAGTGCTTTCTTTCATAGCACATTAAGGGTTAATAGGAGTTGAATTTTATAATTCTTGGGACTTAAAACTAGTGGAAGAATCTCTCTAAAAATTTAGAGTTTAAAGTATACAAAATTAGACTAGTTTATGACAAAAAAAGCATACTAGTCAAAGACTAGAACTTTGTATAACTTGGGGTGCATATGAGAAAATGATATATAAAGTTAGACTAGTTTATGGCAAAAAAATCCTACTAGACTAGAACTTTGCATAACTTGGGTTTCATATGAGATAATGGTTCTCCTTCTTTTGGTAATACTTTAGAGGATTACAAGAAAGGTTAAAATATGTAAATTTGTAGATTTGGGGCCATAAGGAATATTTGAAAATTAGGCTTAAGGATGCCCTAGAATAAGTGTTAATGTGGAAGACCGTGTGTTCTAGTGAAACTTAAACTAAGCATATAGTAATCATATATTTTTGGTGATTATTAGGCTTGAATTGAGGTATTCTAAGAACATACTAAGGTCTACAAATTTAGGGTAATGAACAGTAAAAATATGTGAGAATGAGAAGATTTCTACATAGAGAAAGTAAGAGAAGAATACATAGTCATGAACCTTACACACTTGTGATATAAGAGAAGACTACATAGTCATGAACCTTACATACTTGTGATATAAGTAAATGAAGACTACATATAGTCATGAACCTTACACAATTTTGACATAAGTAAATAATTTAGTGAGTACAAGTGTTGGAAAAATGACCATGCTTAGGTTCTTTGAAGTAAATATGTGAGAGATAAGACTAACATTAGACATTAAAAAAGCTGTTTTGATAGAGCATAAGATTATAAGAGGTATTAGGTTATTTAAGATATTCAAATTAATGTTTATCTTGATAGAGCATAAGATTATAAGAAATGTTAGTTTATATTCAAATTAATGATTGTTATTTAAATAAAGTGATGACTAAGGCTAGGACTCTAAAATAAAGTATTTAAAATATTCAAATTAATTATTGTTCTTTAAATAAATTATTTGACGAGCGATGAGACTAAGTTTAGGACTCTAAATATCAATTCAAAAATACTAAGTACTTACCAAATCAAGAAGTGCCCATATGTGAGCATAGATGAACTATTGGGACCACTCTCTACACCTACACTCTCTCTACACAAAAGGAAGAGAACTAAAGAACTTAGAGTGTTCTGCTATGGGAAGTATACATGTCTTACTGATGATCCATAGTTCTTGGATTTGTTGAGCCTTCCCTCTAGCTTCTTCACAGTTTCCTCTTCATCAAGCACTAGTATATAGCCTAACCTTATAAAATTCTTGAACATCTGCATCATCCAACCAACACATCCCTCAGCCCCATCAACAAGTGTTTGTGCTTCAATCTTAATACTTTCTACACCCAAATTTATTGGGTGCAGAGTGAATCTCTTGCTACAGAGCACAAAGTGTTCTTATATTTCCGATAGAGATATCTCATTATATCTTTGGCTTGAACGTATAACAAGCTTCATTCCCACCTTTGGACCATAGATGGTCACACACCTAGCCATTGCAGATGTCAAAAGAGCAAGGGGGAAACCAAGAACATGAAAGAAAATGACCAGATGATGTGTATATGTGAGAAAGAAAATGACCAAATGATGTGTATATGTGAGAAAGAAAATGCATGTACACCAATATACAGTGTGTATACCTGAGCTCACAAGATACACTATTTTAGTGCAATCAATCCTTGATTTTCAAGGCATATGACAATAAATAATTTATTATGACAACTGTCAATAAAGATCTCTATTAGATATTTAAAAATATAATATCAATGTATTATTTATTTATATATTCAATTAATAGGTATTAGGTGTGTTCAATATATAAACCTTATAAATATGTATTCATATAATTACATTAAATTAATATACTCAATATATATGTGTAATTATATTTATACATTTATGCTTTCACATTATTTACATATAATTAAATTATAATAACACAATAGAAAAATATTCAAATCTAAAATATAATTATATTCAAATCTAAAATATAATCATATTCAAATCTAAAATATTTAAATAACTTTATCAAGCTGGCATTTTTTTTGTAGTATATCGAGAATGATCCAATTATTATAAAGAGAACGTGGCCACAATGTACAAAATTTGGTAAGCAATAACGCTCTAAAACTCCCAAGAATGAGTGGGATGGCTCCATACCCGACCGCCCAAGAGTTATGTTGACACTACCGACCAAGAGTTATGATGACACTACCCGGTTGCCCAAGAGTTATGATGACCCTACATTTCCTATCTCTTTCTCACTTCATCTTCCTCTTAGTACTTTTGTGTTCCCTTCTCACGTGACTCTCTCCTCCAAATATTGAAGCGGCTTGGCACTCTCTCTTCCAAAGAAGACATTCCATCTCTCCAAAAAGGTATTTCCTACAAATTGTTTTTCTCTTTGAATCACCTATTGTTCCCCTTGGCCAGCGCCTCACTTCTTTGCCATGGCTGAATCAAATGTTTGTATTTACTTTGTTGGCCTTCAATTCTTTAAAAAAAGGGGGCTAGAAGTGGCCCGCATCGTAGGCTATTTCAAGCCCCCTTTTTTTGTTATGGTTGTGAGGCTATGCCAATAGTATGGTGCCATATGTCTGCAAATCATGGCAAATCATGAAGTTTCCCAAGTTATTTTTGCTATGGTTGTGTGGTGTTGCTATGGCTCTATGGTTTTGGATAAGCATAACATAAACAAAAAAGGGGGCTGGAAGTGGCCCGTGCCGGTGCGTGAGCCACTTCCAACCCCCCTTTTTTATTTATGTCATCATGTAGGCCCAATTAATCAAACTCAAGGGCAAGCTTTGCATAGTACTGGCATTCACTCTTTGTTCTTGACCCAAGAAATATCTTATCTTCAACAGGCCTACCACATGTATCCTGTCCACGTGTCTTCACTCTGCTAATGCAATGATCTTGGCCACTTCATCACTTGCAATGCCGTAGCTCTTATTTGCTAGAATGTTGATGACTTTGATCATGTGTGCTTTTGTTGACACTTGTGTGATTTTGTTGTCATTGTAGTGCATTTCCCTCTTATGTAGAGGTTGCATCTCAAAGAATGGTTGCTGACAAGAAGTATGAAATGATGTCATGAGCATGTCATCAGGCATCATGCTTTAATGTGGATGATGAGTGTGAGGAGGGTTAGATAGTGTGCTAACAACCATCCTCTCGAATGATGCATTTATTGTCTTTGACGTCATGACATGTACACTTTGAATTCCATTTGGTTTTTATTTGGTTCAAGGAGGGTTAGATACTGTGCTAACAACAACCATCCTCTCGAATGATGTGTTTGTTGTCTTTGATGTCATGACATTTACACTTTGAATTCCATTTGGTTTTTATTTAGTTCATGGTGGCTATGATGAGTGTGAGGAGGGTTAGATAGTGTGCTAACAACCATCCTCTTGAATGATGCATTTGATGTCTTTGACTTCCATTTAGTTTTTAATTGGTTCATGGCTATAATGAGTGTGAGGAGGGAACAACCATCCTCTCGAATGATGTGTTTGATGTCTTTGATGTTATGACATGTAAACTTTGATTTCCATTTGGTTTTATTTGGTTCATGGCTCTCGCCTGCACTAGTAAATTGTCAATATGAGTTAGTGCTTGAAAAACACATGCTTTTAGGGTGAGAAAGCGTTGATTGCTTTGTCTTGCATTGACTCTATTTTTGTGCTCTGAGTATGTTGCATGATTCGCAATTTAGGGCTGCATGTTGAATTGAGAAGACTAAAATGATTTTAAAATATATTACAAAGACTTAAATTAACTGGAGCACAGTAGGGTTTTTCCGTCGCTCGAGTCTGGGGCTTGCTCGGTTTTGTTCACTCAGTGTATTGTATACCTCTATCTCACTGACATTCACCTCCCTATCACACCCTTCCTTAGCATCAACACTACTTCCTCTCATTACCTCATCCAATATTCCATTTATAAGGCTAGAGGTGTTCAATTTTTCATAGTGTCTCCCTGGTAGGTTTATTTGGCTAGCTAGCACCTTTACTTGATCAATTTTTACAGCTTTTGTTACACTGGTTGCACAGTGTTATCACATTTGGAAAACTTTTGTTAATGCATCATGGTATTACACTATCTCATCAGTGGTGGTGGGCGAATAGTCAATTACACCATGGATAATGGAAGGTGGAGTCTCTTAGGCTACTGATGGGGCCATGGCATGAGGTAGAGGTATCCTAGTTACAAGAGTAGGTTTTGACCTCTCAACTACTCCCACCATGGATGAGACCATGGTGGCCATCCTAAGGTAAAGACAGGATGACCTTCTAGGTGATCTCAAGGAGGATCATGAGGAAGACATGGAGCCCTACTATATTGCAGGAGCACAAAGTTATCTTGGATTCATCCCTAGCATGATCAGGAGATAGTCAGCCACACTACATAGCATCAGTAGAGGAGGTGGCTTCTTTGAGAGCCTAGGTAGATGAGGTAGAGGGTAGAGGAGGTGGCTTCTTTAAGAGCCCAGGTAGATGAGGTGGCTTCTTTGAGAGCCCAGGTAGATGAGGTGGGTTCTTTGAGAGCCCAGGTAGATGAGGTAGAGGATGATATTGCATAGATGCACTGCTTGGCCACTCAATTCCATAGGCCAGATTAATGCTTCCACTACTAGGGGTGGGGCCAAACGATCCTCTAAGCATAGAGGCACGTCTTTTGTGGATTTGTAATTTTTGAGTTCTTTTCTAATTTTATACCTTAGTGAAGGCTTGTAATTTCTTGTAGTTGTTGCTAAACAAAACATGCTTTCTCTAGTTTCATTTCTACATACTATTGGCCGTGTTTGGGCCATATTTCAACAGTTGATTTTTTAAATAATATGTTTGTTATACTATTATTGTTCTTGCTTGAGATCGAGATCGCAAAGCTAATGATTGACAAAAGCGTTTCTCTGTTTGAGTCTCAGAACGAGCTTGTTCATTTCTGACCTCGGCCTGAAAAACAAAAACTTGGGATCATAGATGCACAAATGTGCATTCTTCTTCTTCTCCACCTACTCCCCTCTCTACTGGGTTATCATTTCCATTCATTCACCACGATAGTGAGTAGAGTAGTCATGCATGACCTATAAATAGCTCTATGGAGCTCCTCCATCCGTTGTCATCCCAAGCTCCTCCGTTCCTCACTCGTCAAGTTTCTCCATTTGTCATCCACTGTCTTTCATTGTCATCAAGATCTAGCATGACCAAGTTCCTCATCACCGACTTCTTCATGCATGGCTACCTTAGCCTATGCATGTATCATTGTAATACCTTTATTTTATTATTTCCCAAGGTGAGTCATATGTAGTACCAGCCAGATTGTATGATCCTCTTGGATTTATTTCCCCTTCTTGATGATGGAGATATGATTCTCCCCCTTTTTGATGATGATGGGTACACTCGAGCTGAACTAAGAGAGACCTAAGAGAGAGGCTCTAGAAAGTATCAAGAGATATTATTCTATTGTAAAAAGACTATGACTAGTTGTGTGGTTGAGTAATACAAAATTATCGTCTGGTTGTGAATTTGTACATGTGTCTTTCTCTCTTGTAATATAATTATAGTCTGGTTGTGCATGGTCATGGCACTGTCAGGCATGGAATTTTCTAATCTGATTGGCTTACAAGTTTTACAAGCCACAATGATAATACAAAATTCTCCTAGCTTAAATGCACTTCAATAAATGCACATAAGGCCCAATTAAATGCAATTAAACTAATTTTAATGCTCTTGCCAAATTTAGGCAGCAAATCTACCAGATTTGGTTTGCAGGTAGAAGGAATGAGCGTGGCAGAGTTGGAAAGGGCGTTCTTTGAACTTGCCACGAACATTCGCTTCTCAGAGCAACCTGGTAGAAAGTAATTTTGCCTAGGAGCCTCTCCGATTAGCACTGATTCAGGTACCTTCCTAGGGTTTTTTGATGTTTTTATTTTTACAAGGAGCTAGAGCTAGTCTCTAGATACTTAATTGCCTAGGAGCCTCTCCGATTAGCACTGATTTAGGTACCTTCCTAGGGTTTTTTGATGTTTTTATTTTTACAAGGAGCTAGAGCTAGTCTCTAGATAAAACACAAAAATTGAAAATTGCTTGAATGTTGAGAGCAACTAGGGGCACTTACTTGCTTCTCGCCGCTCTCGGTGAAGATGCGAATGCTCCGATGCTCAATCAAAGATCCAAAATCCGGGTAATCTCCAACAAAACACAAAAACAATAATGTGAATCAACCAACTGGTGGATTCCAATTGGGAAAAATCAAGCTCTAGCTAATGAATCAAGTAGAGGACCCTACTAAGCCAAATGCTACTCCTTGGCAAAACGGGCGCCAAAGATGTTAATGGATTAACATGCTACCTAACAAGCATAAGAGAGAAGAAGGAAAGAGTTCATGCAAGGGTCAAAACCGGTGATTTGCACTTGGCCAACCCTATTAGGGTTAACTCCCCGATGATGTGAGGTTGCTAGGGGCTCACTCTACACTCTCTGTGTGTTACCCAAAGAGAGATCCAAGAAAGCTAGGTAGGAGCAAGAGGGAAGGAGATATGGAGAGCTCAACCTCTACCTCATGCCAATCGTATGCAAACAAGACAAGGTGGTGAGCAATGAGAAGGGAGTGAAGGGGAGAAGGGAGAGCAATGAGAAGGGAGTGAAGGGGAGAAGGGAGAGCAATACCATTCATATTCACATACACCAACAATCACAGGCAAGCAAGCATCACAAGTAAGCAAGCATCACAAGCAAGCAAGCAAGCCAACATAAGCTCAAGAGAGAGAGAGAGAGAGAGGGAGAGAAGGCAAGACTCAATTGAGACAAATGGGATTGTCCCTTTTCATATTTCATAAAATGTCTTATATACATGAGCTCATATTTACAAAGTTTGGCTGCCCAATTAAAAATGGGGGCCCAAAACTAGTCTTCCTAGTTTAACTAGCTCTATGTACATCAGCTCCTTATGATGACTAGCATTACACAAGCCATAAGCTCGATCATCCCATGTCTCATTTACAATTGGCACTTTAGCAGAGTTACAAAAACATGAATTACAAAGGAATAGCCGCGTGAAAGGTCATGTTAAACAGTAGCTAAAACCAAGTGGAGCCCATGTAAAATTTGTAGCTGATATGGTAGAGTTTCTAAGGGTTCATTTTAGTGAGGAAGCCCACATTGGCATCTTAGCTAAAACCAAGCAAGTCACTATCGTGTTTTGGGAGATCAAGGTACATGAAGTGCAGAGAAGTGTGAAGTGGGATCATGCTCAATACACTGTGTGAATGGATACTCAAGAACACATTTATGTGCTTTGAGATCCAAAATCTTGTCTTGCTTTAGTGATTCATGTATGTGGACTGTGGCGGAGATGCAAGAATAAAGATTATGTGGAGAGCTGGCAATATCATGCCTTATTTCATGTATGCAGGGACTATGGTGGAGATGCAAGAATAAATATTATGTGGAGAAATGGAAGTATCATATCTTGATTCCTACTATCATCGGTGAAGTAGAGTTATCAGATACCTCAAGTGATGAATAGGGCATTGAGGAGCCAATGTATATAGGCCATCATGATGCTTTGAGTGATAGTTTGTGCTTAGGAGATAACTTTGTAGTGAATATTGAGGAAGGCAATGATGAAAGTGTTAATTTCTATTTACTAAAATGCATTGTGCCTAAGCATCGAACAAGCAAGGCACAAAAAGACCATTGGGGCAATGTTATTGAAGTAAACTCATATGTGGTTATAGCTTATTGGTATCACAAAAAAGAGAACCATGAGTATAGCCTCTGTGAGATATAGAAGGCATTGCTCTAATATACTCACACCTAGTGATTGCAATTAAGTTCCACATGGAGCCATTACCATGTAAGACTAATGTTCATAAGCTATCACTCCAGGTAGAGGAAGCCATTTACAATAACATGCCAAAGGAGTTATCTCTTTCTTTGTTTACTTGACTATTTGAAACATTGTTGAAACTGAAACACTGTTATTTCATCCATAATGTGCATACCAACTCTAGTTTTAGCTAGCTACGTACATAGTACTCTCAAAGTTTCCATGCCTCCCACATGTAATGTATGCAACAACAAAAAAATACAGTTTTTCACCAAAATGAACGCTTATCTTGCATGAGAAGAGAAGAAGTGAAGATGCAAGGGTCAATCTTTGGGGGGTTGCACTTAGCCAACCCTATGAGATTTCAATCCTCGATGTGAAACCATCGTTAGGGGCTCATTCCACCACCACTTATGTCGATCTGTCACTTTGGTAAGGTGCTCTTGTTGCAGTTGGCGAGACCAAGCAAGACCTAGATGGCTTGCTCAAAATCTATGTGTTCCAAGTGGTTGTGTTTGTCAATTCTTTAGGGAATTAAGTGGGGGATCCACTTCCTCTTGGTCCTTTGGGGGCTGTGAGGGGATTTCTCCTTCCTCCAAGGGAATATCAATAGGGATTTGTTGGGGTTGGAGTTCCTGGTGTGGAGGGGTTGTCGAGGTAGAGGGTTATGTATTGAGTGAGGCGGCATAAAGCAGGAAGGGTGGGCACATTGATGAGGAGGGTCTATCTTGTTGGAGTGTCGATGAGCCTGACCCAATGTAAAGAGGGGTTGAAGAAGGTGGCATTGATAGAGAAGGAGGTGGTGAGGATAAGTGAGGAGACGGGTGACATGTGGTGGAGAACATAAAGGAAGGGCGGTTGAGGATGAGGCTTGGGATGGAAAGCAGTCAATTTGGCATGGACTGTGGGGTGTCAATAGGATTAGGATGTTGCCAAGTGCTAGATGGTGGTGGGTTTAGCGTGGAACCTCCTTGGTCGTGCTGGTGGAGAGGTGGAGTAGGGTGTTGGGTTTCAGGTGCTAGATGGTGGTGGGTCTAGCGTGGAACCTCCTTGGTCGTGCTGCCGATGGGGAGTTGGAGTAGGGGTGTCAGGTTCTAGGTACCTGAGGTTATGATCCAAAGTGTGGTTTCACTTCATGTAAAACATTTTAATGTAAAAACTGCGCTAAGCGATTCATGTAAAAGATATGGGATGACCAAGCTTACAATATGTGTAATGCTGGCCAAAGCATAGTTTCACTTCATGTAACATAACCATGCTAAGAACTTCATGTAAAAAGATATGGGATGATCGGGCTTACAACATGTGTAATGCCAGTTAATGAGCAAGAAAGCCTAAGCTCACATAGAGCTAGATATTTAGTTTTAGGCCCCCAATTGTCAAATTGGTAATCAACTATTATAAAACGTGAGCTCTTATATATAAGTGGGTTGAAGAAATATGAAACGATACAATCCCATTATCACATTTGAGTTTCCTCTTCTCTCTTTCTCTCTTATGAGGTGATGGTTTTGAGCTTGTTTGCTTATGCATGCTTGCTTGCTTGATTGTGCATGTGCTTATAGGTTATGCTCTCCATCTCCTCTCTCTTCCCTCCTCCTCTATATCTCTCTCACCCTCCTTGCACACATGAAGGTATTGAGGTAGAGGTTGAGATTTCTATAGCTCTTTCCCTCTTAAATGCTCTCTACCTAGCACTTGGAAGCTCCACTCCTCAGATACAACCCCTGTACTCTCTGTACTCAACAAGGTAGCTATTGGGGATGCTTCTTGCTCCATGTAACAGCACCACTCCTAAAGGAAAGCATAAATCCACTAGTAGATCTTCTATCCAAGATTCTACCTACCAACCCAATCTACATCAGTGTATCTGGTCAACCAAATCAACATGCTACCTCCTTGCACAAGAGAGGGAGAGAAGAAGAGAAGGAATACCATGAAAGGGTTGGTACACTCCTCAATACTTTCCTTTTGAGGTGGAAGAGATTAAGGTGTTGTGCAGAATGCACAAGGAGGTCAATGTACGCAACAGAGTGATGCATGTTGTTTTAAGGTTTGTTATGTTCCATACCCTAAACTTTAATTTAAAGTGTTATTCTTTCTCAAAGTAATATGATGTTTATTTTGGATTCTCTTATATCCCCGCTTCTGGTTTCAGATGATGTTTCCTACATGATTATCTGCCCATGGTTTAGGCACATAGATTTGGACCATGCCTAGATCTTTGTAATGGCCACCCATGAAGTGTAATTGTCATGTGACCTCGGGGGGGTCACTATATGTAAATCCTCTATATCACGTGCGTTCAAGGCCTATTTAAAAAGTCCCTTATCTGTGAATTTTTTAGTGAATATAATGTATCCTTTCCTATTCAAATCTATAAATTTTTTTTAAAATATAATAAATAAATCTCCTCTGTAAATATATTTCTGTAAGTTTTAAATATTTAAAATGTCCTTCTGTTGAACCCACGTGATACTTACATATTTATACGAGTGACCCCCCCGAGCATGTGACCTAAATTGTAATTGTGGTATTCTGACATAGATACTAGGTTTACCATTTTATACTGTTTATTGACTTTTGTAGTGGACACTTGAGTTTGATAATTGTAGATACCGAGGCAAAGTGATGCAATCTTGCCAATTCAACTATAATAGGAGTTCATGATGGCAACATGAGGTAGTCAGTCCACACGATCATTTTTTATATTACTGAGAGACTGAGAGAGAGAGAGAGAGAGAGAGAGAGAGAGAGAGAGAGAGAGAGAGAGAGAGAGAGAGAGAGAGAGAGAGAGAGAGAGAGAGAGAGATTATTGACGATTGAAAAATGGTGTGTAAATCTATTAGAAAGTTAATAGAATTGAGTTTGATAATTGTAGATACCGAGGCAAAGTGATGCAATCTTGCCAATTCAACTATAGGAGTTCATGATGGCAACATGAGGTAGTCAGTCCACACGATCATTTTTTATATTACTGAGAGAGAGAGAGAGAGAGAGAGAGAGAGAGAGAGAGAGAGAGAGAGAGAGAGAGAGAGAGAGAGAGAGAGAGAGATTATTGACGATTGAAAAATGGTGTGTAAATCTATTAGAAAGTTAATAGCTAGTATTGAGGCCCTTACCTAGGAGGAGATTTTAGATTCAATGGAGATCATTAGATGCAAATGTCTTAGAGCAACATGATGACTTTAGTTGTGGTTGGAGAGTGTGCTACAATGACATGTTACTACTATACACAATGTTGGCACTGCCCTTAGAAAATGTAAGCATGAAGTTCTTCTTCTAATGATACCTCAGTTTCTTTGTATATTTTTTGTATGTGTAGAATATATGACTATCGGATTATACAGATTTGGATGTGTGACTATATAGGGCCACAACAATTGAGACTCCAATTAACAATATTGGGCAACGAGAGTGAGTGGATCCATCTTGGAGATTCACCATCCCCTCAGAGGGAGCAAGTACAACAAGAACACTACCCCGTGCCCAACAATAATATTCTACGTTAGCCCATTCACCTTCGACGCAATCTGTAAATTTATATTGAGTGTAAATTCTTTGTACTGCTTTCGACATGTACAAAATTTTTTCATGCCAAATTTTAACAAGGCATTTTTGAATCTCCATCTTGCAATGATGATCTCTAAGAGAGCTCGCTTTACAGTAATGTCTTTACATCATTAAATGTTTGTTTCGTTCTCCATGGTTCTGAATTCAAGCTATACTAAGTCTACATTGTTCAAATTTCAGCAAAGACGACTATGAGACAAAGATATGTAATAGGGTTCCATATTTAAGCTAAAAAGAACTTGTATATTGCATGTCATTATAACACGATTTACGTTGGACATTGGCAAGGGGAAGCCTTATATTGTGTTATATTGACTTGCACTATACAAGGTCTATATTTCACTAATATGGACTTATAGAAATTCCTTGGTACATCACTACACATCAATTGGATCTCTTGTGTCGTCGAAGAAAGGCCAATGGCCAATGGCTTTCTAGATTGACCCACTAATGGGTCTCGACCTTGTAATTGGATGACAACATCGATGATGGAAGAGTGTGTTCCATCACACGTGTCTTAATCTAAGATTTGCAGACACCTCTCCATAGTTGCCATCTTCTGTAATGAAACTGCATGCATAATGTTTGCCTCCCAATGAAATACATGGTCAAAGAAACAATCAATGCTTAAAAGTAATGGATGCCACCCTAACAAAATTTTCTGCAAACAGAAACAAACTTTATGTTTTGATTTCACTTGAATGTAGCATCTGGTATTATTACTTTCCATTCAATGGCATATTCTACAAAGGTCCTCTTTACATCCCATCCCTACCCCAAAAATTGGTTCATCCAATCATTATCAAGGGATCTCACTTGATATGTTAACTTTTGACACCCTCACATGATACAAACATCTGTGCAAAGGTGCTAAATGGTATACACCAACTCAAATGGACATCCTTAGAGCTTGTTGATGGTTTCATTGATGCACGCATATCTATTCTTATCTTATTCTTGTATGTTTCAATGATGTCTGTGCAATAAAAAACCCATTCTTGGCTCTAGAATGGTGGTAGTGGGATAGACTCTAGTCTACCAACATTATTATTTGCATTGGCTAAAACATACATTGAATTATAAAAGAAGATTCCCTGTGCTGCGAAATGGCAGGGTGGGTTATTATATAGCTATGTGCCTATCTCTATATGGAAGACATGAACTCTTCCACTGATGCACTCTACATTTTGCCACTCCTCCACATTCGATGGATATAAAGTTGTAAGAAAATTTTAATGCTAAGCTATAGAGCACAAAACAATTAGGCATTGAACACAAAAAACAAAGACTACTTATTGAATCTTACTATTTTTCTTAGAACTTGTACTTTCATTGTGGTGATGTAGCATTATGTCCGTGTGCATATAAACATGCTACACAAGGACCTCAACAATTGCACCATTTGGTCGCCTGTAAAACTCCATGATCCCACCTTTCCAATGCTTTTTACAATCACCAATGTCTTTTTGTTTTACCTTGAATGCTCCTTGAGTGTTGGGTCTCATCCTGATCCAATCTGACTTCCTAAACCGTTGAGGGATCCAACTGCCCAATCAGCACCTTCTTGTTGAAAAGCTCCACACTTTGAATGCCGCAGATGTGTTTTCTCCTAGAGCTCATCTACAAAGGGAAAAGAGAACATTATTACCATTTCATTGAGCTCAACAATTTAAATAATGAAAATGAAACTTTAAAGAAATGTTGTGAACCTTGCACTCCATTTTCCTTCTAGTCGAGTTGACAAAATACCGTGTAAGTTTTCACAAATGACATACATCATGGTCAAGAAGATTAACAAACATAACAAAAAAAATATAAATCACGATTAGCAAAAATAGCTTAATGAAGTTTACCAGACTATTAAGATTGAATAAAAAAAGAGGCTCAGAGAAGAAGAAGAAGAAGCAGATATGGTGGAAATAAGTGATGCTGTAAGAGAGGCAGGAAATGAAGAGAACTAAGTTCAAATTGTGGAGAAAGACTTCAATCAATCTGGCCTCTTTTCCTAATATTCCTTCTAACATATGTTTTGGTAGGTGGTATTCAGGCCTAACATTCTTCTATTTTTGAGTTTTATGCCTATATATTTTATTCCTCTTTTTTGAGCTCAAAATTTTGGGGACCACTCTGACAAAAAAGATCCATGTTACATGGATCTAGAATCCAAGCATTCTCATTAGCTGGCTTTATATTATTTTAATGGGCTCTAAAAGGGCCCATTTGAAGCCCAAATTTTTCCTAATGCCAGGTCACTTTGGAACAGAATTTCATAAGAAGTAGAGTGACAATAAAAGTGGTAAGTTATAGCAAAAAAACTATGTATCTTCAAGCAAGCAGGAGGCTGAAGACAGATGTGAGCATTTGTTTGTTATGTAATACATGTTGAATTCAATGGTTGCAGATGTATCCACAAATGGTGATGATGTATGCTATGTGGATTCAGGAACCTCTAACCACATGACTTGTTATGGGTGAGTGGTTTAGAGATGTCAAAAATATGGAAAAGCCTAGGTTATGTAGAGACGGGGGGATGACATGGCTTATCCTATTTCTCACATTGGTAATGTGCCATTGATTATGCAAGATAGAAAGAAATGAGGTACTTGGATGATGCACTTCATGTGCCTAATATAACAAAGAATTTGGTTTTTTGTTAGATAAATGATTGGGCAAGGTTTGCATGTACGCTTTAACCCTGAGCGCTACTATGTTTGAGGACTTCAACAATAAATGTCGTTTGGTTGCAAGGGACAAAAGAGTGGGCAGAATATTTACTTTGGATGTAAGCATGCTTGAGGTGAAAGCTGCTATGTTTTCACAAAGTGCAAGTATTGTGGCTGACAAAGTTATCTGGCACAAACATATTGGTCATATGAATGCAGAGCAATCAAACTCTATCCAAAATTCAAAAACTGTTATAGGTTTGCCAAATTTTAGGTGGATGGAATGCATAAGTATGTGAAGCATGTTAATTTGGAAAGCAAAATAAGAATTTATTTCCATATAACAAGAATTTAAGTAATAGAGAACTTGATGTAGTGCACTCAGATGTATGGGGGCCGACAAAGATGGTATCAATGGGAGGATGTCATTAATATGTATCTTTCATTGATGACCACACACAAGGAAAGTGTGGGTTGATGAAAGAGAAAAGTGAAGTGTTTACTCACTTTTAGAATTTCAAAATGTTGTCTAAAAAGCAAATAGGCTTATAGATAGGTTAAGTGCCTAAGGTCAAATGGAGGGGAAGCGTACTTCTCCAATGAGTTTAAGTGAGTACTTGAGAAAGCATGGAATTGAAAGGCAATTCATATGCAGGTACACTACCACACAACAAAATGGTATTGCTAAGAGGAAGAATAGGCACATTTCTTGCCATGATTGGGCTAAAGCATTAGGACTGTAGTTTACATTATGAACAAGGCCCCCATAGCAACAATGCATGGTGTGACTCCAAAGGAGAAGTATATTGGCAAAAAACTAGGTTTGTCACACATGAAAAGTGTTTGGATGTATTGCATATGTACACATTCCTGATGATGAGCTACGTAGGAAGTTAGATCTAAAGGCTTAAAAATGTGTGTTCATTAGTTACTCCCTTGAGCAAAAAGGGTACATATGCTATAACCCTAGCACACATGAGATGAGGGTGACCAGGGATATTGTTATACTGTTATAAAATACTTGATCGGGACTCATGCATAGGAGCACGTGGTTGCATAGAATATAGCTTAGTAATCACAACCATTGAGTGGACTAAGACAATCCTCTAGTAATGCATCTATTGGACTAGCAGGCTACATCAGAAAATTAGTCGTGTAGGTTCAGCAAGTGCATCACATAAATGTTAAGAGAAGGTTGATGAGTCTCTTGGTATGCTTGACATTTCAATAGGGCTTCCAAACTATATTACCTAGGGTTCGCATGGACGTAGGTCGGTCACATCGACTAGCCCATGACTTGGTCCAAAATGACCAACCAACTACATCACCCGATTGGGACCATAGGAGACTATAACATAGCGGCATATGAACTTGGTGTATCTCCCGCCACCATATGAGACCATATGGACCCTCAAACAAGCTTTGCAACTCGAGATTGCAACCCAAAAACAATGTGTCCTTGGTTTGTTATCTTGCACTTATTAATGTGGTCACACAGCATGCACAAGCATGCATCCTACTTGGCAGAGTGCCAAGTCTACATAATCCATGTCCTAACCATATGGCCACACTTGGCCACCATTCAATGTCTAAACTGGGAACTGTTTGTGGGTGGGATCCTCATAAAGGGGGCCCTACAAAATAAAGCACATATGTCACCCGTAAAAATAATGTGAGAGTGGAGAATTAAGCAAATGCTTTTCCAATAGTATCATTATGGGAGATGCAAACCTCACTAAGCCTCACTCACCCCTAACAATTTCAACATATATAATTACCATGATAAATAATTATCACTTTATACTATATTGAAACGAGATTTTACATTAAAACTAAGCATGTTTATAGCAAGTCCTATGCAACCCTAGTAGGTAAAATGAAAGAAAATATTATCCTCAAAAGGGATGGATTACATGATCAGTTTGCAAAAGAGAACCTTAACTCTCAATCTCCAAAATGGAGTAGTTATCATATCCTTTAAAGATGCCTTTTTGGCCCCAAGCCTTTTGACCTCTTAGGCTTTGTCTCAAGATCATAATGCAGTGATCATACCCTTTATAGATAAGGATTCCCTAAACCTTTTGACATGCTAGGTCTCGTATCCTAAAGTCCATCAACCCAAGTAACTCCTAAAACCCAACATCAACCCAAGTAACTCCTAAAACCCAACACTCTCTATGCCTTGCTACACCCGATGTCCCCTCAAACCATTTTGGTGATCTAAAACCTCACTGTTAATAGAGATGATGGCCACCTCTTGATTTCCAACCCTAAATACCCTCCTTCAATAAGAGTGGGTGCCAAACCCCCAAAAAGCACCTTGCCTAGATAAGATTCCTATGCCCAAACCGAAACTTGGTAGCCACTATATCCAAGTTCTAACCCCAAGCCAAAGCATGCCAAAAGGAGATGCCCGAAGCACCAAAGCTAAAGCCGTAACCAAAGCCCCACTAGGTGTCCACCAATATTCTAGTAGCCCAAGGCTACTTAGAAGGGAACCCTCACATTTGGATCCCTAAACCTAAGGAATCATCACCACAAACCCTTATCCCTAAAGCAAGCCAAGTAGAGGCCTCAAAACTAAACTCACAAAACTGAAACCCCACTAGATTCCAATAAAGCTTCTATTAGCCCAAAGCTACTACAAAAGGAACCCTTGTATCTGGGTCCTTGAGCTAAAAGGAACCCGTGTATCTGGGTCCTTGAGCTAAAATCACCGTAACAAAAAGTGTAATCCAAATACTTCATCCCATTCCAAACATAAGATAGTGTGGGTACCCAAAGTTGTGCCTCTAATTCTACCCAAAGTTTAATCTAGTGTAAAGAGGGAACCCTCGCGTCAAAGTCCTCAAGCCAAAACACCCTAATAATAATTGCTTAACCCAAATACAAAGACTCCATCCCATGCCAAACCTAAGATGGAGTGGAGAAATTCATGCCTCTAATTCCACTCCCAAAGCTATAACATAGCCTAACATTTTTATGAGGACCTTATAAAATAGCCATCAGGCTAAAAATAGCCCTACTTTTTTCCTTGCTCTAGAGTGATGCAATTTCTATTATTCATCAAGTTTAATACATTCTTAATTATCATAGCTTTCATTGGAACTATAGTATTCATCAACTTCAGTACAATCTTAATTATCAAATCTTTCATTCTTAATTATCATAGCTTTCATTTCTCTAGTGTGATGTGATTTCTATTATTCATCAACTTTAATATATTCCTAATTATCATATATTTAATTCTTAATTATCATCTTTCATTGGAAATATATTTGATAAAATTTGGCTACTATCATGTTGAAATATAGCACTAGAATAAGCTCTATTATATTGGCTATGAGAAAGAGAGCTTGCATAGTGCATTCTCGAGTTGAAGAACATTATGTTTTTCTTGAATCTCCATTCTATAATGGATTGGAGTGGAGACTTGGGAGGGATTGATCCAATTACTTGTGAGAGACAAGCTTGGAGTGTGAGAAGCTTGGAATGAGTAGTATAGCAATAAAGAAAGAGGGAGTGATAAGAGGGTAGTGGGATTTATGAGAAAATATGAGTGGGATTACACACTTTCATTTTCAAAATCAAGAGCCTTACTTTGGCCAACCATTTCCACACATGAATAAAAACTCTAGACCTTCTTTCTCTTTGGCTCCTTAAGTGAGGTGTGAGTTCTAGAGTTGAGAATCTCAAAGGTGGGATATATCATCAGTTAAAGAGTAAGAAGTAGAGTGAAGCTGATATGATTTGGGGTAGATAGCATCATAGTGTTAACACCCATCCCTTATTGTAGCACTAGTTCTTCTAAAGGTGATAGATATGAGAGGGAGGAATGGGTCATGTCAGCACCCCATAAGACACCTTTTTCCTTGTCCATCCAGACCATAATAGTGTAGGCTACTTTACCTAAAAAGAACGATAAATTTTGTGCTTTCGTAAACATGAGTGGGTTAACAAACTTGACTATAACTTGAAGACACCATCTCATAAAAAGGCTAAAGTTCAACCATACATATGATTCATATATTTCCTATTAAATTAAAAGGCAACAAAAGTATTAAACAGGTAGTTCTTTGAAATGTCTCTAATAATGTTTCTAAATCATAATCTAGGTGTTAAATTTTTGTTTGAAAAATGTGTATCATTAAGCCTCAGTGGTGTCAAACCTTATGTTTAGGGGATGAAAACCTAAATAAAACTTCCTTTAATAAGTTGCTTTGTGGAATCCCTTGGAGGAATTGAGTTGGGTTCCTTAATTGGAGGAGTAAATTGTGGAATCCCTTACTTAGAGAAAGGGAGTTGGGTTCCTCAATTGGCGGAATTCTTGGCTCAAGATGTTTTTTTGAGAGGGGCCTATAAATGAGCTTTTATAATTACCTTTTGATTGATGTAATTGAGTAAAATTATGTGTTTTATTTGTGGAAATGCTTTGGACCGTTGTCTTTATTGTAGCATGAACATTCTCTCATTAGTTTTACATTAATATATGATTGATTTTGAGCTCTTCTTCTTCTAAAAACATTATTGGTTCTTAAGTTGGCACCAAAGCGTTTAACTAAAATCTTTCATAAAATATACATTATTTTAGCATTCCAAATTTGTTTTTCTCTAAATCATTGGAATACATGGATTTCCAATGTCATGGGGATTACTCTTTTAACATAAAAATAAATTACTAGAAATTTCTCTTTTTCCTAATTTACTAATTATGCATAAACATAAAAATCATTTTCTCCATGATTACAAAATCTAGGATGATAATTCCTAGAATATGGTAGGAAGTCCTCTTTTCATATTATGAATGAAAATGTTTTATGTGTTTATTTTATAGAAATTTTACCATAGCTCCTCTCATATTACTAATAATTCTCAATTTAATTGCAAGAATGAAGTTTAATATTATTAATATGATTAGAATGACCACTAATTAGATCATTATTCAATTATGGATTGATTCATAATTTCTATGAAATAAATATCATAAAAGCATTAAAAAGCTATTATTTTGGCCTCCAATTAGACAAGCATAGAAATTACTTTTTGGATTAGAGAAATGCTTCATGAGAAGCTTCATTTGGATTGAGAATAGGTAATAGAAATGACCTTTCTTTGGGGGGAGAGAGAGAAATGCTTAAAAAACCATTAAAATTAAGCATAAATGAAAATTTATGTGTTTCTTTATTACAATTCATAAAAGAACTTCAATAGTAATCAAAAGCCATTCAAATTAATGCTTCTCAAGCTTGAGAGGGGTTGAGAAGAGAAGCATTTGGAGTTTTAATAAGAAAAAGATAATAATCCACACTTTACCTTCTAATTTACTTGATTCTTCGATCACAGTAGAGGCCCCCAACCAATCAATTGGTTTGGTATGATGTAGGAGTCACCAAGGAAGATTGAAGAAAGAGAGAAGCTCCAATCTCTTCAATTTTGTATAGGTTTTTAGAGGATAATAGAAACTAAGCTTAGTTTAGAGTATTACTGGCATAGTTTAGTTCACAGATGAGAATACAAAGGAATGAGGGTCTATTTATAGGTGAGAGAGGCCACTATAACTGAGTCCAACTGAGCTCTAGAATTTTCCAGCTTTATTTTGGCTGAATTTGGACAAGATTTGGACCACTCTGGCTCCCTTTTTGATTTGGTTTGATTTAGGAGAGAGGAGAGATAAAAATATCCTATTATTTTTTAGTTTTAAACTCATCCAAGCATGTGAAGTAGGTGCCTCTTTGAAGGCCTCCCTTTCCCTTACACATGTGTTAAAAATGAATGATTACTCCAAAATATCTCATTTTTTAATTAATACTTCATAATTTTTAATTAATAAATCTAGTACTTGGTCAACTCTTCATCTTATGTGGGCATTTACTCATTTTTGGGTATTTTCTTTTATTCTTTGGATTTATATTGTCCCAACACTTGGATTAATCTTATTGGTCCATACGAACCTTAATTGGACCATAATAAAAAAATTTAAAAATTTGGACCCTTAGGCTAAGGTCTTCTGAATCGATTTTAATTAATTCCAATTGCACCTTGAAAAATCTATTTTGATTTTCTATTTTAGGGAAACATTTTTTTGATATTTGTAGAATTTATTTATCCAAAAATATCCCAATATTGATTTACCACTCTCTAGAAATTTTTATCTCACTAGGCAAAACAAGGAAAAATGATATTTTCTTGTATTCAAAAACATAGAATGATTACAAGGGATTGAAGTACAAGCTTATTTGATATTCAAGTTGAGGAGGAATCTTACAGAGAAGCTCCAATCTCTTCAAAAGTAGAGGATTTTTAAGGGATAATAGAAAATATCATTATTTTAATGTAATACTGGCATGGTATAGTTCACACATTCTTTTACAAAAGACTAAGGGTCTATTTAAGGTGAGGGAGTCCACTAACCAAGTCCAACTGGGTTCTAGAATTTTTCAAGTTCAGTTTGAGTCGATTTGGACAAGATTTGGACCAATTTTACTCCCTTTTTTATTTGGTTTGATCTAAGAGAGAGGAGAGATAAAAATATCCCATTTTTTGAAGTAAAAACTCATCCACACGTGTGAATTAGCCACCTACCTCAAGAGTCCCCCTCTCCTTACCAAGGTGTCAAAAATGCATCATTATTCCAAAATATCTCATTTTTTTAGTAATATCTCATAGTTTTTAACTAATAAACCTTGTACTCATCAACTCTTCATCTTATGTGAGCATTTACTCATTTTTGGGTATTTTCTTTTATTCTTTGGATTTATCTCATCCCATTGGCCCATTGGAACCTTAATTGGACCATAATCTATTTTTTTTAATGTAGACCCTTAGGCTAAAGTCTTTTATACACATTTTCAATTAATTCCAAATGCACATTGGAAAGTTGTTTTTGAATTTCTGTTTCAAGGGAATCCATTTCAGACACTAGGAGGATTTTTATATCCAAAGATATCTCAGTTTTGGATTCTCTCTCTCTAGGCCAAAACAGGGTAAAACAAGATCTTTCTTCTATTTCAGAGAGGGGAATAATTACAAGAACAGACGGGGAGCTTCTTACACCTTTACACCTCAAAAGCTAGAGGGAGGAATCTTACATCCTACCCCACTTTAAAAATGCAAGATATCCTCATCTCGCAGCTGGAGGACAAACTCTTTCCCTCCTTAAGGTCCAACTGATTCTAGGGTTCCTTATAGTCTAGTCAACGCAACAGAATCCTAGGATAAAGATCCCTTCTACAAGAAGAACATATAGAACTCATTATCAGATAACAATTCATTCAGAACATATCATTCATATCCTTAACACAATAATGGTCCATCAGACCAAAAAATCCATCTGAAAATTCCTCCCCTCCACGAGAATTTCAGTTATGTAGTTCTCAATTTGTCATTCCTCAATTAGATCCACTGGGTCAAGGGTTAACAGCAGCAATCTGTCAGCACAATCCACTAATCTCATAGTGATTTTCTGGTCATAATCATCATTCTAGTTACCAATATCATCACTGGGATTTGTCCCATTCATCCTCATTGTGGCTTTGTTCAACTTATCTTCTTTCAACCACAATTCAGGAATCATTATCTTTCAAAAATCAGAATCCAAATCAACTCATCAATTCTCAACTAGAATTCTAAAATCATATCAACCAACATTCGAATTCACATTAAGATAGAATTTTTGTTTATAATTTCAAGGTCTTAGATTTACTCGTATATATTGTCAGTAAAGAGCTAATGATATACTCACGGTATATACAGGTAGTCACGGTCCTTGGACTTATAAGGTAAATACCATCATATCTAGGCCTCAAGCAAGTCAGAGATTCCATACAATTGTGGTACTTCCATCTGAAGACCTAATTACCAATTTATGAATCTTTATTCTGAATATTAATTTGTATGAATTTCATCACACAATTATAATCTTTTACTGGTACTTCATTAATTTTTTACATTTCTTGCTTCTCGGTTGATCCACTTTAGCCAATTCACTCTGATACCAGCTGAAAGATCCCTGCCACCTCCGCGCAATGAATTCTGGGGTGCTAGCAATGGAAGTAGCATTTCTTGCATAGGGAAGAGTCTCTCACTCGGGGCCTCGCCCACGGATATCTGGACAAGAGACTAATCCCTCGGTTCTTCCAAAACCGAACCCAGAAATACTTCCCTAGCCCAAAAAGCACGGATTCCTCCAGGATATTTTTATTCTAACATAGTCAAGAGCCTTAACTAACCAAACTGATTCGACTGACCCCATAAATTACATGATCAGATCAAGGAAAAACTTGCAGACCAATGCTTTTGAGGAGTACATGAGGCCTTGGATTGTCAAGCTACCACAGGAGGACACTGATTAGGTGCCATGCAATCTCCTATGATATATCAACAAGAGTGATACGAATGCCCTCAGGAGTTGCCAAAATTCCAAGATATTATGCTCCTTGATGGTCATTTTACAAGTAGATCACCAAGGAGGAGATGCTTTCACTTCAGAGGGCATGTAGTCAAGAGTACCTCTGTAGTTCTCTTTAGCCAAGAGGGTGGTCATTTTCTGAAATCAATCTCGGGAGAGAAGATGAAGAAAATGTCCTCTTTGTCAGGCCACTCGGTCCTCTTTAAGAACTCAAGAAACCTCTCGTATGCCATGTTTGGGTCCATGCTAGAAGGGAGTGGCAAATGCTAGAAATGGAGAGATGAGTGGTGAAAGAGAGAGGAACTTCAAAACAAAGTGTTAGAAAATGAGAGAGGTTCTATATTTATAGACCTCAAAATTAAACATTGGGCATTTCATACTATAACATAAGTGACCATAGAACAAAGACTATACGGGATTTACTTCATCTATCATACCATAACAGAATTGAGTCTCATTTTAGGGATCCATCAGGGCCAGCCTAACCCCATCCAGTCTCGTGGGTTAGCCAACCACCCATCCATTTAGTAATTTGGTTATGTTTTGCCCTGGGTACTAGGGAAAAGAGTTCCCAGGCTCCCTAGCCGATGCTTCAAGCAAACTTCAAGATAGTCACACCACTTACACACCTAATATGAAATTGCCTGTTTCACATATTCAGTTGTACCTTATATACAATTGGCCCTTATTCACACTTGGGTGCCCAAAACTTACTAACTAAGGCCTTGTGTCCATTCATTATGAGAAAATACCTTATATACAATTGGCCCTTATTCACACTTGGGTGCCCAAAACTTACTAACTAAGGCCTTGGGTGGCCAATCTCTCATATTGTTATAACTTTTATAGTGCCTTCGCATGACACTTATTAATTTCCTAAAATGGAGGAGCATATTTGTTAACCCTAACTAGGATTAACACCTTGGTAAAACGGATGGGTTTTGATATGTCTCACACTTTTTCCTCTTTGGAGGAGGTTGGGGGCTTGGGGTTGTCAAAGAGACAATGTTTCATAAGTTGGGAAAGGACTTGGTGAGGCATAGGGGGTGGAAGTTCTTTGTCAAATGACCTGTGTGAGCATGTGGGTGCAATTTACCTTATCTCTTAGGTTCTTGCATAAGATTTAGATTTCACTTTCTAGTAGGCTTCGGCCCAATTTAGTGGTTGGTCGAAAAGGATCTTGGCCAAGTAGGAGAGGACACCATGTTGTGTTTATTGAAAACTAGGGTGAATCAAAAGATAATATTTCATGGTGGTGAATGGAAGCATGATTAGGGATACATGATCAACAAAATAAATAATGACAGAATGATAATAAACAAAAACATTCTTATATTACTTTGTATTAGATGCGCCTTCATATAGGCAAAATGTTCAAGTAGTGTACATCATCAATTAGATCAACAGGTTGCAAATTCTCCTCCACAATATTCTCCACAAAATTAGCTCCTTGATTCTCTCAATCAAAGTAGATGCTCACGAGCTTCCCCTTTTATTCTTGGTGAAAGTGTTTCACTAAACAACCTTAGGAAATGTAGCACATGTTTGGGCATTATTTCTAACACCTTCCCATGAACCAAACGTGGATAAAGTTAAATAAGGCTAAGATGACCTAAAATTGAATGCCCTCCCACAATCAAAGGTAGGTACAAAGCTGGAGATACAATGGGTATGATGACCAAGATGAGTTTGCCATACACAAAAGTGGCTATATCACTAACCTAGATGCCCATATAGAAGATGGTACATTAGATAAAAACTCTTGGTTTACAATGCCATAAAAAGAGTATCCAAGCTTAAATAAAAAGATGTGAAAGTAGAATGGGCCAAATCCATGACCATCAAAAAGCATAATCATAGTCATTAAAGCAAAGGTTGGCCTCATGGGTGGTGTTCAATGGAGAGTTTCTTTGTTTGGGGAGTGGCTTTTGAGGATGAGGCTTGCAGGCTTTGACAAAATAAGCACCATCAACATGGTACTCACTCTTCTTTAAAATACTCTTCTCTTATTCCAAGAGAGAAGCTTCAATGTCGATGAGGGATGGAGGAGGAAGATTTAAAAGAGTTGTGACAAGGGTTTAATATTCATCAAGATGTGACACACTCTTAATCTACGCAACAATTTTATCATTGTCTTCTATTTCCCACTTAATTTCTATGAGTTGTGTTAAGAGGCTTTTTAAATCATTAATGTGGGCAGGCATAGTAGTTGTGGAGTCATTTTGAAGCCCAAAGAACTTCACTAGGAAACTAATCTTGGAGTGTTTACAAGTAGCACCAAATAATTTATCTAGGGTTTCCCATGCATCTTGAGATGTATCACAAGTGTAAATGTGATGTACAAAAGTGTCATCCAAGTGTTCCCCTATAATGCCTAGTGCCTTATCATTCTTTAAATCTCATTGTACACTACTCTCTCTAGTAGTAAAAGTCTTTCCTCTTTCCCTTGAACAATGTTCCACAAGCCCTTTTTCGTGAGATTAAACTTCACCTTGGTTTGCCAAGTGTGAAAGTTCTCCCCTCTAACTTTTCCTTCACCTCACTAGGAGCCATACCAAGGTCTTACCTCCTGCAAGAGCAAGGGAAGTGTCTAATGCTTTACAAGTTTGGCTCAAAAAACACGTATTATATTAAATGACCACTTAAAGTAATCCCCACATAAAAGTTAATAACCCATATCTTCTTTCATATCCCTTGTCCCATACAAATGAAGGTTTGATGTAAGATAAGGACTGGAACCCATTTTAATATCTTCTTTATAATACCATGGTTTCTTTGGATTTCACAGTTTTCTACAAGCTATATTAATTCTTCTTCTAATGGGCAGCTTCTCTCTGCTAGGGGTGCTCGGTGGAGATTTGGTTGACTGAAGATAATGACGAGTTTTCACTCTCAGAAGACAAAATGTTAATGATTTTAGCCACACTCTCGCTACTAGTGGACATTACTTATAAGTCATGAAGAAAGCCAAGGTGAGTTCAGAACCAAGGTGAGTTTGGTATCAACTAGACTATTCAAAATCAACAGGTTTGGAATTTGCTGAATGGAATCAGCTGGATATGTCGGATTTAACTGTGGCAGTCAAAATTAGCTAGACAATCGAAATCAGTTGGGTAGTTGGAATCAGCTGATCAGCCAAAATCAGTTGGGCAGTTGGAATCAGCTGATCAGCCAAAATCAGTTGGGCAGTTGGAATCAGCTGATCAGCCAAAATCAGTTGGGCAGTTGGAAGCAGCTGATCAGCCAAAATCAATTGATCAGTTAGAATCAGTCGGACAATTGGAATCAATTAAACAATCAAAATCAGTTGTCGGGTAGTCGAAATCAGCTGATCAGATGAAATCAGTAAACAGTCAGACAATCGAAATCAGTCATCGGGTAGTCGAAATCAGCTGATCAGATGAAATCAGTAAACAGTGAGAATCAGTCAGGCAGTCGAAATTAGATTGATAAAAAACCGCTTGAGCACACTGTGAGGAGCTAAAAAAACATGATGACATCACAACTATGAGCTGCAACTATGCAAAAGTGGCAAGCTAACGTCAGATGCTGAACTTTGACGTGTGCTGGAGGAGGCACTGATCATTGATGGCAATACTTCTGCTTTGCTATTTATTGGTCAATAGGTGATGGCAAAGAGCAGCGTAGCAGAAGCGATATCTAGCTCTGATACCATTTATTACTACGGTGGATCAAAAGCTAAATATTTTATGGTGATAATGGAAGCATGATTAGGGATACAAGATCAACAAAATAAATAATGAGGCAGAATGAAAGTAAACAAAAACATGCCTATATTGCTTTGTATAGGCAAAAGGTTCAAGTGGTGTATATCATCGATTAGATTTGTAGGTTGCAAATTCTCCTCCATAATCTTCTCCATGAAATTAGCTCCTTGATTCTCTCAATCAAAGTAGATGCTCACGAGCTTCCCCTTTTATACTTGGTGAAAGTGTTTCACCAAACAACCTTAGGAAATGTAGCATATGTTTGGGCACTATTTCTAACAGTGTTGCCCTTGGCCTAGCCTTCTAGTGAGTGAGGAAAGTGAGCATATGGGTTGGGGGCACCCACTAGGGACCACGATGTCCGCAAATTTAGATCCATTGGAATTGAGACCTTGGTGATTAGGTATTAAACCTTGACCATGGCTCTTCTAACAAGATCCTTGGTGAGAGGGATCCAATGATGCAACCCATCTGACATCTTGACCTCCCTTGAATTATTTATATTGTGGTAATACTAAATATAGTGCAGGGTGAGAGGGAGATCTAGGCAGGGTGAGAAGAAGATTTGGGCCCTATGTTGATTATTTGTATTGTGGTAATACTCAATATAGCACAAGGTGAGAGGGAGATCTGGGCCCTATGTTGATTAGTTTTGGAAGGTCATGAGGACTTTGTCAAGGTAAGGGGCTTATCGGGGTGGGGTTCGGGACGGTCCCGACTGCATACTTATTGGTCTGGCTGCATACTTATCGACCGAATGCTACTTTGGGCAGGTGGAAAATGGTATGACACACTACCAAATAGGCAGCCCTAAAGTGGTTTTTGAGGGGGGTCTTGACTTGGGCTTGAATAAGCGATCCTTGGAATTGGTAAAGTGGTTTTTGAGGGGGGTCTTGACTTGGGCTTGAATAAGCGATCCTTGGAATTGGTAAAGTGGTTTTTGAGGGGGGTCTTGACTTGGGCTTGAATAAGCGATCCTTGGAATTGGTAAAGAATGTTAGGTTCTAGGAAGCATGAATCATGCCATTTCGGCAAATGAACCAAGAATATCCTAGAGGTAGTGGTGGTGATGAAGTGGATGTGGCTCCATCAGGCTATGGTCTTTATGTAAATGTTCCTTGTGCAAGGGATTAAATCCTAAGTTTAAGTATGTGCACAATTATTGTCGGGAAGTGCTAGCTTAATGCTAGTGCCACATTAGTGCCAAGTAATAAGTCAGTGTGAAATAGCTTTTGTGGGCTGGTTAGGTTTAGAATGGGGGTTTTGGACTTAGTGGGTGGATGCTCTTAGACTTTTTTGGGGTGCCCTAATGGACTACGCGGGCATGTACCTAGGTAGGTGTACCTCCAAGGAAACCTAGCTATCCAGCTCTACCCTCCATGGGGAGTTCTCTACCCACTCAAAATAAGTAGTAAAAGAAGGTTTAAGAAGAATAAGTAGTAAAAGAAGGTTTAAGAAGCTTCTTTTACTTACTTATTGGTTTATCAAGAAGAGGATAGGACGTTTGGTGTTGCATTTTTACGGAATGCCGATGCTTTTCGGTTGCTTTACCTCTTGTTTTTTTATTTCTTTTAGCTATTGCAATTTGCTTTCTTTGTCGGCTTCTTTGGGTGGCTTGCTTGGTGGAAACTCTTGGGGACTCTTTGGAATGCTCTTATCGATGAGTCCAGTTTAATTGCCGACATTCTAGGGGCTTTGGCTTCTTACTCTTGCCGAGGTTTGGTGTGGTTATACTCACTTCCTAGGGGTGGCGGTTGCTTTTATACAGCTTATTTGTAGGGTTGATTTTTGATAGGCATTTTGCACGTTTTTGGGGTGTTTGCAAGGGTAAAAATAAGGGTTGAACATAAAAAAAGTACATAGAAATGACTTAAAAAATCCAAAATCTAGGAAGATATAGGAATTTTTAAGGGCAACCTTGCCCATTAAAAATCAACCCCGGCCACCACTAGTGTTGTGGGCTAGGGGGTTATGCTTGTGCTCTCTCTCTCTCTCTCTCTCTCTCTCACACACACACACACACACACACACACACACACACACACACACACACACACACACACACACACACACAAGACGATTTGGAGGGCGTCGCAATAATGTAATAGACTGGGAGGGCGGTGGCAATTGCTGCAGAACTATGCATGGGAGAGCAATAAGGGGGGGTCTCTTGGCCTTCCCGGCTAGGGAAATCCCCATGTCAGCCATGTGGCCATCGTGGCCATTACGGCCTACTAGCCATGTGGCCCATAGGACCTTAAATTAATACTAATATTAATATTAAACTACTATTTTAAATTAATATTTTTTGAATGAATGAAAAAATAATAATAACGGTGTTAAAAGGAAAAAAATAAAATAAAATAATAAGAAAAAGATATTAATAAATTAAAATTAAGACTGGGGGTGGAAAAAAATTTGATAAGAAAAAAAAAAGAGGGAGGGAGGGAGGAGTTTATGTTCTTACATGCATGGAATACGTGTATTTTTTTGCGATTACAGGGGGTGTACATGATGTGATGGTTTAACTTCTTGAGGAGTGTGTGTATAGGGTGAGCACATGTGCAAGTTATGCACACATGTGGGTTCATAGTGTGTGGAAAGGGTGTGTGTAAGTGTGGATACATGTGTGGTTGATTATGTTTTGTGTGCACGTTTAGGTGCAAAGTGTGTGGAGAGGGTGTGTAAGTGTGGGTGCACCCACACCATGCACATATGGGTGCATATGTGGGTGCATAGTGTGTATAATTGTGGATGCACGTGTGGTTGATTGTGTTTTGTGTGCACGTTCTGGTAGGGGGTGTACATGTGCATGTTTTTGGCTTCTTGTCATTTTTAGTTTGGTTTTGAGTTTTTAGGTTTTGAATCATTTTTGGTAGATGGGGATATTATGTTACATATGTACAACATGGGTTCAAGGTTTATGGCTTTATCGTGTGGGTTGAATGAGAAAAGGCAAAGAACCACTTGTCCATTCATAATGAAATCTTGGATGCCATTACCAATGGCTTCACTAGTGCCCTTGCTTGAGCTTTGGCCTTATAATTGTAAGTTGATGTTATGACATAGCACACTAGGGCATTGTGGGACCATTGTGATCCCTTTGAGCCTGGGGGGCATCTAGAGTTCTAAGGGAGTATGTACATGGCTCTCTGGAGTGCTTGGCACCTAGGGTGGCTCTTCTAAGATTTTAATTGACAAGGGTTCAACCATTGTACATGGACTTGGTGTGAAACATCCATGGTTTCTTCGACTACTTCGTTGGTGGGTTTGACACATGAGTTCCCTGCTCCCCACTCCTACTTAAAATTTTGGGTGGCATTATTAATCCATTTTGGGGTTAATTCTACATCAAATAGCCAAGATAAAGACACCAAAAGCATGTATGATCAATCTACGAAGCAACAAATGTACAACTTGGATGGGCAAGAACACTTATGACAATTCCTGCTCCAAAACCATGTGGTAGCAAACTAGAATGGATTCCTTGTGAATGTACTTTATGCATGTAATATGAGATTAAGTACTATACAAGAAATAGGCCACTTATGACCCCTCACCTGGATGTGTGACTCAACACAGCAGTGTAACAATGCTCATGGGAGATAGTGAGACAGAAACTACTACCCAAGGAGGTGTGGATCTTGGAGATCTTAAGGTTTATGAGCCCGGCCATTCAAAGGATCCCCATGACGGTTTTAGCTTGCTAAGGTAATCTCTTGTGATTGTGATTCTAGGAGAGACAAAAGTGAGCAATAACATTATTGGTGCCACTACTGATGCATTATTTTGTTCTCTAAATCTAAGCATAATACATTGCCCATACTCTCTAGTAGTGGATTCCCACAAAAAAGAGTTGGTTGCATGAAGAAGTGTGGTAATTTTGGTTGTTTTTTGTTCTCTTTTTGTTTTGTAAAGAATGTGTTTTGGCTTAATTTATTATTTTTATTATATGTAGATTGATTTAAATGGTTCATTTAGTATCCACATAGGTTAATCTAGGCTTAGAATGTATCATTTGCATTACATTAAGCATTTTAGTGAAAGTTTTGTTCTCTTTTATATTTTTACATAGATTTTAGATGGTATTTTGTACACTTCTAAATGAGTTTTTAAATGTATTTGATTACATTAGAGTGTTAGTATCTATTTTACTTAGCTTAATCATGAAAGAAAATCTTTAAAAATGTTCAAAACTTTTAGTTTTCACTAATTTCACTAATTGGACTAGTTTTTTGCATTAGGAAAGTGATAAGTGAAGAGAGAGTAGAAAAACCCAAAAAATTAGAGGTTTTAATGGTTGTTTAGGGTTTAATGTGAGCTTTAAAAAAGGAGATTAAGAGTGCATAGAATACATGTTATACACGGAATCAACACACAAAACTCACAAAATTAAGGATTGTAGCTCTCGTTTGCGTAAGAGAAGAGCTCATATTTAGGTCTTTAATTATTTGTTAACTCACACATTAGGTAATGTACATGCTGTAGCAATTCATTGCCTAATCCAAAGATGAGCTTAATTGTATGAACTAATTAGTGATTAGTAGTTAATTAAGGATCCTTAAGGAGAAAAACTAGTGAAAGGGTCAATCTTGAATTAACTCCTAATCACTTTTCCCCATAACTCATAGTGGCTAATGAAAGCATTCAATGTAAAGATGCATTGTGCATTGGATAGAATCCATTTTTGGGTGGATTCTATCCAACTCACAATGCATTAAATACAAGTTTTTATAGGGGTTTTTGGAATCCAGTTTTGAATTTCAAATTAGGGGTGTAAGAGGTTTTTCCCAAACGGCACGTGAGAGCCAAAAGTCAACACTTTTATGACACCCTTTTACACATATCATAAATGCCACCTAGAAGTGGATTCTATCTGAGGATGGCCATTTCATGAGCAAGAAGGAACGAGCGAGAGCGTTTTTCAAGTGGTGGGGCATTGATTTGTAATGAACATGAAGACACATGTTGTATTTTTTTCATGAATATATCACCATTGGATTGTCCAACCACAAACTTAATTTTTATAAAGGGAAAAAAAGCTCGACCATAAAAGGAAACCTCAAACAGTGAATCGTAACTTTTATTGAAGAAAAAAGTTTGAAGACAACAAGAAACCTTAAACCAGGAAGCCCAAAAAATAGAACACCCCAATAGTAAATGCTATGCATATTCTCCTCCAAAGACCAAAAAACAGGCAACCACCAGTAACATTTGCCATGCGTTTGTAGTTAGCATCCCAAAATTTGTCAATGCATATTCGGACATCCAACAATTCCCTATGGCTCTGCAACATTTGCATGGTAGCAACGACCAGACACACAATGCTTGAAACTACACCACTTTTGTCAAAGCTCTGGTGCATAGCTCATGCACAACCACATCAAGATTCAGCACCTGCAAAAAAACATAATACATATGTTTACATATCATGCTTTGCTCCCCTCTTTTGGAAATCTGGACAAGAGAAGCTTGGGTACTCAAACACATTCACCACATAATTCACTCTAACAGCATGCGACCCCTCTGTGCTCACACAAAACATGTACAATTCATTACAGATGACAATGTCTTCTCAAACCATGCAAGTTGAGATCAAATGACCTTTCTGTACATTCGCTTGGAATTCTTTAGTGAGCCTTTTGCACCAATGCACAACCTTGCCGGCCCGGTACTTAGCCATCCATGAGCTTGCATGTATTGGTGGTAGGCCTAACCCTACTATTGAATTTGGATTATGTGGGATGGTGCTATCCGTCTCTAATAGAAAACCTGCTCTCTCCATATTAGCCACCTCCTCCATTGTAAGGTTTGTACCTTTTGCAACTGGCCCGGTGGTGCAATCACCCACTTGGTGTCCACGTGCTAGCAATGTGTATTCACATTAGCAAAGAACCATACAAATCCCTCCCGAATGCCACCCAAGGTACCATCATGTCTTGGGTAAGTACGTCATCCCAAAAAACAAGGCACAAAAACACCACCTTGCTGTGTCCACCCTATGGATTAATCAAGGCACTACATCGCTGCTTTGTGTCTACAGCATGTAAATTTAGACCGGTTCTGTCCGTCTCATCCCCCATAGTGTTTTCCCTAGTTTCTTCTCTTGAATGTTGGGTTGCATGGATTTAGAGGTGTCAAAATAGCCGGTCCTCTTTTGTTAACTATCACAATCACGTACTCTGGCCTATGGCTATCATTCTCTAGCACAACACCTGGAGATGAAAGATAAGTCTTTTACGTTGCACAAATTTCTGTTCATGGTCTACTTTTGGGCTACCCAAATTAGCCTCTGCCATTGCACTATGGGTCAAGTCAATTAGTCTTTTGCTCATTGACGCCCCAACATTCCTTGAAAGGAAGCGCTCCTTGATTTCTTGTAGTCCCATTCTAGTCCTAGATTAGCCTCTGCCATTGCACTATGGGTCAAGTCAATTAGTCTTTTGCTCATTGACGCCCCAACATTCCTTGAAACGAAGTGTTTCTTGATTTCTTGTAGTCCCATTCTAGTCCTAGTATAACCAACCACCAAGTATGCATTGCTCTGTGCACTCTGCAGCACAGCCAATGAAAGGTCAACTGTAGTAGCCTCATACAAAGACAACTACTTCTTATAGCCCCAACATTGACGCCCCAACATTCCTTGAAACAAAGTGCTCCTTGATTTCTTGTAGTCCCATTCTAGTCCTAGTATAACCAGCCACCAAGTATGCATTGCTCTGTGCACTCTGCAACACAGCCAATGAAAGGTCAACTGTAGTAGCCTCATACAAAGACAACTACTTCTTATAGCCAATAGCTACTCACATGTTAGAGTGCTTGTTCTTAGAGGGGTTTGTGGTCGGCATGAAAGGACCATCTTTGTCTTGTGCCAAAAACCAAGAACTCCAATGCATTGCACGCACTTCCCACCATGCAAGCCGTATTTCCATCGACGGCAACTCACCCCCCACAACATGTCCATTTCTCCACCACTGTTGTAAAGCTTGTTTACAATTTTCTGCCACAACATCCAAGCTTGAATTCTTCCACTTTCTACATAAGAACTTATGCTCCTCATGAAAAGGTGGTCTAATAAACTTTTTTGTATGATTCACCATGCTCTGCTCCCAATGAAAAGCACATGATCATTCTTTTTCTGGGTTATGTTTCCCATAAAAATAAATAGAGCACACTGCAATCCAATTTGCATTGGCCTCATTAGTTATAAAACCCCTGAACTCAGGTTTAGCACAACCACATTCTTGCATAAAATAACAACATTCAACATTTTTCAAAATTCTTTCTGAGCATATCTATCCTCAACCTTAAATTCACATGTAGCAATGGTTAGAATTTCCTTGAGGAAAGGATCGCAAATAAAAGCCCCAATTGTAGACCAACCATGAACACGATGCACGTGATCAAAATGCACCCACATCTCCTACACGTGATCAAAATGCACCCATATCTCCTACACGTTACCACTTGGTCTCATTCTATTCCTCACCAAGTCTACTCCACTCGCAGGACCGAGAGTTGACATTCTAAAAACATGTGGCTGTAGGTTCGAACCCAACTGCCTTGGGAAAAGAACACTCCACTCCCAGGACCGAGAGTTGACATTCTAAAAACACGTGGCTGTAGGTTCGAACCCAACTGCTCTGGGAAAAGAACACTATGCAAAAATGGATGACGAATCTTGCCTTTCAACTCTAGAATGGCTTCGAGTCCTTTCGGACCACAGACATTGCTCCCTTTAGATTCTTGAATACATCTCTGAGTTCTCTTCATTCGACAGAGTGGAGTCACAGTCTTAAGTAGGTCATTCAGTTCCTTGTCACCAAAATATCCTTCTTTCCCCTCACGTTCTTTAATCAAACTGTCCAGAACCAGCTCTTGGGCCACACTCACTTCGACTTGACTCCCCCCCTTTGCATGTGAGTATAATTTATCTTTAATTATTAATGGGAGACAATCTTATGGTTTGGCAAAGTGTCAAGGTCTATAGCTCATGAGAGAATATTGTCTAGCTTTTGGTCATGCCCTTCTAATGGGGTATCATCCGAGGCAAGAGTCTTCATTTTATGAATTTTAGCATGTTCGTTGATGATGAGGATTTCGTTGTGGAGGAGAAGATCTTGTTACAATGCTTTCCTAGTGGTTTAAGTCATGACCATGGGTAAGATCTAGTTTGCATGCATCATGCAATTAAGATTGGCATGGTTGGCATGTAAGTGTTCCTTGTGGGAGAAATGTACTCGAGTTAAAGTTTATATATAGATATGAACTAGTGGGAAGCATGTCTAGATCCATGAGTAGCAAATCCATGTGTAGGTCAATGCCAAAACCATTAGGAAGTAGCCTGCTTCGACGCAAGCTGCTTCCCAATGGTTGTGGCCTTGGCCTACAGATGGCTTGGCTACCCATGGATATAGACATGCACCAATACATGCAAGTTTGTGTAGGGCAATCCAATTCTTTGAGAAACCTCCGAGCGAGGTGAAAATTAGAGCCAAACTTGGCAATAAACCCCCCAAAAAATGAATTTTTCTAGATAAAATTTTAAAACACAAATGTAATTAGAAAATAGTGCATCACTTTTTGCCAATCCAATGAGCATAAGACATACACACTTACATAATTTCCCATTTACACCTCACCATAAGCCTATCTCAAAAGATACCAAAATTGCATGAACCACCAATACACAAAACCTGTCTATATTAGAGTGCATATATAAGTGACCATTCTTACATAACCACAAATTAGTTGGAAGATCCCAAAATTCCCTGAACCACCAATACACAAAACTAGTCCAAAATAAAGGTAGAGAAAACATTGCAACTACCCAAAATTGAACCACACAAAACATTCTAACAATCCCATGTCCTGTAGATCACAAAAAGGCATAAACATCCGATGAAAAAAAACACATTTAGCCACGCTCTTTCAAGGTGCGACATTTGATCGCCTGCCTCCAAGTGCTTGAAACAACTCAATTTTTGTTAGAGCTGCTTGTTGAGGAATAAACTCATGAGCACTCATATCCAAACCAAGGACTTGTAAGTAAACAAAGTAAATGTGCTTGCATGGAATGTATGTAGAGTGCTTACTCTCTCTTTTTTGAAAATCTTCACGTGTATCTTGGAAAGTTGTTGATCATAACGGCCTAGATCCATCAGTGCTTACATCAAAGATATGAGACTCATTGTATATAACAATGGCCTTACAAATTACCTGTCTATCCAAGTTTCGACCCTTATCAACGTTCTCATTAAATTCTTTTGTTAACCTTGTCCTCCATCTCATAAGTTTTCCATCACGAAACCGTGGATGAAAGGCACTAGCCAATGTATCATTTGCAATCATATTATTCCATGGGCTTTGCGGAACAACAATCCTTTACAAAATGAATCCATTCCTTTCAAGAATTTCCACCTTATGACAATTCAAATTGGTATTGTGACACAAAGTTGGGGTTTTGACTTCGGTCACTTCTTAGAATCAAAACACACTTGTATGAAACCTCACAGCCTCCTCACCTCCCTTTCTCTCCCTAGGTTAAGATAAAGATAAACACATCAAAGGTGAGATCATAATTCATGGAAGAAAAGATGAAAGGCTCTGGAGAAGCAAGAATTTTTGCCAATCTTACAGCTCCAAACAAGAGGGCAATTCTTTGTTGGAAGAAAATCTTCCGACTCAGGATTATGTGAACAGAAACATACAGGGAATGTTGGTAAGGTTCATCCATTCAAATTGGTCGATTTGGACCAAACATCTTAAAGTAAAAAAGTATAGCAATCACTTACAAGAGGATAAGATACATGGGATTTGCTTTTTGATAAGAGATTAAGAGGAATTAATCATTATTAAGAAGCAATCACTTACAAGAGGATAAGATACATGGGATTTGCTTTTTGATAAGATATTAAGAGGAATTAATCATTATTAAGATACATGGGATTTGCTTTTTGATAAGAGATTAAGAGGAATTAATCATTATTAAGAAGAAATTATGGCCAAAAGTCTATAAAAATAGAGATACACAGAGAATTATAGTTTTAAATACATATAGACTCTATAAAAGAGGGTTATATAAGTACGTAGAGCTTGAAGAGAGCTTCGCGCCTGTATAAAAACTTTTGAAAACGGGCAACCGAGCAAAAAGTTATGAGCATTTTACTACAAGACTATAAAACTGCCAAAATTCGCCTAAAAGTTAGCATTTTACTACAAGACTGGGCACCGCAATCTTCTTGGACAAGCTTCCACCTTATTACCATTGAGAAACCATCAAAATATGTACAAAATTGAAAATGAAAGATATCATTTTTCATGTCACAATATCTTCCACAGGCCAGCAGACCCTGGGCGCCGATCTTGGTGCACCTATCACATGGTCCTCGTCAACATCCCGAGTGTGTCATAGATGAATTATAGAACCACACATACCCTCCACCAACAACTCCACCATTTTTGTCCAACCCCACATCAATAATTTGAGAGCCACATCTGCCATTCTGTCTTGGCAATCACCCAAAATAAGTTACTTTGCTTCCAAGAGTAGTTCTACAAATTGACCACATTGTTTTGGGCATTTTAGTCTTAACACATGTACTTGTCTCCACACTCTCTGCATTTCACGTGCTACCTTGTGGATGGTCTATTGTCACAGTCACATACTCTGGCCGATGTGAGTGTCTTCATCCAAGATCTTGCTTGGATCCACACATAGTGGATGCTTTTGTCACACTCTTTGTTGACCTTTCTTGCCACGTTGCATCTCAGGAGAGTCAATACCCATCTCTTGCATAGTTGTGTGAGCTAAATCAATGAGTCTTTTTCCAAAAGATGTTTTTTTAACCTGTACTCATAAATCTATCAGCCATGTCCTGCATTTTTGGGCCTATTCTACCAAAGGGCACACCTTTTAAGTAAGCATTATACTTCACACTTTTTGCAAAAGAGCCAATGCCATGTCTGTACCTGTGGCCTCAAAAAAGCTAATCTGACTTTTATAACCTACTAATGCTCTCATACTCGCATGCTTTACCTCAGCAAGGTTTGTCCTTGGAACAAAAACTCCCAAGTTCTCCTTAGCAACAAACCAAGAGTCCCAGCAGTGAAAAGCCCTGATATCCCACCAAGCTAGC
Organism: Cibotium barometz; assembly: GCF_041138505.1. Taxonomy (NCBI): domain Eukaryota; kingdom Viridiplantae; phylum Streptophyta; class Polypodiopsida; order Cyatheales; family Cibotiaceae; genus Cibotium; species Cibotium barometz. Next base: position 34,919,033 of record NC_141095.1, read on the forward strand.
CATGTCTCCAATGTAGGAATGTCTTCGTGCATAGCATGGCCAGAAAACCAAAACTTTTGAATCTCATTTTTACAAGCCTCTGTGGCTGTCTGTGAAGGAGCATTTCTCCATTTTCTACACAGAGACTTGTGTTCCTCAATGAAAGATGGTTTAATACACTTACGCGAGTGCCTCACCATACTTTGTTCCTGATGGAAATCACAACTTCTCTCTTTCTCAAGTAATATTTTCTTTTCCCCTCCTAAATAAATGGCGCAAATAGCAATCCAATGAGCATTTGCTTAATCTTCCATGAATCCATAGAACTCAGGTTTATCAAAGCCGTTTTGCTGAACCACTGTATTCAACATTTTCCAAAATTCTATTTGTGCATTGCCGATCCCTCGGTCATCGCTCGCTGATCCTCAACTCTAAATTTGCACGTAGCTATGGTGACCAGTTCACGGATGAATGGATCGCAACATGGGCAGACATTGTGGGCTATCCAGATACCCTGTGAACATGGTCGAAATGGATCCACATATGTTGCAAACTACCACATGGTCTCATCTTGTTAACCAAGTGTAATGTGGGCTATCCAGATACCCTGTGAACATGGTCGAAATGGATCCACATATGATGCAAACTACCACATGGTCTCATCTTGTTAACCAAGTGTAATCCACTACCAGGACCCTTTGTAGACATCTTACAAACATGGGGTTGATGTTTGTCCCCCTAACTGGCCCGAAAAGATGGAAAGAGCACGCTTTGAAGAAAAGGGTATCTATACTTGTTCTTAAGTTCAAGTACTGCCTCAAGACCAGTAGCTGAAATATTTTTATCCCACTTGGCATATTCCAAACACCTCTCAATGCGTTTCTTATTGGGGACAAAGGAGTAACATACTCCAACATTTGTGTAAACTCATCATCCCCAATATTTGAGTAACCATGTGCATCATCCTTCATTAGCATGTCAAATATAACATCTTGGGCCACTGCTATTTGCAACTACTTTGCTGTAGTGAAAGGATTAAGGGTGACCCTACTGTTCACCTTCTCTTCTAAAATTTTCCCAATGTATGTACCTATGCCTTTTTTGTAAGGATGCGCATGATTACCCATATGTATAGCACATCTACTTGTATTTTGATGATCTCTTAGTAGACACTAATAGTAGATAACAACTGAGCATGTTTTCACACATTCAGGCATTTGATCACAATGTTTGCAGGAAATATTACCAAACTCTGAACCAATCATTCCCTCTGGACAACTTCTTTTCAATCGGCCTTTCCATTGAGTCTCATTATGTAAGTGCATCCTGGAATAATAAGGAAAATCTACATTCACACACCATAAATGGCCTGAGCATCTACTGAATTGAATAGCACTGTTAAAATAACTAGAATTGCGTGTTATGTACTCAACCCATGAGTGACCATCCTACCTCTGTTCCATACCATACATTGCAGAAGCAGTCCCACATGACGGTAGCTCATAAGCAACATATCCATCATATGACAGGGGAAACTTATCCACTCTATGTATATTGATGGCACTATGCATATTGATGGCACTATGTAAGTAATGCAGCATGCAAACTGTTATTGAGAGGAAGTGCCCTAATAGCATATAACACAATCAAATTTTTTTCTTTTGGAGAATTATTTTTATCCATGTGAACAAAAAGCTTATAAAATTGATATATATCTGCATCAAGCTCAAAACCCATTTCACTTGTATCAAATTATTTTTATCCATGTGAACAAAAAAGCTTATAAAATTGATATATATCTGCATCAAGCTCAAAACCCATTTCACTTGTATTCAGCCGAACGAGGTATAGTTTCAAATGCTCAGAGCTTAGAGAAAGGGGGTTCAGTGCAATTGGAAGACTGGCCAAATCAAAATAATCACAGATCGTAGATAATTTTAGCTCAAAAAATATCTCATTAGAGACCAGGCATAGTTTTTGTCTTGGACTGGATCCATACATAGTAATATTCCTTCTCATTGTATCCTTCACAGTTCTACCAAATAGAAGGAGAAAAATGGTACACAGCAGACCAACAAAAGCTCAACTCTATGTAGTTTCAACCTTTTGGTTCCTAGATTTTTGAACTAGGGAGAGTCTGTCCTTGTATTACCACTAATAGCAAATAACGATTTTTAATAAAATATCCATTATTTTTCCAAACAATTGATTCCAGAAAATCTCTAAATATTCTTATATTTATGAACACGTAGTGGTGCCTTCAAAGTAGTCATTGTTAATGATTATGGCGGCTCTAAAGACACTTTATATTTGCTGATTTGGGACCATTTACCATTGGGAAAGCCCATAATCTACTACCTTCAAAGAAATTTGGAGTTTTTATACTCAAGTTATGCATTCCTCACTAAAAGGTAGATTTTAACGATTGTTTAGATGTTACAGCATTAAAATCTACCTTTTAGTAGGGAAGGCATAACTTGAGCATATCAACTTCAAATTTGTCATCGATGTCACAATCATTGGAATCTGCCTTTTACTGGGGAATGGATACCTTGAGCATATCAACTCCAAATTTGTGGGAGGTGGTAGATTTAGAATCTATTGTTCAAGAACTTTACAATGGTATCACATGTGGGGGTTGTGACATGAGGTTCATAAAGTTTAGTATGACCCCCTTTTTCTAGCCAAATGACATCTGACATGGATCTTCTTAGAGGGCCCTTTCTAAGTCCAAATTTTACTTGATGCCTTCAAGCTTAAACTTGTCTTTATTGAAAAATACACAAATTAACCGGTTTTATAACTAAGTTTTAAAAGTTTTGAATCTTTAAATTCAAATCTAGGCAAACTTGTAATTGGTTTTAATAAGAAGGTGACATAATTGATGACGATAAGGACTTAACTCATGAGCTTTATTTTGGGTTGCAAACATTGAATATATATATATATATATATATATATAGAGAGAGAGAGAGAGAGAGAGAGAGAGAGAGAGAGAGAGAGAGAGAGAGAGAGAGAGAGAGAGAGAGAGAGAGAGAGAGAGAGAGAGAGAGAGAGAGATTGATTTTAGAAGGAGGATTACAAAATTTAATATGGCTATTGAGACTGTGGAGGTGGTGGAATTCGCATCATGCACACACATTCTACATATAATATCTAGGTGTGACATATGGTTGCTAGGATTCTGATCACCATATGAAAGTGAAGATGAAAGACTGTTCCCCCTCTCTCTAGAGAGCATATACTTGCAATTGTCTCTTTCTCTATAAAATCTTTTAAATTTACCAATAGCTTATCATCCACATCACATCCTCCAATAGATATAGTTACACTCAACTCAAATTGCTTAATGTTTTTATTCTCCTTAGTTTCTTTTTTCTTTCTTTTGTTAATAGAAAGAACAAAAGAAATATGTTTGGAACAAGTTAGAGCTTTTATCTTAACTTTGTGCTTTGAAGTGCTACATGCACCAACTAAAAACAGACCCTGCCTTTCCAACTTTAGAATGTCTTGAATTGGAGTTTAAAATATATGCACTCCCCGCATTATACATTGTAATGGTAGAAATAACCATAAGGGGGTTTAAATTGTATGGACCTATTACGTAATGCATTTTAATTGAAGATATAAACAAAGAGGGATAATGTTTGAATTCTAAAATGCATTGTTTGAAGAAACACAAATTATGTTGAGATTTGGAATCATCTCATAGTTGCACACTCTAACATTCAACAAGTAAAAATATAGTGTGATGTTCTTCATCGATTTTTTTGGTTTTTATTTTAATGTTCCATGTATGTCAACGTAACAGGTTGTTATCTAGTGTAAGTGTATCATGTTTTTTGCAAGAAGTATCATGCCTCCCTCGTGGTGCCGTGTCTCTTGGTTTTGTTTCTTATCAAATACCTTTGTATAAATAACATGTTATTCAAGACAACGACAAGCCTACTCTTTATGTAGGAGGTATCTCACCATGAATTTTTTTGCATTTTGTATAAAAAAGTTGATGTATATTTTGATTCTACATTGAACATGACAACTTAGAGAACCATGGGAAAGTCAATATTTTTTTAGAAAATATGTTAACATGTATTTTTATGGGATTCTCCTTTCACTCTTGATACAAAAGAATAGGTTTAAAAAACAAATCTTTTTGAAACAACCCGATATTTTTTGGGACCTTGTAGAATCACCATGGGGATAATCACTTTTAATATATAGTTTGATAACACCTTTATGTAACTTCAAATTTCAAAGTGCAAATAAAAAGGGAGGAAATATTATCTAAGAAGCCTTGTTGTGTTTTAAAGATTAAATGGAATTCAAATGCAAATGTTCGACTCACTATAGAATAATGTTTGTTTAATCAAAAGTGTGAATAATTCTTATAATTTAGTACAAAACCTTACACACACCTTCTATGTTTCAGAGATTAAACGAAATTCAAATGCAAATGTTCGGCCCATTGTAGAATAATGTTATTTAATCAAAAAGTGTGAATAATTATTACAATTTAGTACAAAACCTTACGCACACCCTAGAATTTAAAGGCAAATTATAAGTGTGATTCAATGCATATAGTGGAAATCTAAGTACAAATAGATTCTAGGTAGCATGTAAGTGTGATTCAATGCATATAGTGAAAATCTAAGTACAAATAGATTCTACATAGCATGTTATCAATATGTGATATCATGATCTTAAAGTATGCAATAACCATATAATAAATGGTTATTAGTTTTCATATGTCTTCATAGATTACCAAGGTGTAATGAAAATGCCTTTTTTTAAAAAAAAATTTATAATTTAATATATAATTTATTACATAACCTACCAATAAATGATCATGGCAACAATAAACCCCTATTATATTTGCTAGCTATTTCACTTGTAAAATTTATGTCTCTTTTTAATCTCACTTAAATACAACACACGAAACAAAAAAATAAGTGCATTTGAGACTAGGAGCCTTCTAGGTGAGATCTAACACATGCCTATGATGATGTCTTTCTACATCATTATATGCTTGGTTGTCATAAAGTATCAACATTTAGTTCAAAATTATGATATTTATATAATTTTGTGAAGTAGGATTAATGCTTGCTTGTGTGACAAGTTGGATAGACTTTTTAGGTTCTTACCAAACCCATTATATTAGTGTGCCTTCTCACTCTAAGAAAAAGTAATTAAATAGTACAGTACCAAAAATGGATTATTATATCTTTTCCTGGATCAGAAGTTATGCTGTATTTAGTCTAAGGGAGTTCACTATTTATGCTCTATTTAGTCTGAGGGAGTTCACTATGAAATATGTAAGATAGCTCATGCATCACTCAATAAAAGGTGTTTTATTTCCTTCTTCTCTATTTAATTCAAGGGAGTTCATTATGAAATATGTAATATAGCTCATGCATCACTCAATAAAAGGTGTTTTATTTATCAAAAGTTATGCTCTATTTAGTCCGGGGGAGTTCACCATGAAATATGTAAGATAGCTCATGCATCACTCAATAAAATATGTTTTATTTTCTTATAGAATCACATAAAATAAAATACATAAGGGGGTTTTATTTTCTTATGGAGTCACATAAAATATACATACGTAAGGAGTCTTATAATTTAAAAAGTGACATTTTCCATATCGAAGGGGTACTTTTATTATCTAAAGATTTACATAAGAGTAAAATATAGGCTATAAAATCTGTGGGTAGTGGGTTTTTTAAATAGCTCTTGAAAGCATGTGCTATATGGGGTTTTACACAACAAACACCCTCAATATCTAGTACCCATTTTAAATTTTAAACTACGTCATCAATGGCTCCGTCTAAGGTTTTTTAAACAAAATCTACAACCTTGCATGCATTTGGTGTTGGTCCTCCACAAGGGCATTAAACTTCTTATGCCTTAGTCTTATACCTCATCTACTCTAATTCTTGTGCTAACATCATCTTGATGCCCTTTGTGCTTGCCTCTCTCTTTTTTGTGATTCACTATTGGGTAATCCAAAGCAACTCAAGATATGTTCTTTGAGATTGAAGTAGCACCATGACCTGCATCTTGATGCTTTTTGTGCTCGCTTTACCACTATTGGACCCCTATTAAGTAATCCAAATGAGCTTCTAGATACATCCTTTGGGGATCTAAGTAGCACCATGATCTATAGAGGCTACTAGTTTATATGATAGAATCCAAGCTCCCTAGATATTGTGATGACCCTTTCTTTATAAAACCAGATGATCTAGACAAGCTATCCAAATCCACCCATAAATGACCTCAAATAGCCAAATAGTTATATTTACAAGGATATATGTGGGTGCAACCACCATAGGGACAGAGGTACCTAGGTGACCATGTCCTAGCCTAAAGGGGTTCATTATATAGAAAACATATATGACTGAGTTTTAGCCATTCGAAACGATCCCTTTTTTGTTTTGTGAACTAATGATAAATATTCATGATTCCACTTCTGTCAATGTTTCACCCCATGAAAAACTAAAAAAACTTTAAAAAAATCACTTCACAAACTTAGGTGTTACACATATGTGTTTTGATTAACCTCCCTAAGGCCCTAATGTTGACCTAAAGGTAAAAAAGATCAAGGACTCTAGCACACCTAATTTATGGTCACAGTACCTACTACCTAGATAACAGGTTTTGATGAGCAAGTTAATGATCTAAGGGCTAGGAAGGTCTCTTATTTTCAACTGCCAAACCTAGTTTGAAAAGAAACACTTATGAGAAATGTCAAAAAAAAATAGAAAGATGGTCCAAGTCTATAGATTCAGCCGTGTTTGCAATGCTAAGGTTAGTATATGGTTAACATTTGGGCCAATTTTAACATCATATGATATTGATTTTTTGAGCATGTAGGCACCATCATACAAATTTGGCATGCACCTCAGAAGGTTTCACATCAAAGATCCATCAAAGATAATGCGAATCAAGCACCCACAACTACCAAGGATTATTTTATGATTCCAAATTTATGGAACTACAATGCATGATAAAAGCCCATTTTGTTTTTATAATTAGAGCCCATGATGGCACTAGGGTATATGCTAAGAGGAGCCTAGGCTACAATAATTATGCACAAATAACTGTACAAACTTGGCACGCACCTTGGAAGGTGTCACATTACAAATCCATCAAAGCTAATGTGAATCATTATACATCACAAAAAGTTGGGATGCACCTCGGAAGGGTTTACATTGTAGATCCATGAAAGCTAATGTGAATCAAACACCCACAACTACTAGGGATTATGTTATAATTCCAAATTTATGGAACTACAATGCATGAAAAACCCATTTTGTCTTTATAATTGGAGCCCATGATGGCACTAAGGTATACGCTAAGAGGACCTTCGGCTATAATAATTGTACATAAATAATAAGAAATAAGTAAAATCAAAATTAAACTAAGTCTTAGGATGGGTTTAGGGAAATAGCAGGTGTGAACAGCCCATAACTTATGCTATCCACTTATATGTAGCTTAATTTCTCTAGTTTTTTAATGGACCTCATATGCATTATCTTACTTTGCAAATTATTTCTATTGCTTTACAATGCTTTTTAAAATCCTTTCTAGTGTAATATAAGAGTCTATTATCATGGTTTAAGTATAGGTGGCATGGTAAATATATATTTTCTATGCCTATGAAAGTAACCTTAGTATACATTAGGTGAAATTTGGACTCAAATTGGGCCCTTAAGGATTCCTAACCATTCTCTCTCTACAAAAATGGGCACACGGTGAAATTTTTGCCAATCAACTCAGAAGTGAGTTGAGTTCGGACATTTGGAATCTACTCTTCGAGACCTTTCCAATGATATATAGCACGATGGTCAATTTTGCATATTTGAGACCAAGTTTGGTGATGACGTGGTACGTTACATGCCATCATCACCAAATGTGGGGATTTCTTGAATATGCAAAATTACCCATTATGCTATATATAATTGGAAAGGTCTCGAAGAGTAGATTTGAACTGTCTAAACTCTGATCACCTCTGAGTTGATTTACAAATTTCATCGTGCGCCCATTTTTGTAGAGAGAGAATGTGTAGAAATCCTTAAAGGGCCTACTTTGATGTCACTTATATGTAAACATAAAAACTATTAGGCTTATTCCATATTCACAAATATAATAAACACCAAGATTATAAGCATACTACACAAAGGCTGAAAATATTACAAAAGCCAAGTAGAGTGGAGACGTGATTATTTTTGTGCCGCTTCATAAGCAAAATATCATTGAGTTTGTGCACCATCTTCTACATAGGAGAATCATAAAGCAAATTCCATCATCCACATAGATTGAATTATTATTTTTATTTTGCTTGTTTTCTCTCACATATTGCAAGACCTGCAAAGCCCCACATATAGAGGTGCTGTGCTATGTAGCCATTTCTACCGTAAAATTTTCCCACAACTATTGTGCACTAAGAGATCCATACAGTTCCTTTCTCTTCCATATTGTAAGCCTACAAAGCCTCACATAGGGGTGCTTTGCTATGCATGCCTTTCTCACATAGGGGTGCTTTCTATGCATGCTTCTCAAAACGGTATCCACATCAGCATTATTTTTCTTCTAAAAGATGGCCATTAAGCTCTCTCTCTCTCTCTCTCTCTCTCTCTCTCTCTCTCTCTCTCTCTCCGTGGGGTTCCACTAAGTTCTCGCATAAAAGATCAACCTTACCCACAAAGAAGATAATCCTTAAGCACAAAGAAGATACTACACTCAACCATGATCAAAGAACAGATAAATTTTATGATGAAAGAGGAATTCCTGCTGCCATATTGAAATTCAAATATTTAAATAAGGAAAGTATAATTCCTAGTGCAAAGGAATTAATAAAGGATTTTATTTAATTTTTAGAGAAAATATAGTTAAAGTTATCTTTTTGTATAGATAAATTTTTATGATGAAAGAGGAATCCCCACCATATTAGAATCTAATTAATTAAATGAAGAAAGTGTAATTCCTAGTGCAAAGGATTTAATGGAGATTTTTATTTAAATTTTAAGAGAAAAATTTAGTTAAATTTATCTTTTTGCATAGATAAGTTTAAATGATAAAAGAGGAATTCCCACTATATTGGAATTCAAATGTTTAGATGAGAAAAGTGAAAATTTTAGCTTAAAGGAATTAATGGTTATTTTCATGTAATTTTAAGAAGAATTTGAATAGATTTAAAGAGGAATTCCCATGATAATTGGATTGCACTCATTGAAATGAGAAAAAGAAGGATTTCAAGTTTATTCCAAAAAATAGGTATTGATATTTTAGTTAAAAAGATGAATTTCCATGATATTTGAGAAAAGATGGATTTGAATTAAATTCTAATGTCAAAAGATGAATTTCCATCATAATTCTACCTAATGAATTAAGGTTGAGAACTTATGTGGGAAAAAGAATATCTTGGATATTTGAATTGGTAAAATCACTAAATGGATATTTACCCAAAAACTAGATGTTTAGTTGAAAGGAATCTTGGTAGAACTAAACTGAATGAATTTAGTTAGACTACGTGAGGTCGGACAGTAAACCTAATTGCCCTTCTCTCGAGCTGAATCAGACAAAAACTTCCAGTCACGAAATCCAAAGAATAGACTATCGGAACTAATCTAGTTTTTCTTGACCAATCTCACCAAGAATCTAGTTGGATAAATGGATAAAATAATGGGTAGATTACCCTCATGAAAGATAAAGGATCCTCATTATGAAACTGGGAATTATTGGAAAAAGGGTCTTTGGAACCGATCTCAAACTGGAATCTCACTTGCATTGGAAACTCTGTTTTTCATTCAAAGGACTATTTTACACCAGAATGCTGGAGGAAGCATTTGGCTTATGTTTTTCTAAGAGGAGGTTCGTTGTTGGAACAGCTAGCGAGGAGTCGTCGAGGGACGTCGCCCATGGCAAAGCTTGCCGAGGCCAACCTCAGTACGGTTAAAATGGTGCGCTTCTGGTACGATGGGCGAGGATCGATGAAGGGGTCCCTGAGTGAAGTGCTAGGACACCTAAGGAGGATCCTAGAGGGTTCTGACCAGGCGATGCATGGGCTCGCGGTTGCTAGGACACCTAGGCATACATCGAGGAAGATATCTGATGGACAAAAAGGAAAGGTTTTTGGGAACAAAAGTTTGATACTGGATCTTGTTGGTTGGCCAACTGGTCTTCAACGGAGAGTTCACAGGATGCATTTTTGTAATACAATGAACTTGGAATTTTGGAAAATGATGATCGAAAATATTATGATTTTATTCAAGGATTGTCTTAAAGCCAGTCGAATCTTTTATAAATGGCAATTTCATATTGGGTGTGTACGTGGTATGCCCATTTGATTTTTGCATGAATCGTCGGCTAGGGGGCCTGGGAACTCTTTTCCTCCGGGCAAAAACCCAATCAAATCTTTATAAAGGAATCCCACCAATTCAGTGGTCGAGTGGTTGGCTAACCCACGGGATGGATGGGGTTAGGCTGGATCAAAGGATTCTTGAGAAACAACTAGATACGATTAGTTACGTTAATTTAAATCCTGAGAAGACCTTGTTTTGTGAGAAGGGATCATCGGCTGTGCTTGGGAAATGAGGAAAAAAGCCGTGATTCCATGGACCAAGTGCAAGTCTCTTCTTGATTTGACCATGTGACTTCAGGTTTGGTCAGATTAGTTTAATTTAGTCAAGACTTGACTCGTTAGAGTAATCTCCTAGTTAGACACCTTCCTCGCGGAATCGCCCATGCCTTTCGGGTGAGGGGAGTCTTTTGGGCCTGGTCTCGGAGGGACCGTCCCCCGAGCTAGCCTCTCGTCCCGGACATCCACGGGCGAGGCCCCGAGTGTGCATGACCCCTGCCCCATGCGGGAGGTTGATGTCGCTTTCGCTACCAGCAGGAGCCCTGGAGCGGGGCGGTATAAACTTAGAAAAAGCATTGGCTGGTATAAACTTAGAAAAAGCATTTTTCATAATTTACTTTCATTCCGTAAGCTTCTTTAATGAAGAATTTTTAATCAAAGAAATTATTTTTATAGATGGAAGTTCCATACTTATATGGTATTCTCGACCTCACCCGGTCTCACAAGACATGACTGGGTTCGCCTTTGAGCATCTCATCTCTTCCGCCTATCCGCCTTCAACTCGAACAAGGCGAGCAAGACTCGCACGCCATTTCGAGGATTTATATTTTCCTGACCCAGCGGAGAGACGGTAGCATAAGTGGTTTGCAGGGCAGTATGTCCACGCCTCTTGTGTGACCGACGTGCAATGCTGAGGCAGAACCTCTCATTGGCAATGATTCTATTAAAGCTGAAAATGGATGTATGGATGTGGATGTGTATGTGGATGTATGGATGTGGATGTGTATGTGGAAGAATGAATGTGGATGTGTATGTCAACGCCTCGAAATTTCAGACTTTCATGCCAAGTCTACAGACTCCTTAGTTGCTTTATTCCTAAGGAGAAGATAATAGCTCCCTTGTCAGTAAGTGAACGTTTGTATTAGGGCATGGCTATGGCCCCCAGTACCGTCGTCTTATGCGTCTCCTGAGGAGATTTTGGATTTTGGAGCCGAGCTGCTCTATGTACATATTGTAACTTTTATATAAATTAAAAAATATTTTCTAGAGAAAAATTCCCTATTGTATAAGTGATTGTTTATGGACGAACTGATAAAGAAAAATCTGTTATCGGACATATGTCATAGATCTCCAATAAGATCATTTGTCTTGTTTAAGAAATTGTTTTCCGAACCTCTTAAGTCTTAGGATCTTGTGGACAATATCAAAAATAGAAATTTAATAATATATCATTTTTGGCAGAATCATGAGATGAGGAAACAGTGGCCGTCAGCCAGACCCTCTCTCTGAAAGATGATGAGCTTCACCTTGACGTTCGTAAGGCTCTTCATCTTCATAGAACTCAGCCCCAGGACCCTTCAAAGGAGAAGGGGAGAACCTAGGTGAGGCTGTGGAGAAATGGGTGGAAGCCATGGAAGAATATTTTGACGTCACACACTATAATGAGCGGAGCAAAATGGCTCTTGCCAAGCTAAAAATAGTGGAAATAGCCAGGGTGGCATGGAGGAACCACTATGACACCAACCGTCTGGACAGAAATGCTCAGTCCTGGAATGACCTTAAACCTATTTGAGAAAGAGATTTTGTCCCCCTAGATTTTTGGAAATCAAAATGAACGAATTCTTAGAGCTAAAGCAGGGGAGCAAAACCATCGAGGAATATCACCAAGCCTTTGCTCTTCTACTCAAATATTCACCACCTCTAGATGAAGAGCACAGGTTCATTCCCGGGGAATGAACGAACCATTGGGACACACTGGTCAAAAATGCCAAGGCAGTGTCCTGAAGGACTTGGGCACCAGCTCAAGGATTGCCCATCTCCTTTTGTGGGCCAAGGAAGCTAGGGTCCTAGAGTTCCGAGACAGACTCCTTCATATCAATCCAATCAAGGTCCCAGTGCCAAAATCAGGGTAACCCCAAAAGAGTGCCGGCTCAGTCTATAGCCTCCATGCAAAGCAGTCTCCGAACTCCCTCCCAGAATTGGAATAACCAAAGAGAGAGAGAGTTCCACCTCAGACTATAGCAGCCAGAGCAGTCATCACCATAGCTGAGGAAGCGGAGGAAGAGAAAGGACAGATCTATGTAGCAAATTGAGCGTCAATTCTTAGTCCTCCAGACTCCAGCACAGTACCAGGGTGAGAAATTCAAGCTTTTGATTGATTTAGGCGGTACTCATTCTTTTATTTCCCCAGGATGTCTGCGTAAATTAATCCTAAATCAAAAATTAGGGAAACCTATGCAAGTGGAATTAGCTAGTGGGAAGATTCTTTTCACTCACCTTGAGACTGACCTTATTCAGTTTAGCTTAGATGGAAACGTAACAGAGTGCCAGTTCAAAGTCCTACCCCCTGGGAATATATGACGGAATCCTTGGAATGGATTGGGTCCAAAAGAATCAGGCTAACATTCATTCCCACAAAGGAAGCATCTCTTTCCTAGACCTTCACGGGAAGAAAGTTCAAGGAATTGGAATTTTCGGATCCCCAGTGCTGCAATTAGTCAAGGCTTTCAAATTATTAAAAGGGCTCAAAAAAAAGGCAAGCTGTGTATGTCGTTATGAATCCGGTAGACATAAAATACAAGGCTAAAGAACCAGAGTGGTTAAGTGAGTATGAAGATGTATTTCTTGAAGAGCTGACTGAGATGCCTCCGTCTCGTGAAGTAGATTACGAGATCAAATTAACCCCCAGAGCTCAGTTAGTAGCCCAGCGTGCATACAAAATGCCAGTCCTCCCTGAAGCCATAGAACTTAAGGAACAATTAAGACAACTATTAGAGCAGGGATTCGTCAGACCCAGTGTCACCTTGGGGTGCACCCGTTCTCTTTCAAAAGAAGAAAGATGGAACGTCAAGACTCCGTATTGACTACAGAGGATTGAATCAATTAAAAATTAAGAATAAGTATCCTATTCCTAGGATTGATGAACTTATAGATCGGTTAAGTGGTATCATCAAAATTGATTTTTATGCATAAATAGATGCATAAAAGGATTTTCTTTTATATAAAAGTGTTATTTTCATAGAAGTTGGATTTTATGCATAAATAGATGCATACAAAATTTTTATATCAAAATAAGAGTTGTCTTTAATTCTATGTTTAAATCCCATGAATATTGGTAAATGAATAAGTAAATACTCTGTGAGAGAAAATTCTACCGTTTCATATTCTCTAGGATGGTAATGAGAAAACTCAGAAAAACTATTGAAGTCAGAATTTTAGATAAATGATTAATTTATTCCTCATAGGAGTTCGTGAGTGATTAGTTTTGAATTCAATTAAGCAAATACTCGATGAATGAAATTCAGTATAGTAATTGAAATATTACCCTTCGAGAAAGATAGTTCAGGAGAACCTTTCCACACGCAAACCCTAAATCAGACTATAACCAAGACATAACTCTTTCGGAAAAGACGATGTGACTAGTTCACAAAAATTCACTCAAATCACCCACCGAATCTGAAACTAAGTTGAGACCCTTTGATTTTAATCTGAGAATCAAGGTTACAGAATTCGAGGAATTCTGTTTGGAATTCAGACCTGCGATCAGAAAGTCTTAGGATATGGATTTAAGATATACTCATTGTATTATTCAAAAGAAACTCAAAACTGAAAACTTGCATAGAAACCCTGTTTTCTTAAAGGACTGTCTTACGCCAGAATGCTGGAGGGAGCATTTGGTATATGTGTTTTTCTAAGGGAAGTTCGGTTGCAACAGCTGGTGGAGGGGAGTGTTCAAAGGATGGCTCACGCGGCAAAAACCTACCCAGGTCTTGACCAGCCTGGGTATGGTGAAAAATGGTGTGCTTCCGGTACGATGGGCGAGGGCCGACGAAGCGGTCCCTGAGTGAAGTGCCAGGACACCTAAGGAGGATCCTGGAGGGTTATGACCAGGCGCGGCGATGCACGGGCTTGCGGTGCTTAGGACACCCATGCGTATGTCGTGAAAGATATATATATATGTATAATGACGAGAAAATTATTGTAATCTGTTTACTGGATCTCGTTGCTGACGTACAGCTCTCAATGAAGAGTCCAGAGTGATACTGTTTTGTGCAAAATAAGGATTGAATGGAAATTTTGAGTTATGACATCTGTAACCAATAATTGTTTTATTAATGGATTGTTTTTAAAAGTTAAAGTTTAAAGAGGAGTGTGTGGTGTATTTGTATTCTAAAGCAAAAGTTGAGAAAGGCATTCAATTATGGGTGGGTGAGTACTTGTCTAGTTTTACTAATTCCAGTGGTTGGGTGGTGGCTAACCCATGGGCTAGGCTAGAATCAGTAGAGTTTTAATAATAAAATTGATTAATAGGAATACTCTTAGAACTCGAGTAGTTAAATAAAAGCTTAATGAAGACTTCTCTAATGAATAGATCAACGACTATGCCTGATTCAATTAGGAAAAAAGCGTTGATTCCTTCAAGATAAGTCTCTAATAGTTTTCCTTCTATTTGGTTTAATCAGATGAAGGTTAGTTCAGTATCTTGACCTCGTTAGAAAAATTCGTTAAGAAATTCAAAATGGTGGAATCGTCCCTATTTTTCAGGCATGGGAAATTTCCCTGGTTTTGGTTTTCGGAATGACCACCAGCTTAGTCTCGTGCCCAGACATTCAAGGGCAAGGCCCCGAGTGGAAAACCCTGCCCCACGCATGAGGGAGCTTCTTCCGCTTCTACTAGCTCTACTGGGAATCCGGTGTGCAGAGGGGGCAGTGGGATCTCACAGTTTGGTATCGCGCTGTTGTAAATTTACGTAACAACAATAGAAATTGCTTAAAATTTTAAAGTAAATCTTGGAAAAAATGTTATCACTTGTTAATATTATGTTGAATGAACTCCAAAAATTGAAAACTCATAAATTGAATTGGAAATTTATAGATGGATACCCCGAATCTATGTGGCATTCCTAGACTCTCCTAGAGTCAGGATATGATAGCCTTTGCATTCGAGCACCTCATCAACTCTACTACGACCCGAGTAAGCAGATTGAAACTTGCACGTCATTTTGAGAGTCTTTACTTTCTTGATTCTATTGAGCGACATCGGTATATGTGGTTCTTTGGAGGACGATGTATTAATGTCAGTACCAGTCAACGTAGAGGCTCCGGCAAAATATTTCCTTAGCCATGATTCTAATAAGGCTAGGGCTTGTTCAGCATGTACACCTCTTTAATCATTCACCCAGGAACTTCAGAATTTCATGCCAAGTTTTTAGGCTTCTTAGTCGCTTTATCCCTAGAAGTAGAATTACAGCACCTCTTTCTGTAATGAATCGTGTGTACCATGGCATGTCTCCTTCACAGTTTCGCTTCTTTATGCGTACTCGATTGAGGCAGTGACTTTGGAGCCGTGATGCTCTATGTATATATTGAAAACTTTTGATAATAAATGAGGTTTTGCAAAAAAATAAAAATAAAATCCCAAATTGACTTCATGATTGTGAATATGGTTAATTTGATGAAATTATTATCTGTTTAAAGATAAATCTCAAAAATTAAATAATCATAAATCTATTGTCAAAGTTAAGCTGACAAAAATCTTGTTTTGTCAGAGTCATGAGGCGCACGGCCCATGCAAGGCAACCGGATCCTCTAGCCGATGACAGAGTTAGATTCGGATGTTCGAAAAGCACTGCACAGATCCCAACCACCCTTCAAGGGTGAAGGGGAGCAGTTAGGTGAAGTAGTGGAGAAGTGGATTAAGGCTGTGGAAGAATACTTTGATGTAAGTGGCTACAATGAGAGAAGCAAGATGGCTCTTGCTAGGTTAAAGATTGTGGAAACGGCCAAGGTTGCTTCGAGGAATCACTGTGCAAGACTAACCGTCTCGACCAGAATACCAAGCCTGGACCGATCTTAAAGCTTACCTCAAAAAGAGGTTTTGTCTTCCGGGCTTCCTTGAAACTAAAATGAATGAGTTCTTAGAACTTAAGCAGGATAGCCGGACAATTGAAGAGTACCATCAAGCTTTTGCCCTTCTCCTCAAATATTCCCTGCAGTTGGATGAAGAGCAGCTGATGGCCAGATTCATTCGAGGAATGAACAAGCCATTGGACACCTTAGTGAAGAATGCCAAACCAGTCTCAATGGCCGAAGCTGTAAGAATGGCAAAGGACTTTGCTAAAGCCTTTGTTGTTAAGGTCCCGCCGAAGCCTGCACCCTCTAACTTTAAAAGATTCCAAACCCCGGGAAGTACTTCAAACTTTCCTCTCCCAAAGAGGCAGCAAGGCCCAAATCAAAATCAGAATACTGGGAGATTCAAAAGTGAAGGAAGACTCTTCCCATAGAACACTTTCTCAGGAGACCCACCTCTCTCAAGGATTCAGAGGGATGAGCTCAAGGGGACAGGGAAATCAAGGACCGAGAGTGCAAAGACCAGCCCCTTCCTATCAGTCAAATCAAGGTCCATCTTGTCAAAATCAGGGCAATCCCAGGAGAACTCCAGCTCAGCCATCTGCCTCTATCCAGAGTAGCCTCATAACTCCTTTCGAGAGCTGGGGCAACCAAAGAGAAAGAGTTTTGCCTCAGACTGCAACAGCCAGAGCAGTCATAATAGCAGAAGTAGTGGAAGAGGAAAGAGGACACATTTATGTAGCAATTGAAAACCAAGGGGCAAATCGCCAATTCTCCGTCATTCATACTCCAGTTGAGTATCAGGGTAAGCCTTTTAAGCTTTTGATTGATTCAGGTAGTACTCATTCTTTCATTTTTCCAAGATGCTTGCGTAAGCTAGTCTTAGAACAGAAATCAGGGAAACCTATACAAGTTGAATTGGCCAGTGGGAAGATTCTTTTCACTCACCTTGAGACAGATCGTATTCAGTTCAATCTAGATGGAAATTTAACTGACTGTTAGTTCAAAGTTATACCTTTGGGAGTTTTTGACACGATCCTTGGAATGGATTGGCTCCACAAAAATCAAGCTGACATTCACTGTCATAATGGAACCATTTCCTTCCGTGACCTTCACGGAAATAAAGTTCAAGGAACCAAAATTTCAAGATCCCCAAGTCTGTAGTAAAGGCTTCTAAGTTAATAAAAGGAATTAGAAAGAAGTAGCTCATTTATGTTGTCAAAATGAATCTAGTAGACACAAAGTTAAAAGCTAAAGAACCTGAATGGTTAAGTGATTATGATGATTTATTCCCAACAGAATTAACAGAGATGCCTCCAATTCGGGAAGTAGATCATGTGATAGAATTGACCCTCGGAGTTCAGCCCCAGTAGCCCTGCGCACGTACAAAATGCCAGTTCCTCAAGCCATCAAACTCAAGGAACAGCTTAGACAGCTGTTAAAATAAGGGTTTGTAAGACCCAGTGTTTCACCTTGGGGGTGCACCAGTTCTCTTTCAAAAAAAGAAAGATGGAACGCTTAGACTCTGTGTGGACTACAGAGGCATCAATCAGCACAATTAAGAATAAGTATCCTATCCCCAGAATTGATGAGCTTCTGAATAGGCTAAGTGGAGCCCAGATCTTCACAAAGATAGATCTCAAATAAGGGTATTATCAGATCAGGATTAATGAGCAAGATATCCTGAAGATAGCCATCAATACTCGGTCTGGGCATTATGAATTCACTGTCATGCCATTTGGATTGACAAATGCCCCAGCTACATTCAATCGCTTAATGCAGGACATTCTCAGAGAATACTTGGATGATTTTGTTCTTGTTTTCTTTGATGATATTCTGATTTACTCAAAGAATGCAGCTGACCATGAAACTCATGTCAAAAAAGTTCTTGAGAAGCACGCACCAACTCTTTGCAAAAAAGAGCAAATGCACTTTCTCTGTCGACCATGTTGAATACTTGGGCTTTCTAGTATCCAAAGATGGAATTTCTCTAGATTCCGCAAAAGTCCAAGTAGTCATAGATTGGCCTGAACCAAAAACAGTGAAAGAAGTCAGGGGATTCTTGGGATTGACTAGTTGGTATAGAATTTTTATACCAAAGTATGCTCTCATAGCTTCCCCCTGACTAATCTTCTCAAGAAGAATACCCCGTTTCAATGGTCTGCCAGGTGCTAGAGTGCTTTTGATAAGCTGAAGACCACCCTGGTAACCAATCCCGTTCTGAAGTTGCCCGATTTCTCTCTACCCTTTGAGGTAATAACTGATGCCAGTGGTTTTGGCCTGGGAGGTGCACTCATGCAGGAAGGTCATGCAGTGGCCTATGAATGAAAACTCAGAATGCATGAGAGAAATTATGCTTTCCATGACCTGGAATTACTTTCAGTAGTATATGCCCTGAAGTTGTGGAGACATTACCTACTGAGTCAAAGGGTCAAAGATTCATTTTGATGACAGATCATTAGAGCTTAAAGTGGATCTTCACTCAGAAGGATCTCAACATGCGCCAAAGAAGATGGATGCAGACTCTGAAGGAATTTGATTTTGAAATCAAGTACCGTCCAGGCAAAGAAAATGTGGTAGCAGATGCCCTCAGCAGAAAAGCCTCTTTGCTTACAATTACTATAGTGTCAAATCCTTTGATTATTGAAGCAAGAGAGAAGATCATGCAGGATAGATTCTTTGGCCCTATTGCTACCCTACTTATAGAGGAAAGAAAAACTCCACAAGAGTTGAACCGAGTTCAAGGGTACAGCCTAGATGATGGAATTATGTATTATAATTGCAGGCTATTCATTCCCAATGATGAGGGAGCTAAGGGTCAAATTTTGAATGAAGCCCATGACAGCCTTATTACAGGACATCCAGGTTTCATCAAAACCTACATGTCTGTAAAGAAAAGCTTCTTTTGGCCTGGTCTAAAAAAGGATGTGCTTAATCATGCACGTTAATGTTTGACCTATCAAAAAGTCAAGGCTGAGATAGTAAAAATGCCTGGGAAGTTAGATCCATTAGACATCCCCCAGATGAAGTGGGAATGTATCAGCATGGATTTTATTACTCGATTACCTTCAGTGAAATCAGGTTACAACTCCATCTTCGTGGTAGTTGATAGACTAACCAAAGTTGCCCATCTGATTCCAGTAAAAGAAACCTACACTATAGTGGATGTGGCCAGAGTGTTCCTCAACAAGGAAATCTTCAGATTGCATGGCCTACCCAAGAGAATAGTAAGTGATCGAGATCCCAAGTTCACGTCAAAATTCTGAACTGCATTTTTTGAAGCATTAGGAACTTTCTTGGATCTCAGCACAGCTTACCACCCCGAGACCGATGGTCAAACAAAAAGGGTAAACCAAGTAATCAAAGATATACTTCGATCATACTGTGGGCAGGAAACCCAAGAAGTGGGTAAGTTATCTGCACCTAGTCGAGTTCACCTACAATGCTTCTTATCACCGAAGTATTGGGATGAGCCCTTTCAAAGCTCTGTATGGACAAGATTGCTTAACTCCATTAACTTGTTGGTCCGACGACCCATTGATTAGGGTCAAGATGTCCAGACAGATGCTTGACAACATGGAGCAACAAATGCAGTCAATTCGTAAAGATATAAAAGCTGCCCAAGATAGACAGAAGCAGTATGCAGATAAGAAGAGGTTAGATAGAAAATTCAAAGAAGCAGATATGGTCTTCATTCGAGTATGCCCCAAAAGAAGTTCTCTATCTCTTGGGAAGTACAAGAAGTTATCCCCCAGATATTGTGGGCCATATCTGATTACAAAGAAAGTAGGTGACTTAGCCTACGAGCCTCTTCTACCTCCTCATCTCAAAGTACATAATGTATTTCATGTTAGCCTTCTTAAAAAGTATATACCAAGCCCAAATCATGTGCTTGATGAGATGAAAACTTAACTTCTTCAACCCAAGGGTAGATGGAACTCCAACCTGAAGAAATCCTTGATATTCGAGAAAAGGTTCTCAGGAATAGAATTCTGAGAGAATTATTGGTTAAATGGAAGTTCTATCCTTTTGAAGATGCCACCTGGGAGAAAGAAGCCGATCTGTTGTTGCGGGATTACCCCCAGTTTGCGAGATGAGGACATCTTACGTTTTTCAAGTGGGAGATAATGTAAGATTCCTCCCCAGTCCCTCAAGATGTCCAGTATCTTCCCCCTGTAATCAATTCCCTCTTCAGAATAATAAAAGATCTTGTTTCTATCTATTTTGACTTAGATAGAGAAAATGTTCTAGAGAGAGGTTATTCAGATTTTAGATATTTTTGGATGGAAAAATATCTCTTCTTATTAAAATAAATTCTCCCAAAACAGAAGTTCAAAAAGATTTTCAGAAGGTGCATTAGAAATAAATTATAATCTGTTCAAAAGACCTTATCCTAAGGGTCCAGATTTTTTAAAAATTTTAAATTAAGGTTTTGAGGGGCCAATCAGATTCATCCAAATGTATGGAGGAGATAAATTGAAGAAATAAAGAAAATCCCCTCCCAAAAATAAGTAAATACTCACATAAGATGAAGTGTGGACTAAGGACCAAAGGAAATACTAAAAAAATGAATTTTTGACATCTCAAGAGTGGGCACTGGGGATTCCCCTAATGAAGGAGGCACCTATTTCACATGTGTGGTGGAGTTTTAAATTCTCAAATATTGAGATATTTCATCTCTCCTCTCTCCTAATTCAAGTCTAGTTCCAAAAAGTAAGCTAAACTGATCCAAAAATGGTCAAAAATTGACCAAATTGATCTGGAAAATTCTAGAATCGGTTTGCTTGGTTAGAAGCTCATTTTTTCCTATAAATAGAAGCCTCCCCCTTTGTAGAATCTTAACAGTGTTTTATGCAATGTTACTCTACTCCACACCCCAGAGCCAAAAATAATAAATTTATTGATAATTCATTAGTTTTTGACCTTTCCCTCTTCAAAAGAATTGGTGGCCACTCTTGTTGCAAACAAGAGTAGATCCCTCACACCATCAAGCCACAGGAAAGCTCACAGAAATTCAAGTAAGCTAGAAATCCTACTTTTTCTTTATTCCTTTTAATGGTTTTCTAATTTTTATTTTCTATAAAATAAAAAAATGATGTTATGCCTTGTTGGAAAGGCTTTCCCCCTCTCTTCATTCTTAAATTCAGCCTTTCTTTATCCTAGATAAGTAATCAAATTATTAGAATTAAACTTTTCATAATGTTTCTCTTTTAAAAGTGGAATTTGATTAGTTTGGAATGCTTTAAACCATTTGGGATAATTTTTAAGTAACTTGAGGATAGAAAAAATTAAAAAATGGTCAGCCATACAAAGGAGGTTATGGTAAAATTTTCTTAAATTTTTTGAAATAAGTTTTATCTTTTATTATTCAAAAAGAGTAATCCCCACCATTTGTGTATTCTAAAAGTGTTATTTTCATTCTAGGCATAGAAAAATGCATAGTAGAAGTATTTTTATAATAAAAGTGTTATTTCCATTAAAATTTAAATTCTATACATAGAAAGATGCATATTGGTTATGTTTTTATTATAAAAGAGTGATTTTCATTAGATCTAAATTCTATGCATAGAAAGATGCATATTGGATATTTTTTTATTATAAAAGTGTGATTTTTATTAGAATTAAATTCTATGCATAGAAAGATGCATATTGAAAATAATTTCCTTTATTATAAAAGTGTTACTTTCACCAATATTGATTTTTATGAATATTTTAATTATAAAAGTGTTACTTTCATCAAAATTGATTTTTATGTATAAATAGATGCATAAAAGAATTTTTTTTGAATAAAAGTGTTACTTTCATCAATATTGATTTTCATGCATAAAATGATGCATAAAAGAATTTTTTTAATTATAAAACTGTTACTTTCACCAATATTGATTTTTATGCATAAATAGATGTATAAAAGAAAATTTTTATTATAAAAGTGTTACTTTCACAAATATTGATTTTTAGGCATAAAAGAATTTTTTTATTATAAAAGTGTTACTTTCACCAATATTGATTTTAATGCATAAATAGATGCATAAAAGAATTAATTTTTTTAATAAAAATGTTACTTTCATCAAAATTAATTTTTATGCATAAATAGATGCATAAAAGATTTTTTTATTATAAAAGTGTTACTTTTACCAATACTGATTTTTTATACATAAATAGATGTATAAAAGAATTTTTTTTAATTATAAAAGTGTTACTTTTATCAAAATTGATTTTTATGCATAAATAGATGCATAAAAGAATTTTTTTATTATAAAAGTGTTACTTTCATCAAAATTGATAGGTGCATAATTTTTTATTTTATTTTATAGAAGTGTTACTTTCATCAAAATTGATTTTTATGCATAAGTAGATGCATAAAAGAAATTTTTTTATTATAAAAGTGTTACTTTCATCAAAATTAATTTTTATGCATAAATAGATACATAAAAGGATTTTCTTTTGTATAAAAGTGTTATTTCCATAGAAGTTGGATTTTATGCATAAATAGATGCATACAAAGTTTTTATATTAAAATAAGAGTTCTCTTTAATCCTATGTTTAAATCCCATGAATATTGGTAAATGAATAAGTAAATACTCTATGAGAGAAAATTCTACCGTTTCATATTCTCTAGGATAGTAATGAGAAAACTCAAAAAAACTATTGAAGTCGAAATTTTAGATAAATGATTAATTTATTTCTCATAGGAATTCGTGTGATTAGTTTTGAATTCAATTAAGCAAATACTCAATGAATGAAATTCAATAAAGTAGTAATTGAAATATTACCCTTCGAGAAAGATAGTTTAGGAGAACCTTTCTAGACTCAAACCCTAAATCAGACTATGACCAAGACATAACTCCTTCGTCAGTTTTAAAAAAAGATGATATGACCAGTTCGGAAAAATTCGCTCAAATCACCCCATCGAATCTGAAACTAAGTTAAGACCCTTTGATTTTAATCTAAGAATCAAGGTTACAGAATTCAAGGAATTCTATTTGGAATTCAGACCTGCGAGCGATCAGAAAGTCTTGGGATATGGATTTAAGATATACTCATTGTATTCAAAAGAAACTCAAAACTGAAAACTTGCATAGAAACCCTGTTTTCTTAAAGGACTGTCTTATGCCAGAATGCTAGAGGGAGCATTTGGTATATGTGTTTTTCTAAAGGAAGTTCGGTTGTAACAGCTAGTGGGGAGTGTTCAAAGGATGGCTCACGTGGCAAAAGCCTGCCCAGGTCTTGACCAGTCTGGGTATGGTGAAAAATGGTGTGCTTCCGATACAATGGGCGAGGGCCAACGAAGCGGTCCCTGAGTGAAGTACCAGGACACCTAAGGAGGATCCTAGAGGGTTCTGACCAAGGCGATGCACGGGCTCGCGATGCTTAGGACACCCATGCGTATGTCATGGAAGATATATATATGTATGATGACAAGAAATTTATTGTAATCTGTTACTGGATCTCGTTGCTGACCTACTGGTCTCAACAGAGAGTCCAGAGTGATACTGTTTTGTGAGAAATAAGGATTGAATGGAAATTTTGAGTTATGACATCTTTGTTTATCAATGGATTGTTTTTAAAAGTTAAAGTTTAAAGAGGAGTGTGTGTGTATCTGTATTCTAAAGCAAAAGTAAAGAAAGGCATTCAATTATGGGTGGGTGAGTACTTGTCTGGTTCTACTAATTCCAGTGGTTGGGCAGTGGCTAACCCATGGGCCGGATGGGGTTAGGCTAGAATAAGTAGAGTTTTAATAATAAAATTGATTAATAGTTTAGAACTCGAGTAGTTAAATAAAAGCATGAAGACTTCTATAATGAATAGATCAACGGCTATGCCTGATTCAATAAGGAAAAAAGCGTTGATTCCTTTAAGATAAGTCTGTAATAGTTGTCCTTCTATCTGGTTTAATTAGATGAAGGTTAGTTCAATATCTTGACCTCGTTAGAAAAACTCGTTAAGAAATTCAAAATGGTGGAATTGTCCCCATTTTCTGGGCATGAAAAATTTCCCCGGTTTCGATTTTCGGAATGACTACCAGCTTAGTCTCGTGCCCAGACATTCGAGGGCGAGGCCCCGAGTGAGAAACCCTACCCCGCACATGAGGGAGCTACATCCGCTACTACCAGCTACCGGGAATCCGGTGTGCGGAGGGGGCAGCGGGATCTCACACTCGCTGAGTGGCATGAACCAACACTCTTGATAGGAAGATACTGGGTGGTTTGATGTACTATCATCGAGAGTGAGGTTGTCTCCGAATGAGTTTTCCAGACCTCAAGTGCATGTGAATGTGAATTATAAGCTAATTTTCTATCCCCAAATGAATTTTGGTAAGGTACTATCGATCTGATTTTTTTATTTTTGCTTTCTTTTGTGGCCGTGAGACTGCAGATAACAGTTCATGCTGTGAGATATCAGAGAATTGTTCACATCGTGAGATCTAAATCGTCCACATTGTGAAATGGTAAGTAGTTCATATCGTGAACTAGTTTCTGCACTCTCACGTGCTCGAAGATTACTTTGGTTTACAAGTCAGCGTTACCTTGATCTAATTTTATTGGTCTCAATGTGTTCAATTAAGGCACTTCCCTAACCTTAATGTGACAATACTAGAGTCGTGAACTAAATTTGGTTACACTATGAAATTGCTAGATAATAGTTCACATCATGAAATGGTAAACAGTCACGCCATGAAAAGCTATGCCGTTCATGTCGTGAGATCAAATTCGTTCACGTCGTGAGATGTCAGAGAATCGTTCACGTCGTGAGATCTAAATCTTTCACGTTGTGAACTATATAGTGTTTCATGTCTAGAATCAGTTTGCTTGGTTAGAGGCTCATTTTTTCCTATAAATAGAAGCCTTTCCCTTTGTAAAAGGTTAATAGTGTTTATGCACTGTTACTCTACTCCTACCCAGAGCTAATTACATTGAATTTTCTTGATAATTCAATTGTTTTTGGCTTAATCCTCTCCAAAGTAATTGGTGGCCACTCTTGATCCAAACAAGAGTAGAACCTTCAATCCCTCAAGCCAGAGGAAAGCTTATAAACTCTATGTAAGCTAAATTCTTCTTACTTTTAAATTTTAAATCTATCGTTTTCTTAATTACCTTCTTTTTTTAAAGTTGATTAAATTAAATTCTGATGCTATGCCTTGATGAAAAGGCCATCCCCTTCTCTTCCTTACAATTCAGCCTTTCTTTATCCTAGAATGATTAACAAACAAATTGATTAAACTTTTCTTATTATTAACTCTCTTGAAATTAAAAATTGTGTAGATTAGAGTCCTTTATATCTTATTGGGGTTAATTTAAATAGAAAATAGAATGTTAAAAATTGAGAAATGGTCAGCCATACAAAGGAAGTTATGGTAAATTTTTCTTGAATTTTGTGGAAAAGAAAGTTTATTTTTATGTTATTCTAAAAGAGTAATTCCCACCGTTTGTGCATTCTAAAAGAAATATTCTAATATACTCCATGTACATATTCACCTATATGAATATGCATGGATATCATTGATATTAATTATAAAAATTAATTTCTATGCATGGAAAGATGCATAGTGGAAATTTTTATTATAAAAGTGTTGTTTTCATTGAATTTAATTTCTATGCATAGAAAAATGCATAATGGAAATTTTTATTATAAAAGTGTTGTTTTCAATGAATTTAATTTCTATGCATAGAAAGATGCATAATGAAAATTTTTATTATAAAAGTGTTTTTTTCATTGAATTTAATTTCTATGCATAGAAAGATGCATAATGGAAATTTTTATTATGAAAGTATTGTTTTTATTAAAATTAATTTTATGCATAGAAAGATGCATAAAGGATTTATTTTTATTAAAAAAGTGTTATTCTCATTGAAATTGATTTTATGCATAGAAAGATGCATAAAGGATTTATTTTTCTTTCAAAAGTGTTATTCTCATTAAAATTGATTTTATGCATAGAAATATGCATGAAGGATTTATTTTTCTTTCAAAAAGGTTATTCTCATTAAAATTGATTTTATGCATACAAAGATGCATAAAGGATTTATTTTTCTTTCAAAAGTGTTATTCTCATTAACATTGATTTTATGCATAGAAAGATGCATAAAGGATTTCTTTTTCTTTCAAAAGTGTTATTCTCATTAAAGATGATTTTATGCATAGAAAGATGCATAAAGGATTTATTTTTCTTTCAAAAGTGTTATTCTCATTAAAGATGATTTTATGCATAGAAAGATGCATAAAGGATTTACTTTTCTTTCAAAAGTGTTATTCTCATTAAAGATGATTTTATGCCTAGAAAGATGCATAAAGGATTTATTTTTCTTTCAAAAGTGTTATTCTCATTAAAATTGATTTTATGCATAGAAAGATGCATAAAGGATTTATTTTTCTTTCAAAAGTGTTATTCTCATTGAAATTGATTTTATGCATCGAAAGATGCATAAAGGATTTATTTTTCTTTCAAAAGTGTTATTCTCATTAAAATTTGATTTTATGCCTAGAAAGATGCATAAAAGGATTTTTATAAAAGTGTTATTCCCACTGAAGTTGATTTTTATACATAAATAGATGCGCAAAGAATCTTTATATCAAAAATCAGAATTCTCCTAAATTCTATGTTTAAATTCTATGAATAGATGTGATGAGATGTGATGTGAATCAAATAGATGTGACTGAATAGATGGATGTGATGTGAATAGAGGTGATGAGATGTGATGTGAATAGATGTGATGAGATATGATGTGAATGACTTCAACAAATCACTATGAGATTAGTAGATTGTGCTGGACAGATTGCTGCTGTTAACACTTGACCCAGTGGATCAAGTTAAGGGATGTCAAATTAAAAATCTGTATAATTGAAAATTTCCATGGAGGATATTCAGATAGAAATTTCAGTCTAATTCCTAGTGGATCAAGTTAAGGGATGTCAAATTAAAAATCTGTATAATTGAAAATTCCCATGGAGGCCTGTTCAGATAGAAATTTCAGTCTAATGTACCATTATTGTGATAAGGATTTGAATGATATGATATGAGTGAATTATTATCTGATGAGTGATGAGTTCTATATAAGGGATCTTTATCCTAGGATTCTGTTGGGTTCACCACCAGACTATAAGGAACCCCAGAATCAGTTGGATCTTAAGAGAAAGAGTTATCCTCTAATTTTGCGAGATGACATCTCGGGTTTTTTAAGTGGGGTAGGATGTAAGATTCCTCCCTCCGGCTTTTGAGGTGTATAGGTGTAAGAACCTTCCCTTCTGACCTTATAATTATTCCCCTCTTTGAAATAAAAGAAAGATCCTGTTTTATCCTATTTTGGCCTAGAGAGAGAAAATGTCTAGAGGGAGGTAATTCAAAATTGAGATATTTTTGGATATAAAAATCCTCCTAGTGTCTAAAATGGTTTCCCCTAAAACAGAAATTCAAAAAGAACTTTCCAATATGCAATTGGAATTAATTGAAAATAGGTAAAAAGGACCTTAGCCTAAGGGTCTAGAAATTTAGAAATTTTTGAATTATGCTCCAATTAAGGTTCCTATGGACCAATAAGATTAATCTAAACGTAGGAAGGAGATAAATTGAAGAATAAAAGAAAATCCCCCAAAAATGAGTAAATGCTCATATAAGATGAAGAGTTGACTAAGGACATGGTTTATTAGTTAAAAAAGAATAGATATTTAGAGGAAATGATGCATTTTTGACACCTAAGTGTGGCGATCTTCCCTCATGAAGGAGGCACCTATTTCACATGTGTGGAGGAGTTTTAAACTCATAAATAATGAGATATTTTCATCTCTCCTCTTTCCTGTTTCACATGTGTGGAGGAGTTTTAAACTCATAAATAATGAGATATTTTCATCTCTCCTCTCTCCTGTTTCAATTAGATCCAAAAAGTAAGCTAAATTGACCCAAAAATGGTCAACAATTGACCAAACTGATCTAGAAAATTCTAGAATCAGTTTGCTTGGTTAGAGGCTCATTTTTTCCTATAAATAGAAGCCTCCTCCTTTGTAAAAGGTAAATAGTGTTTATGCACTGTTACTCTACTCCTACCTAGAGCCAATTACATTGAATTTTCTTGATAATTCAATTGTTTTTGGCTTAATCCTCTCCAAAGTCATTGGTGGCCACTCCTGGTCGTCCAAAGAAGAGTAGAACCCTCAATCCCTCAAGCCAAAGAAAAGCTTACAAACTCTATGTAAGCTAAATTCTTCTTACTTTTAAATTTTAAATCTATGGTTTTCTTAATCTTCTTGTTTTTTTTAGTTGATTAAATTAAATTCTGATGCTATGCCTTGATGAAAAGGCCATCCCCTTCTCTTCCTTATAATTCAGCCTTTCTTTATCCTACAATTATTAACAAACAAATTGATTAAACTTTTCTTATTGTTTACTCTCTTGAAATTGAAAATTGTGTAGATTAGAGTCCTTTATATCTTATTGGGGTTAATTTAAATAGAAAATAGATTGTTAAAAATTGAGAAATGGTCAGCCATACTAAGAAGGTTATGGCAAAATTTTCTTGAATTTTGTGGAAAAGAAAGTTTATTTTTATGTTATTCTAAAAGAGTAATTCCCACCATTTGTGCATTCTAAAAGAAATATTCTAATATACTCCATGTACATATTCACCTATGAATATGCATGGATATCATTGATATTAATTATAAAAATTAATTTCTATGCATAGAAAGATGCATAGTGAAAATTTTTATTATAAAAGTGTTTTTTTCATTGAATTTAGAATTTAATTTCTATGCATAGAAATTTTTATTATAAAAGTGTTATTTTCATTGAATTTAATTTCTATGCATAGAAAGATGCATAATGGAAATTTTTATTATAAAAGTGTTGTTTTTGTTAATTTCTATGCATAGAAAGATGCATAATGGAAATTTTTATTATAAAATTGTTATTTTCATTGAATTTAATTTCTATGCATAGAAATTTGCATAATGAAAATTTTTATTATAAAAGTATTGCTGTCATTAAAATTGATTTTATGCATAGAAAGATGCATAAAAGGATTTTTATAAAAGTGTTATTCCCACTGAAGTTGAATTTTATGCATAAATAGATGCGTAAAGAATCTTTATATCAAAAATTAGAATTCTCTTAAATACTATATTTAAATTCTATGAATAGATGTGATGAGATGTGATGTGAATCAGATAGATGTGAATGGATGGATGGATGTGATGTGAATAGAGGTGATGAGATGTGAGGTGAATAGATGTGATGAGATATGATGTGAATCAAATAGATGTGGATGGATGGATGTGATGTGAATAGAGGTGATGAGATGTGAGGTGAATAGATGTGACGTGAATCAGATAGATGTGAGTGGATGGATGGATGTGATGTGAATAGAGGTGATGAGATGTGAGGTGAATAGATGTGATATGAATCAGATAGATGTGAATGGATGGATGGATGTGACGTGAATAGAGGTGATGAGATGTGAGGTGAATAGATGTGATGAGATGTGATGTGAATCAGATAGATATGTGAGTGGATGGATGGATGTGATGTGAATGGAGGTGATGAGATGTGAGGTGAATAGATGTGATGAGATGTGATGTGAATCAGATAGCTGTGGATGGATGGATGTGATGTGAATAGAGGTGATGAGATGTGAGGTGAATAGATGTGATGAGATGTGATGTGAATCAGATAGATGTGAGTGGATGGATGGATGTGATGTGAATAGAGGTGATGAGATGTGAGGTGAATAGATGTGATGAGATGTGTATGTAAAAGAATGGATGTGGATGTGTATGTGAAAGAATGTGATATGAATGTGTATGTGAAGAATGGATGTGAATATGTGAAAGAATGGATATAGATGTGTATGTGAAAGAATGTGATGTGATGGAAAGAGATGTGATGTGTCATAAATATATGTGGATGTGAATGTGACGGATATGAATGAATGTGAATGTGATGGATAGGAATGAATGTGATGTGATGGGATGTGAATCGGGATAGATGTGCATGAATGAGATGTGAGGTAAAATGAATGAGATGTGATGTGAGTGAATGTGATGTGGTCTGAATGGATGAGATGTGAATGAATGTGATGTGGGTATGGGTAGATGCGAGTGGATGAGATGTGATGCGGATAAATGAGAAAAGATGTGATGAAATGGAAAATGATGTGATGAGAATGGGAATACACATGAAATAAATGAGAATTGATGCGGAAAGATGAGAGTTCGTTATAGAAACTGTATTTATGACCTGTTTTTAAATGATTATTTTATGTCAAGAATGCTGGGGAAGCATTTTGACCGTCTTGTCAGAATGAGGCCGTGGAGACCTAGTCTGATAAAGTTGCAATAGCTGACGGAGAGTCAATGGAGGACGTCTCGCGTAGCAAGGTTGGCCGAGGTCTTGACCAGCCTCGGTTCAATTAAAATGGTGAGCTTCCCGTACGGTGGATGAGGGACCAAGGAAGCGGCCTATGAGTGAAGCGCTAGGTCACCTGCGAGATGAAGGATCCTAGAGGGTGCTAACCATACGGTGCTCGGGCTCTAGGGGTTGCCGAAGATACCCACGCATGCATTGAGGAAGATATTAGAACAAGGAGTAAGAGTTGTTTTCTAAATTCGGGCATAGATCTGGTTGATTGACCTTGCTAGTCCTCAACGGATGAGTCCATGGCTCTTTTATATGGATCCATTGGTTGATCTCGCTGATCTTCGATGGAGATTCCATTTTGATATGTGAATATATTGCCGGTTACTATGAGCTAGGAACTATCGAAAAGGCCCGTGAGTGGACAAGTGGTGAGCGTTCTGGTTACCAATGATGCCATAGGTACACTGATGAAGGAAAAATTGAAAATTAGAATTCAACTAGATATTTTGGAGGATTATGATCAGTGACACTATGGTTTCATTAAATGATTGTTTTAAAGATAGCTGATTCTGTGAAAAAGGCAATTTCATATTGGGTTTGTAAGTGGTGTGACTAATTTTAAGTTTCCATGAATATCCGGCTAGGGGACCTGGGAACTCTTTTCCCTAGTACCCAGGACAAAACCTAACCAAATTCTTAATTAGATCCCATCACTATAGTGGTTGGGCGGCTGGCTAACCCACAGGCTGGATGGGGTTAGGCTGGACTGATAGATCCCTGAAATTGAGACTCAATTCTATTATAGTACGATAGATGAAATAAATCTTAGATAAAAATTGTTCTATGGAAAAGAATCAACGGCTGTGCCTCTCAATGAGGAAAAAAGCGTTGGTCTCTATGATCCAAGTGTAATCTTTTCCTTGATTTGACTATGGGACTTACGGGGTCGGTCAGATCAGTTCAGTTAGTTAAGGCTTTGACCACGTTAGAGTAAAATTTATCGTGGAGGAATCGCCCGTGCTTTTCGGGCGAGGGAAGTTTTTCCGGGTTCGGTTTTGGAAGAACCGAGGGATTAGTCTCTTGTCCGAATATCCGTGGGCGAGGCCCCAAGTGAGGGACCCTTCCCCGGGCAAGTAGTGCTACTTCTGCTGCTGCAGCTACCACCTTTGAATTCGTTGCGTGGTGGGGATAGGGATCTCACACTACTAGTTCACGGATTAATATTTTGGAGGACTCGTTGTGTCAGAGATGTTAGGATAAGACGACCTATTTTTAGCAAGGTAATCTCGTGATTTGCGACGCTGATTGCGGGATCGGTTCATGCTGTGAGATAGCAAAAAGTAGTTCATGTCATGAACTATTTTTTTGCACTTTCACGTGTGAAGTTTTTGTGTCGACAGAGAGGAGTTTGGGTGCAGATTACCTATCCAGATGCTTTAAAATGATTGTGCTAGACATAAGGAGTGTAATGTGAGTTCAAAACACAACCAATGGCTCCTTATTTTTGTGGATTTTTTTAAAGAAACAAAAATAGAGTATCACCTTGCTCGTTCACGTTCATGAATTTGGTGACACAAACATCAAAATTGAAAGGAAAAAATGGTGTAGCTTTCCTCTAGGGTCACCCAAGTACTCACCCACACAACAAAAAATGGTGTAGCTTTCCTCTAGGGTCACCCAAGTACTCACCCACACAACAAAAAGACCAATTTCTCAAAAACCTTCACTTCCACTCAAACCTTATCCATTCATTCCATACACAATGCACTTCTAGAATGCAAAGGCAATGATGAAACTTGTATAGTGGGAGCTGAAACTCAAGGAGGACGAAAGAAACAAGGGTGTTTCCCACGCAATGGTGCTAAAAATGTTGTGGGTTACCACACCTCCAAAGAAGGAACTCTATGCATTCACCTTTTGAAGAAGCAATAGAACACAGCCGTCGTAGGGAACTTACCAATGCTTTGAGCTCGTGTCCCTTGAGGTCTCCAAGCTCAGTTTTAGAAGCTCCAATCCTCTAAGCTTCACCTCCATGCTGTCACCGTAGAGTCGCTCCTCACACCACCACGCAAGGCAATCTCTCTCTCTCACTTCTCTACACAAGCATGCATGCATACAAGCATAGATAAGGCACATGCACTAGAGTACTCTCTCAAACTCTCTCTCAAGACAAGGCAAGAACTCTCATAGCACAAAGGGAGATTGTTTCCATTCATTATGAGAAACCATAGTATCACTGATCATAATCCTCCAAAATATCCGATTGAATTCTAATTTCCAATCGTTCCTTCATCGGTGTACCTATGGCATCATTGGCAACCAGAATGCTTGACCACCTGTTTTCACTCAGGGGCGTTTTCAATAGTTCCTAGCTCATAGTACCCGAAAATATATTCACTTATAAAAATCTAGATGGACTCTCCATTGAAGATCAACAAGATCAACAAACAGATCCATATAAAAGAGCCATGGACTCATCCGTTTGAGGACCAGCAAGGTCAATCAACTAGATCCATGCCCGAGTTTAGAAAACAACTCTAACACCTTGTTCCATTTTCTTCCTCGACGCACGCATGGGTATCTTCGACGACCCAGAGCCCGAGCACCGTATGGTCAGCACCCTCTAGGATCCTGTTTGCAAGGTCACCTAGCACTTCACTCATAGGCCGCTTCCTTGGTCCCTCATCCACCGTACCAGAAGCGCACCATTTAAATCGAACGGAGCCTGGTGACCTCGACCGACCTTGCTACGTGAGACATCCTCCGTTGACTCTTCGTCAGCTGTTGTAACTTTATCACTTAGGTCTCCACCACGACCTCATTCACAAGATGGTCAAAATGCTTCCCCAGTATTCTTGACATAAAACAGTCATTTAAAAACAAGTCATAAATATAGTTTCTAACAAACTCTCATCTTTCCACATTGTTCCACATACTTTCTTGTTATTCCACATTCTTCTACATCAATTTACTTTGCTTAATCCACATCCAATCATATGTATTCTTATCGTCCTTCATCCATTCTCATCCAATCATATGTATTCTTATCGTCCTTCATCCATTCTCATCCAATCATATGTGTAAGATTCCTCCCCAGCCTCTAAAAATGTCCAGCATCTTCCCTTGTAATCAATTCCCTCTTCAGAAATATAAGAGATCTCGTCTTTGCCTGTTTTGACATAGAGAGAGAAAATATTCTAGAGAGAGAATATTCAGATTATGAATATTTTTGGATAGAAAAATTCTTCATCTTATTAAAATAAGTTCCCCTGAAACAGAAATTCAAAAAGAACTTTCCAATGTGCAATTGGAATTAATTGGAAAAGGGTATGGACCTTAGCCTAAGGGTCTAGATTTTCAGAAATTTTTGGATTATGGTCCAGTTAAGGTTCCTGTGGGCCAATAGGATCAATCCATGTGTGGGGAGAAGATAAATCCAATTTCTAAAAGAAGATACCCAAAAATGAGTAAATGCTCACATAAGATGAAGAGTTGACTATGTACAAGGTTTATTAGTAAGAAACTATGAGTAATATCAAAAATATAAGATATTTTGGGTATAATGATTTCATTTTGACACATATGTAAGGAAGAGGAGTCCCTTAAAGGAGGTGCATACTTCACATGCTTGAATGAGTTTTAAACTCAAAAATAATGTGATATTTTTATCTCTCCTCTCTCTTGAACCAAACTAAATCAAAATGGAACCAAACCGAATCAAAAAGTAACCAAACTAGGTCCAAATCTAGTCCAAATTCAACCAAACTGAAATCTAGAAAATTCTAGAAATCAGTTAGCTTTGGTTAGAGCTTCCCTCTCCTATAAATAAAACATGAATCCTTTGAAAAAAATAAGAGAATTTTACTATACTAAAGTTATGCTGAAATAATGCTAATTTCTACTATTCTCTAAAATTCTCTCCAAATTGAAGAAATTGGAGCTTCCCTCTTTCTTCAATCCCCATTCGTGGCTCCATCAACATACTAAACCAATTGATTGGTTGGGGGCCTCTACCGTGAACAAAGAATCAGGCAATTTGTAAGGTAAATGGTGAATTTAGATCTTTTCTATAATTTCTCAATGTTTCTCTCTTCTCAACCCCTCTCAAGCTTGAGAAGCTTAATTGGAATGGTTTTTGAATGCTATTGAAGTTAATTGATGAATGGTAGTGAAGAGTTACATAATTTGATGAATGCTATTGAAGTTAATTGATTAATGATAGTTAAGAATTACATAAATTTTCATTTATGCTTAATTCTAATGGTTTTATGTAATTTCTCTCTCTCACTCAAGAAATTGTCATACTCATGACCCATTCTCAATCCAAATGAAGCTTTTCATAAAGCTTTTCCTTAATCCAAGATAGGCCAAATTAATCACTTTTTTCTATGCTTTTAGTTTATGTATTTCATGAATATTGATGATTCAATCCATTATTGGATTAATGATCCAATTAGGGATCATTCTAATCATTCTCTTAATGATAAGCTTTATCCTTCAAAATAAATTGAGATTTATCAGTCATAGTAGCGAAGCTATGGTAAATTTTTAAAAAAAATATAAATAAAATAATTTCATTCAAAGCATGAAAAGAGAACTTCTTACCATATTCTAGGAATTATCATCCTAGATTAATTGAAAGATATTTATTGTAATCATAGAGAAATTGATTTTTATATTATGCATAATTGGATTTCATGCATAGAGGTATACATAAAAGATTATTATTTTAATGTAAAAGAGTTACTTTTATCATATTTGGATTTCATGCATAGAGGTATGCATAAAAGATTATTATATTAATGTAAAAGTGTTACTTTTATTATATTTGGATTTCATACATAGAGGTATGCATAAAAGATTATTATTTTAATATAAAAGTGTTACTTTTATCATATTTAGATTTCATGCATAGAGGTATGCATAAAAGATTATTATATTAATGTAAAAGTGTTACTTTTATCATATTTGGATTTCATGCATAGAGGTATGCATAAAAGATTATTATTTTAATATAAAAGTGTTACTTTTATCGTATTTGGATTTCATGCATAGAGGTATGCATAAAAGATTATTATTTTAATATAAAAGTGTTACTTTTATCGTATTTGAATTTCATGCATAGAGGTATGCATAAAAGTTGATTATTTTATTATAAAAGTGTTACTTTTATCGTATTTTAATTTCATGCATAGAGGTATGCATAAAAGTCAATTATTTTATTATAAAAGTGTTACTTTTATCATATTTGAACTTCATGCATAGAGGTATGCATAAAAGTTGATTATTTTATTATAAAAGTATTACTTTTATCATATTTGAATTTCATGCATAGAGGTATGCATGAAAAGTTGATTATTTTAATATAAAAGTGTTACTTTTATCATATTTGGATTTCATGCATAGAGGTATGCATAAAAGTTGATTATTTTATTGTAAAAGTGTTACTTTTATCATATTGGATTTCATGCATAGAGGTATGCATAAAAGATACTCTTTTTATACTAAAAGTGTGATTTTCATCATAAATGGATTTTATGCATAACTTAGATGCATAAGAGAAATTCTTTTATTCTAAAAGTGTAATTCCTACCAAATTGAATTTATGCATAAAAGATTGATTTTTAATTCAAAGTGTCATTCTCATCTAAATTGAGTTTATGCATAGGAAGATGCATAAAAGAATGGAATTTCAATTCAAATGTGTTATTCTCATCCAAATTGAATTTATGCATAGGAAGATGCATAAAAGATGGATTTTTAATTCAAAAGTGTCAATTCTCATCTAAATTGAATTTATGCATAGAAAGATGCATAAAAGATGGATTTTTAATTTAAAAGTGTCAATTCTCATCTAAATTGAGTTTATGCATAGGAAGATGCATAAAAGATTGAATTTTAATTCAAAAGTGTCATTTTCATTTAAAATGAATTTATGCATAGAAAGATGCATAAAAGATTGATTTTTATTTCGAAAGTGTTAGTCTCCTTAAATGGAATTTATGCATAAATAAATGTGTAGAGAAATCTTATATCAAATATAAGAATTCTCTTGTACTCTATAAATAGATATGGGAAGTGATAGGATGTGATAAGAGGTGTATGAGATGTGATAAGATGTGTATGAGAAGTGATAGGATGTGATAAGAGGTGTATGAGATGTGATAAGATGTGTATGAGAAGTGATAGGATGTGATAAGAGGTGTATGAGATGTGATAAGATGTGATAAGATGCATATGAGATGTGATAGGATGTGATAAGATGTGTATGAGATGTGATAGGATGTGATAAGAGGTGTATGAGATGTGATAAGATGCATATGAGATGTATGAGATGTGATAGGATGTGATAAGAGGTGTATGAGATGTGATAAGATGTGATAAGATGCATATGAGATGAGTTAGGATGTGATAAGATGAGTCAAGATGTGATAAGATGTGTATGGGATGAGGTAAGAAGTGTATGTGATGGGATAAGATGTATATGGGTTGTGATAGGGCAAGAATGGATGTGATGTAAAAGAATAGATGTGAAGGCGTATGTGGTTATATGAATGGGAATGTGGAAATGGATGTATGAATGTGAATGTGGATGTGGATGTATGAATGAGGATGTGAAAAATGATGTATGCATGTGAATGTGGATGTATGGGTGTAGATACGGATATGGATGTATGTATGTGGATGTGGATGTATGAATGAGGATGTGAAAAATGATGTATGCATGTAGATGTGGATATATGGATGTGAATGTGGATGTGGATGTGGATGTAAGGATGTGGATGTGTATGTATGAATGCGGATATGGATTGGATGTATGATGTGGATGTAGGAACATGGATGTGTATGTAGAATAATGAATGTGAATGTGTATGTGAAATAATGTGTCGTCGACATGAGTGAATGGATGAGAACGAGTACACATATGAATGGAATGTGGAATAAGTAATGTGGACTGAGGAGGGATAATGTGGAAAGACGAGAGTTCGATATAGAAACTGTATTTTGTGAACTGTTTGTAAATGACTGTTTTATGTCAAGAATGCTGGGGAAGCATTTTGACCGTCTTATGGATTAAGGTCATGGAGACCTAATTGATAAAGTTGCAATGGCTGACGGAGAGTCAATGGAGGACATCTCGCATAGCAAGGTCGACCGAGGTCTTGACCAGCCTCGGTTCGATTTAAATGGTGAGCTTCCGATACGATGGATGAGGGACCAAGGAAGCAGCCTATGAGTGAAGCGCTAGGTCACCTGCGAAGGATCCTAGAGGGTGCTGACCATACGGTGCTCGGGCTCTGGGTCGCCGAAGATACCCACACGTGCGTCGTGGAAGATATTGGAACAAGGAGTAAGAGTTGTTTTCTAAAACTGGGCATGGATCTGGTTGATTGACCTTGCTGGTCCTACGGATGAGTCCATGGCTCTTTTATATGGATCTGTTGATTGATTTTGCTGATCTTCAACGAGGATTCCATCTTGATTTTATATGTGAATATATTGCCGGTTACTATGTCAGAGCTAGGAACTATGGAAAAGGCCCCTGAGTGAACAGGTGGTGAGCGTTCTGGTTGCCAATGATGCCATAAGTACACTGATGAATGAATGACTGGAAATAAGGATTTAACCAGAGACTTTGAGGATTGTCATCAGTGACATAATGGTTTTATTAAAAGATTGTTTTAAAGTTCGTTGATGCTGAGAAAAGGTAATTTCATATTGGGTGTGTAAGTGGTGTGACTAGTTTTATGTTTGCATGAACTTCCGGCTAGGGGGCCTTGGAACTCTTTTCCTTGGTACCCGGGACAAAACCTAACCAAATTCCTAATTGGATCACATCACTACAGTGGTTGGGTGGTTGGCTAACCCGTGGGACTGGTGGATGGGGTTAGGCTGGACTGATGGATCTGTAAACCGAGACTCAATTTCTGTTATTATGATAGATGAAGTAAATTCCGGATAGTAATTGTTCTATGGATAGGAATCAACGGCTGTGCCTCTTGATGGGGAAAAAAGCGTTGATCCCAATGATCCAAGTGCAAGTTTCTTCCTTCATCTGACCAAGTACCTTTATAGGTGCAGTCGGATCAATTTGATCAGTAATGATCTTGACTACGTTAGAGTAAAAAGTTATCCTGGTGGAATCGTCCGTGCTCTCCGGGTAAAGGAAGTTTTTTCGGGTTTGGTTTTGGAAAAACCGACGGATTAGTCTCTTGTCCGGATGTCTGTGGTGGACGAGGCCCCGAGTGTGGGACCCTGTCCCGCGCTTGATGTGCTACTTCCGCTGCTAGCATCTCGAATCCGTTGCGCGGTGGGGAACGGGGATCTCACAATATGTATTCTTATCGTCCTTCATCCATTCTCATCCAATTACATCATATTACATCTCATCACATTCTTCGTCCATTCTCATCAATGATTTTATATTCACGTGATCACAATTTTTTTTGGTTAATAACATGTGTTAACATGTTATTAACATGTTAACATGTTAACATGTTCCCAAAAAAGCCAATGGGAGGTTCCATGGTAACCGGCTAAAATCCCATCGGGATTTTTGCATTGCCATTAGGAAAATTCTGGAGTCAAAAGAGGGCTGTTTTGACAATAATATAATAATAGACACATAGATTGAGTGACATGTAATCTACGAACGATATTCACCGGTGGTGGGACCTCTGTACAAACCCACCCAAAACGTGGAGAAACTCTTATCTTCATGAAATATTAAAAAAAACCATCACCTTCTCTTAAAATATTTAAAACCGTTTTTTTGTCAGCACCTAACACAATAAAAGAATGTTTTCCACATTCCTGTGTTAGACGTGGAGCACTAAAAAATTCTTTCCACCACCCCTAGAACTAATGAAGCTTGAATGCTTGGAATAGATAGATATACATTCTCCTGGTTATTCCCTCAACTTGGTTCCACTTTTGAATCTCGAATTCTTTGGCGCCCAAAAGAACACACCGTCCCTCATTTCTTCTTCCCTCCTTGATCCACAAAAGCGGTTAGCTCAGTCATCCACTTTTTGCTACTTCTTCTTTCTCATACGTCTGTTAATCTATCATGGCACCCGAAAGTGGACTGAAACGAGTAAGGAGCAGTATCTCATTTGTTGTGTTGTATAACATAAAAGACGAGAACGAAGAATGGATTCCCGAAGTATACAGGAAGTACTCTTGGGTCACTATGCAGCCAGGAAAACGAGGCCACTACCGAGTGAAGGGAAAGGCATTTGAAGACTTGGCCAAACATTGGAAAGGAAGGATCCTTGACTTTAAGATGGCACTAGGAGGGAAAACTATCAAAGAAGTGTTGATCCAGCATGTATTCATGCAAAAAGAGATCAACGTGGGACCATTGGAAGGACTTCCAAGACACAAACCACATTGTAAGTGCTTGTGTTTTGTATTTCAATGTTGCAAATAAGGTGATTGATATACATTTTTCTGCCTTGCACAGATTTGTATCCATCCAATCTTCAGGAGTGGGAGCCTGCACAATGCTTGACGGGATTCTTGAATGTCGTACATGGTGAGGTGGGGGAACTTCAATATGAAGGTCGTGCACCAAGTGATCTCGCAAGAAGTAGAACATATTTCTATGACTCAGTTTATACCTTGCCCACTCAATCGAGTCGACATGGAAAGTTGGAACGTATTCCGTTGCCCGCACTTGATAGTCCTGAGTGGCCATTGCTTGACACAGAAGTGATAGAGTCATACAGGACCAAAATGTTTAATGATATTAAATGTGCTATGAAGCCTAGCATTGGTGCAAGAAATGTCCACTTAAGTTTGTTTGTTCCAATTGCATGCTTTGTTCATTTATTTTCTAATTGTAAACAATTGAGAAAAACTAGAACAACTTTTGTGTGCAAAGATATAGATGAAGCCTGGCTTGATCATTTGTTTGACAAAGGTTGGAGAGTGAAATCATCAAAGGGAGATGATTTTATCGAATGTCGATTGAACACCTCCGACATTGCATTTCGGTGAGTGTTATGACATTCAAATGTATTTTTGTGAAACAGTTACAACACTTATTTGATTATACTCAAAAAATTATCCTAATGATATTTTGGAATCAGATACTATATTGCCAGGCAACATCTGTGCATGTCATTTATTTATAGAAGGTGGCGATGGATCAACAACAACTGGAAAAGCATGGACCAAGATACAAGAGATGGCAGGCCACTCTTGCTTGATAGATATAGTTATGATTCGACAGGGTCACCCATCTTTGACATTGGAAGTGGAAGAGAATTGGACTCTCGAATATGTTAGGAAGGAATTAGAAGTAGCTATTCAGAATCCTCCAGATTAATTTTGCTTCAAGCTCGATGGTCGGAAGCTAAGTAAAAGAAGAGAGCATCAGATCATTTGTAAAGATGTTGCAGCCCCACATGAATTGGAGGCACTAGAAGATATATGATGTGACCATGTATACGGTGACAATGTATTTTCCATATGCAATAAACTTATCTATTCAGAACATTGCTTTTGTAATGCTTTATTATTTAAAACAATGTAATGAAGGCAAAAATTCCCCAATTGAATTTTTATGTACACAAAAAAGGCTTAAAGTAAGAAAACAAGCAGTGAAGGAACACAGTAGCAAATTTGATCCTCTGATTTTCAAATTAAAAGTGCATTTACAATTGATGTTCTCTCTCCAATAACACTAGATATATGCAAAAAAATATAAATGTACATGTAGAGCTGCATATTTACAAACGTACATTTGTTGGAAGAAGGAAAAAACTATTTATTATTGGAACCCATAGGTATCGGCTTCAGGATGGAGCCATGGCTCTTCTCCCAAGTATGGAACCCATGTAAGAGGCTCAGGGGGGCCTATCCCCCCTCGTGGATTGGGCAGGATGAAGTCCACTGGGCCGTCTGGAGGCATAACTTCAGCGACCTCGATCAATTTCGCAATCGTTTCCTCCCTAAACGTTTGGATGTCTAGGTCCACGTAGCGAGACATTGATGGAAACTGCCATCACAATTCATCAAGGCATAAATAAGATCAACATGACAATATACAAGAAGATAAACAAGAGTACGCATGCGTATGGGAGCTGAAAAATGCTTACATCCTCTGAAGGGAGCTGAAAAATGCTCCGTAGAGCAGCAACATTGCATTAAGTGCAACCCTCCACCCACAGCTGTGGCCATCTTCTTGTTTGGGGACACTAACCCTTCGGATGGTCGATCGATCCAAGGTGTCGATGTCCATGCTGAGGCTCTTGTAAGCTGCCATTAGTTTCCTGACACCGCTGTAAACAAAGACTAATCATTATCCTGATCAATCCGGACTTCTAACTCAAACAATAATATGTATCTTAATGATTTTTACTTATAGCAAAACATTGCCATGGACACCAGATGTCGAATTTGCAAGGTAAATGACATTGTCTTGCATGTCGACTAGTACAAGACTCCGATGGGAACTGCATCACATCCAAATAGATTTCTATTAGTTTCAATCCAAAGGAAGCACTATATATATAACTCGTGTACGGTGATTCCTATAAACATCATGCAAGAGAGATAGAGAGACAAACTCACTTTTCATGATATGCCAAAAAAAATACTCAAGCATCGTCCAGCTGGACCTCCCGAAACCAGTTCAGCACATCGAGGTACGGAACTGACTCTACTAGCAATAGTGTTGAGACCAGTGAATCAATCTGGAACACTCGTTGCTGTACATCCTCGGGCAATTGCGAAATAACAAAACTTCACAAGGAAACATATCAAGAGTGAGGCATAAACTTTAAGAGCCAAGAATGAAAAATTGTGGGAGGACAGAGAAAAGAGTATACCTTAAAACACATCTGAGCACTTTGTCGTTGACTTCAGTTTTAGGATCAAACAAAATGTTGATTTCCTCAGCATGAATCGGGAAATAACATCTATGCCCTCTAATATTAAAGGGTACATAGAACTCTGGCAACAAAAATTGCAGTGCCTCCCGATTCATGGCATGGAGTGCGCGAACATTTTCCTTTTTTGTTTGCAATGCAAGCATTGCAGCTTGATGTTCCCTTTGAGCGCTTGTCATTAAATTTGCCCGAGTCTGATGTTCATGATCTGGACCTCCCTCGGTCACCTCTTCAATTCTCACTTTTTGTACAGGACGGACATCCAAAATTTGTAACATTCGTTCATCAGTAAACGTAACTGGTCTAAGTAACTTATCGTATCTGAAACGAAGGGCTCCTAGGCTGAAAAAATCTTTGTTCATCACTGTCACCCTGTGTGCATGGGCAGCAAGAACGTAACTATCCAAAAAAAATTCGATCATCCAATCTTCTGTGGCCTCTTGCAAGCAAAACAGGGCTGATGCCTTCCACCTAAAAAAAATTCCATTTTGCTCACAAATTCTCCTGGCAAGCCTCTGGAAAGGCAATCTTGGAGTAGCAGCTGTCGGGTGCTTCATAAACTTTGTGATTTCTCGCAGAGCTGACGAATGCTCTGCGAAACGCCTTAGTCTAGGCTGCGTTTTGGATACTCGGGAAGGACTGCTTGATTTTCTCGATCTTGAGGCTTTCAGAGCGCCCATCTTCTTCCCAGTAGATGAGGGAGCTGCATTGTTAATGAGTCTAGCTGTATGCCTTACACGAGCCATCTGAAAACGCAAGAAAGAGCAGAAAACTTAGCTATTTAGTAGTACACGATTAACAATTCACCATAAAGCGAGAGAGGGTGGCCGAGAAAGCAATATGCTCTTCCTCACGTTATGGTGAATCCATTCACCATAACGCGAGATGAAGGCCCACAGAAACACAATAATCCTCCTCGCATTATGGTGAATTAATTGACACCTTATTGTGCATCCTTTGAGCTTTGATCTTGCGTTATAGTGATTTGATTCACCATAACGCGAGACTAAGAGCCAGTCAAAGCAAAACAATTCTCCTCGCGTTATAGTGAATCGATTTACTACAACGGGAGGAGGATTCTCGTGAATCTCTTACCATTCTGTCTTGCATTTTGGTGATTCGATTCACCATAACACATAGAGCCGTATTGAGATTCTAATGACTCGTCGTCTGCTTTACGGTGAATTGAATCACCATGGCAGAGGGCAAACAGTCGAAGAGAAAACAATGGTAGAGGGAAAACAGTCGAAGGAAAAACAAAACAATCAAGGATTATACAAGAAACTCACAAAACAATCAAGTAATACACTTTCATCACATTCTATGAGTGGGAATGGATGGAGACTGTCGTGTAGGAGGTGAATTAATTGACACCAATAAGAGATGGATTATCGTGAATCCTTTGCCCTTTGGTCTTGCGTTATAGTGAATAGATTCACCATAACGCGAGACTAAGGGCCAGTCAAAGCAAAACAATCCTCCTCGCGTTATAGTGAATCGATTTACTACAACGGGAGGAGGATTATCGCGAATCTCTTACCATTCCATCTTGCATTTTGGTGATTCGATTCACCATAAGACATGGAGCGTATTGAGATTCTAATGGCCCATCGTGTGCTTTAAGGTGAATCGAATCACCATGGCAGAAGGCAAATAGTCGAAGAAAAAACAATGGCACAAGACAAACAGTCGAAGAAAAAACAAAACAAACAAACAATATACAAGAAACTTACAAAACAATCAAGTAATATACAAAAACTTACATTTCTTGCGTGAGAATGGATGGAGATTGTCGTGCAGGAGGTGGAATATTGGTCCAGTACTGTGGCGGTAGTCGGAAGTCACCTGGAGGCAAGCAGGAGGACGGACAAGGCAAAATCGATAAGAGGACGAAAAGGTGGCGTGATTAACGGCTTTGATTAGTCTTTAGAGCGAACACACGTGCTGGCGGGCTGCCAGGGCTACTAGGCGACGCTGACGTGTCGCATAGCATTAAAAAGGGCTTTGATTAAACTTTATAGCTTGTACACGTGCTAGGTACACGACGGGCTGCCATGTGGCATTCATGGAACGGCGGGTGAAAACGCGACGCTGACGTGTCGCATAGCATTAAAAACGGCTTTTAATTGCTTCTCTAGGATACCCATCTCATTTATTGCCTCTCTTGGAGTTTGTATTCTCATTTATCTCCCCACCAATGGCCTTCATCTCCATCAAC
This sequence comes from Cibotium barometz, assembly GCF_041138505.1. Lineage (NCBI taxonomy): Eukaryota > Viridiplantae > Streptophyta > Polypodiopsida > Cyatheales > Cibotiaceae > Cibotium > Cibotium barometz. The sequence goes on from NC_141095.1 coordinate 34,963,899, forward strand.
GAGACTGACTATCTCCTCCAACCCTCCTTCATCAATCATCCTCCTTCATCCTCCTGTATCAAACGTCAAAGACAAACCTCCAACCTCCTTCATCTCCATCAAAGATAACGACAAACTCCTTCATCTCCATCTCCTACGACGTTTGTATACAATTCGTTTTCCTGGTATTTTTATCTCTTTTGTGCTTCCTTCTTCTTTTGTTATTCCGTTCTTTTGGTTTCATTCGTGCAGAACTCCTTGCTTTGTCTTTTCATCGCATTAAGGTGAATTGAAAACCTATGACTCCTCGCCTTATGGTGAATTGACTGCGAAGAAGACTATTTTAATTCGTTTGACACCTCCTCTCTCAGTATGGGTACTTGAGAACTATCTTTATTTGTAATTCACCATAACGTAAGAGGCGGCGCCAAAGGATGAAAAAGTCATCATCATGTTGCGGTGAATCAATTCACCATAACGCGAGCGAAGCTCCCATAGGAAGCACAATATTCCTCCTCGCATTATGGTGAATTGATTCACCATAACGCAAGAAGAGGTCCTTGACTAAGCTGTAATTTTATTTGCGTTAAGAGAAATAGATTCACTACAACGCGAGGAGGAATACCTGGATTCCTCTGGCATCTCCTCTCGCGTTATGTTGAATCCATTCACACCACACAGAGATTTGTTGTTTAAGACCGACTGTCTCTTGATTCATTGCTTGAACTAATATTTTCCATGTCTTATCTGCACCCTTGAATTCAGCCATGGTGCAAGTTCAAGTCGAGTTTGATGTGGACGAAGAGATTAAAGAAACACCTGCAACTCTGTTGTATGACTTCCTCTACAAATGTCGATGTCATGATTTGCACCCTGCAATTTCGTTGATGTTCAATTGCAATTTTTCTCTAGAGGATACATTTTCTAGCCATCATGGATACTTTGAAGAGGCAAAGCAAGAAACGAGCTCACAAATGAAGAACCAATGATGATTGATGGGAAAAGTCACATTCATTTTAATCTCAAGGTGTCGCCGGAGAAGAAGCAGAGGTTAAACAGGGATTGGCACAAGGTACCATGTGATAAGAAGAGAGCTTTGCTATGCCCTTTTCACAAAAGAAAATGCCGCTTGATGGAATACTCTTATGCCTTCTTATGTTTCTTGCACATGAACGTGCAATTAACAGATGAAGAATGTACAGAGCCGCATGCAACAAATGAAAGTGAAGACACGATTTCTCGTCAGGCTAGTCCCACTGTTGAGGATGTCTGAAGAGGAGGACACTCCTCATGTGATTGAGGAGTTCAATGTTGAAGAAGAGAGGAAGCTCAGTTCGGCGGTTGATATTGAGGTAGTGAGAGAACAAAACACTGATATAGGTCAGCTTGTGATTGAATCAGATGACTCCTCCCCCATTCCAACGCCATTACTCCCCTCCTACCAAGTAGGAGATTCAGAGTATATATTGTTGACAGACATACAACATGTGTTTAACTTATGGGAGGACCATTGCATAGCTTTCATAGCCCAAAATCTGGAGGTCGATGATAATTTTGTAGATGATGATGGGATAGATAAGTACTTACTAGTGGATAGCCATGTGAAAGACACCAAGTTCCTATCTGCTGCAACAACACTAAAGATGATCTATGCTAATGCCCTTAAATATGAAGGAAAAGATGCCACAGAGGAAGAGCTACAAGAAGCAAGGGAAAGACTGAATATTACCAACATGGGAGGGTTTAGGGATGTGCCAAGTAAGTCAGCGGAAACAGTTCCTAGTTCGAGCACTAATTTATGGCAAGACGCCTTGCTTGAAGCAGATGAGAACCAAGAGGTTAGTTTTTTTTGTTGTGTTTTCGTACTTTTGTTGTGGATTTGGCTTTATCAACTTTGTCCTGAAATGTTTGGTGATGTTGTTTCTGGCTAATGCTCCTTTATTTTTTCAGTTGGAAATATATGAAGACACATTCCTCAAATGTGCTTCAGGCAAGCGTATGGCGGGATTGGGCCACGATTCAACACTAGGAACATATATACATTGCCTAAAATTCCCTCAAATTGTGATATTTCACGCTAGCTTCTCCAAGGACAATGCAAGTTTTCCTCTGATGGCGATAAAGACTCTATCCAGGTATTTAGGTGGCTATCACTTAAGGCTAAATGCAAACAAGGCAATACTCTTGCAGCGGCAAGCAGCTGTTCAAATTTTTGGAGAGGGACCTGGAGTATATTTGTTGAGATGTAAATATTATTTAACATATGCTGCTTACGGGTTGGCATGTGGAATCACAGATCCTAATCAGTTGAGTGATTGCGGGAAGAAGCATCTTCTTAGAACAGCAAGGCCAAAGGTCCCTGTTGTGCCATTGATAGAGGATGAAGAAGATGATGCAGAAACTTCATCAAAAAAGGCTCGGCTGGGGGAAGTCTCTGCTCCAGATTAACAGATTTAGATTGTTCCAGTTGCTAAGAAGTTTCTTCATATTTCTCAATACTCTTCTTGCTTACCATTAAAAACTATGAAATGTATATATATTGAAAACATTTATATGGGACATAGATGAAAGCTCTTGTTCTTTTAAAATCTTTCACAGTTACATCATTGTTTTATAATATGTATTTCAATGATCAATTTTCTTCCACACTCTACCCTGTCTTTGTCGTTGTCTTAGCCATTCAGCATGATTTTGCTTTCTCTGTGAGGAGACATATATTGATTGTCTCCGTTCAGTCTGCATCTTTCTTAATGCACATGACACAGCTGATTCAGACTGTTTGATCTTCACACGAGCCCTCACTTGAATCTGCCTATACCACCACTGACATAGTTGCTTCATGGGATTACTTTTCTTCATTCCTCCTCCATGTTGAGTGGCCCTTTGATAGGCACAATGTGCTTGCCAATGAGATCTTTCCATGCCTTGGGTAGACCAAATCCCAAGGCTTCCAAACTCTTCCGCAAAAAAGGTTCCATGTGCATGCAAAATGTGCTACAAATGCTCAACAACAACAAGACATTTAGTATCGTACAATATTTTTTGAACAACAAAAAAAACTCAAAGCTGTAGGTTTTCAAGTAATAACGATGTATTGTGTCAAGTTTGTCGCACCCCATGCCTTTTCATAGCTAGTGTAGAACTCTGTCACAACTGCCTCAAATTTCCCAACATCCCCATCTTCAAACCTTGCTTTTTGCAACAAAGGTGCTAGGCGATCAAGTGCCAACCACACTTTGGCCTTTGCCACCCTTGCTTGTCCTGAAGAGCCTTGATCAGGTACAGCTGCATGAATCTTCCTCCACACCTCAAAATCTGTACCCAGATGACCTCTCTGGGTATGATTAGATAAGAACTTTCTGGCTTTTGCACCTCCAAAACATGGTTTGCTAGGAACATTTCCGGTCTTCCCTGATCTTCTCAAGTCCTTCTCAATCTTCACTTGACCACAATGTAAACCTGCATCTGAAAGCACTTGCTCTATTTTTTTAATAGTTCTTTCACTCTCTAATGCTAGTTTCATATTCCATGAAAATTCGATGTACATGTAGACTAGTTTCTCAATTATTCTAACCAGCGCATGCAAAACACAAATATGAACTCTGATCAAAGGGATAGGAAGAATTGGATCCCAATTAGGATCCACTCAGGCTGGAGCATCACGATTTGGGGCTTCACGCCTATTTTACTGATTGCATTTAGGCATTTCCATTCTCTCTCTTTTCCTCCTTTGGAGACACCTCGTTCGGTCATGCAATACAGGCAAGGATACTTGGCCATTGCTCCTTGGGAAATACCAAACATGCATTTCAAGGTTTTAAGATCTGCAGCCAGGTGCCATTCAACCTCATATTCACCATATCCTTCTACATAAAGCTTTTCGCCACCATTCGACTGCTGCTGGATAGTGGAAGAAAGCTCAGTCTGGTTGAAGTACCACTTTAGAATTTCATGGGTCTCTGTTGGAACCTGTTATTAAATTGTCTACAACATCATAACAAGAGGATAGCAACATAATATTCTTTTTTTTAAAATGGATAGCACGTCACCTCAAATGCAGCCAGCCACCAAATCTCATTTTTGGATTGTACACTAAAGTGCTTCTCATCAGCATTACTGATACTTGCATCCAAAGATCTATTCATTAAAGTCATGCTAACCCTTTCAAGCTTCTGTCCTTTGATCACCTCACTCTCATCAAGTTTTAAAACAAATTTCAGCCTTCCATGCACTCATGTACACTGATGTCATAAAATTTCACCAAAGCCATTTGTAATTTTCGAACATCCATAATGAAATTGTTGAACTCTGTAAGCTCTATGATTTTCTGTTTGCCGCTCTTTTTAGTCACTGCCAATGTACTAGACACGTGACAAGGCTCTCCAACAAGTTCGACCATTCCCAAGTTGAGAATATTTCGAGCTTTGTTGACGTGAAATGGTTTTGGAATGGGAATTACTGTTTTTTTTCCAAGCTTACAATTGAAACCCTCTTTAACTTTATTAAACAACATCCTGTAAGACTTTGTGCTTATACCAGCCATGTCACATATACCTTGTGCATCTGCAGGAGTGAATGCTTCACTCACCTCCTGCAAGGATTGCTTTGCTATGTCTGATCGAAATCTTGCAAACTCAGGATGCTGTATTACTGACTCCACGATGTCTTTTGTCAGAACTTTGCCAAATATATCAGAACCTTGCTCTTTTGGACCCACAACATCTGTGACCATCCTGAAGCAACAACGATTCCATCATTCATCTAACTATACCACCCCCACACCCAATCCCCCATCTCCAAAAAAGGAACTAAAGATGAAAATGAAAAGTGAGTGCTCAAAGAAATTTAAGCTCAAAGAAATTATAGATCCCAATACCTGCAAGCTTTTACACGACGCTTCCATTGGCCACCTCCAACATTGAGTTCTTCCAATGGTTTGATCTATCTCTTGCGTAATCGAGCACCCAATGGCGTGTCTTTCAAGTATTGTAATTTTTTGTTGAACTTTTCAAGTTGTTTTCGAAGGTGTGCATTCTCACTCTCCAATGTGAAATTGTTGATTTCTCGAACTGCCAAAATTTCATTCTTCTCTTTAATAGTGTCCTGCATCTTACAAATAGTCTGCTGCAAATGATCAAACTCTTTTTGTAACCCAACACAAACTTTTGCTTTGTCCTCGTTTGAAGCTTGCAAAGCTGTTGTGATCGATGCCAAGTAAAAATTTGCACCTTCAAGCATTTTTATTCTGGCATCTCTATCACTCAAATGTCTTTCAAAGATACTTTGACATTGGCCAAACAGTCTTTTGCAGTATCCAAGCAATCCATTTTCACCCTCACACACAAACTTGAAGAAACTTGTCAACCCAAAGAATGATGGAGATTGAGAGGAGGTTGGATCTGGTGGGTAAATACTACCATCCAACCATAGGTCCATATTTTTCTTTCCTTCATTTCAAAGCTCAGTAATGTGGGCTTTGCATGCTGGCCTAGACCAATTTCTCTTACAGCAGGGAGCATAATCGGCTTCTACTTGGAAGTAGATGTCCACCTTTTTCTTCTTTTGCTTCACAGGTTCCATTGCATTGTTCTGTGCTTTAACAACACCAAAAAGCATCATGAACTCACACTTTAACGAAAAGAAACCAAAGATATTACACTTATCTCCCGTGAAGAAGATTGCTTCATTAAAACCAAAAGACAACATCACTAAATAATACCTCCTTGTCCCGTGAAGAAGATTGCTTCATTAAAACCAAAAGACAACATCACTAAATAATACCTCCTTGTCCATCAAACAAACTTGTTGGTATCCTGGATGAACCAAAATGTACAGAGTACTTGTAAGCACAACCCTCACTTGAAAAAGGTAAGAAATGGGATTGTTATTCATGCACAAGCAGGTATGGCGCATGAAGAACAAATACTTTTCCATCCTTTTTCAAAACTTGCCGCCTTGAGAAGAAGAGAAAATCAAAAACCTCCCGCTCAAAACAATTCGGATTTGGAGTGGTTTTGGTCGTGGAGTCGGGAAGACAATGAGGGAGACAATGCAAGATGATGGGTTGCAGGGATGAAGTTCGGTTCAAGTTTGGTAAGCAAAGTTGCATCCTTACATTCAAAAGTGTAATGAAGAAAGAGAGTGGTGTCTTTTTTCAATAAAATAAGGCACCATAGTGGGAATAAAAAACTATACTTAAGAGGCATTGTTTTGAATTAAAAAACACCCTACATGTCAGTTAATGGAGTAAAGAACTCAAAAATGACGCACGTATCCTCCAATATTATATGTGGGTTTATTGGCTTGCTTTGTCCACATCACCATCCCAAGGGATCTCTTACAAGGCCCCTTTTTGAGTCCAAATTTTCTTTTTTCCTAATGCCGGCAGTTGCCCGGCGGTCCCGCCGGGAACATTAAAACCCTCGGCAGGCCCGTCGGGGTCGTCATTCAGCCCGGTGGGCTACATTTTTGTATATATATGGGCCCGGGGGGCCCTTTGGGAGTTCATTGTTTGCTGACAGTATACACAGGTAATGATAGTTGTGGGTGTGTGTGGGTGTGTGTGTTCGTGCGGGCGTGTGTGTTCGTGCGGGCAGTCGCCCATAGTCGTAATGCGTGGCAGGATGTGGGTGGTCCGGAGGTGGTCCGCCACACGAGGGGTGTGTGTGCAAGGCCATTCTTCAGAATGGTGCTTATTGTGGGGCACATAGTCGGTAACGCGGCTAGTTTGTGTCCTATGGTAAGTATGGCACGCCATAGCGGTACTAGTCGGTAACGCGGCAAGCATAGTATCGTTATGGCGATGTCACCTTCCCTTCCCTTCCCTTTGTCAAATGCAGGCATATGGTTGGTAACACGGCCAGTGTATGTCCATATCCTATTCGTATTCCCATAGATTCGGGTTTTGTCGTTAACGCGGCAAGTTGGTGTCGTCCGCTATATATTGTTTTTTGCATATTGCAGCATTTGATCGTTAACGCGGTCGAAAAAATGTCGTAAATTTGCTTGATGTGGCTTGTATTGTTTTTATTGTGTATGATCCATGCGATACTTGGTTGGTAACGTAGCATGAGTATTTCATGGATCAAAGTTTACATCATATTGTCTTTACGTTTAATTTCATGATATCGTGACTCATAAAAATGAATATCTCTTCATCTCATAAAAATGATATCGTGACTCATAAAAATGAATATCTCTCTCTCTCTCTCTTCCTCCCCCCTCTCTCTCTCTCATGATACACTTCACAACTCTCTCTCTCTCTTGATACACTTCACAACTCTCTCTCTCTCTCTCTCTCTCTTCCTCCCCTCCTCTCTCTCTCATGATACAGTTCATAACTCTCTCTCGATACCCTTCACAACTCTCTCTCTCTCTCTCATGATACACTTCACAACTCTCTCTCTCTCTCTCTCTCTCTCTCTCTCTCTCTCTCTGTGTCACGATAGGTGTGTAGATGAGGAGTTCTTTTTTTCTCTCTTTAGGAACTCACAAAACTATTAAAAATGTCATCTAATGTTCCCTCTCTCTCTATCTGTCATGCCTCTCTCTCTTTCTCTCCCCCTCTCTCTCGATGTTGATTTCAGTAATGTTGTTTAATATTCCATTTTTGTTGTGTTTAGTGATATTTGCTAGATTTGCGAAGAGGACCACCCTGCTTTCCCCTGAAGAGCGTAAAATCGTTTTATGAGCAATTCGCATTGAAGCAGTCATCACAGTGTCACAATGTTCAGAAGACAGCATCAAAAAGATCAATGAGTCTGAGATACTCATGCGAGATCTATTAGAGCAGATATGGGAAAATGCACAGCGTCGACTTCGAAGCGGAGGCAATGCTGAGTTGCTTGATAGACAAAAGATAATAGACTTCAACCATCAACATATAACACGAACTATTTTGGGGAGCATGCGTGTAGCATGCAATGATCTTAGAGATGCTGCCCCGCCTGAAGCTAATATGCATCGTCTACAGTTATGGGATGCTGTATGGAGCGAGCAAAGAGCCAAGAGCAAGCGCATGAAGGCGCTGGATGCAGAGTCACTCCCCAAAAGAGTGTGCATTGCCCAGGACGTTGCTGCAATGTCTAGCCAGCCAGATGCGAGTGGGATGGGTGCCATTAATCGCACAATCTACAATTCTATGTGCACACACCTCATTGGCGTCCCGCACGAGGCTATGCTCGAAGGGAGAACAATAGGCTCTAGTGTTTTTGGCACAGTAAAAGAGTATACAGTTAGAGGTATATCATTTTTGCCAGAGCACATAACTTTTTGCGGAAAGCACTACAAAGGAGAAGGCAGCGCCAAGTTTGAGAGCTTCCAAGCAGAGCAGGGCATGCAGGTTCTACACCCATCAATTGTCAGCAGGTGTATTGCCTTCACAAAAGAATCTCCTTGGATCACTATTTTCCCGTACTATAATGGCGGCTCGCTTGGTGATACTCTTCTGAAGGTCCCTTTCAGATTTAGTGAGTTCACCAGAGCAATTTTCCGTTTGGATCGAGGATGGAGAAAACCCCTGCCCGATAATATTCTTTTAAGTCATCTAGAACTTTCTAAAATAAAACAAATAGTAATAACCATGCCACATATTATGCACATTGCCCTGGTGGAAGGCCTAGCGGCAGCACATTTGGCAGGAATTGTACATACCTACCTACATCCATTCAATGTAGTGTTGGATTTTTACAAAAGAGTTGAAGCCACGCGTAGGTATTATCGATTGGGGGTTACTGCTGAGAGTGCCCAAAAAACGGATGTCTCTCAATTTTGTATTTGAAGCAGACATTTGAAGCAGACAAGAACCCTAAGAAGGTGGCACAGGCGGTCTCCTACGCAGACAGAGAGCGAAATAAACGACCGTGGATAGCCCCGAAAATTTATGATCCGTTTTTGGTAGATGCATACACTCCTGCATCTGATGTTTTTGCTTTAGGGTATTTATTACAAATTTTATATGACTTTTGACAGAAAGTACAAGAGTTGTGGATGGACAATAGTACGACAAAGTTACCATGGATACTATTATTTATAGAGTCAAAAATTGGATGTGTCTACCTAATCGCGAGATGAGTGAAAATATGTTTTGCAAGTAGTGGAATTTTTTAGATCACTAAATACTGACCCAATGAGGGCACAACGTCCTCTTGTAGAGCTATCAGTGTCATTCACCCCAATTTTATAATTTAACAGTATCAGGAGATTTAGTTTCAAGAATGGCTCTTTGTTTGTCTCTCTTCAAAATTTGATATGTGCGCATTGTTTGAAATATTTTCTCATTGAGTCTTTGCAATATCTCTCTCCTCTTGTGGTGTTTAAGTTTATGTTTTCTCTTCAAAATTTGATGTGCGCGCATTGTTTGAAATTTTCTTTGAGTCAAGTGGATATTTCTCATTGAGTCTTTGGAATTCATATCTCATCTCGTGGTGTTTAAGTTTTTGAGGGTAATGGTCAATTTATCTTACATTGATCTTTATAGTTCATTAAAATCCTAAAGTCATTTACGTTCATGCAGATATGGTAGAAGCACAAGCAAACGAGCATCAAGAGTTAGCCAAGAAGGCATATGAGCGAATGAAGGCCCTTGCACATGGACTGATAGCCCGCGAAGCTACGAGAACAGCATGCAGGTTGTCGAAATGGACAAATCCTACTTATGCCAAATGGAAAGACATAAATAAACGCGTAACCACAGAGATGATCAAGGAAATATAGCCATGTCCAGATGGCGAGATTAAGAAGGGAAGATGGAAGGTTTCACGTTGCACTCATAATGATATCAAAATTAATGCCGAGCGCATTTTCTTGGAGGTGTACGGTCGTCCTCTCCATAACGCCGACGCTCCACTCTATTTTGCTAAGATGCTATATGCACAATTTATCCTAGAAACTCCAGTGGACTTCGCCTCCAGAGAGGCCACTATCAACACCCACGACATACGTGAAGAGACAGTGACATTCACAAGGAGGGAACTTGCTCTCATGGTGGAGGGCGCTGGATTGGAGTTAAACAAGGTCAAAAAAAGCTTAGGGGCACAGAAAGCAGAGAAGGAGAAAGAAGCTGTACGATTATCTCAAGCGTCAACTCCTCCCCCGGCCAATAGAGGGATTCAAGAGCAGCTCACAAAGATCAGCCAAGATGTACAAACCATCTCTTCACGTATAGCTCCTGTGCGCCAAGGGAACCACATCTCTCATTTTGTATGTTACAAAGTATTCGATGGGTGGAGCGGCCAGTATATACTGCCCTGTGGACACTCCTACCACTTAATATGTTTAGTGAGGCAAATGCAAAGTACTTCCACATGTGCATTGTGCAGTGTCCCAATAAATCAAGGTATTTATACAGTGTTCAGCATAGCTACAAGCGAATATAAACCACCAGGACCTTTAGATGCAACTCCTAGTGCAATTCGTAATTTATTTCAAGATGAAAGCTAAGAAAGACATAGATCCTACTTTTGTATTGATAATTTCTCCAAATACAATCATTTGTACAAGTATTTTTTATGAAATTAATGAAATGGCTTCTTCCTCTATGTCAGTATCTTGCTCCAAAATTCTTTCACCGTTTACCCTCTCGTCTGCTAAATTAAGCTCATCTAAGTCAATGTCCAAATTGTCTTCTATCTCAAGGCTAGTGCATGATGTACGTCCAACATCAAAGTTCTCGTCTCCTACATCATCACAATCGTACATCATCACAATCGTACATCATCACAATCGTACATCCATCTGGGTATATCTTCTTCATACACTTCGCTTTCAATGTCTCGCAAGATCTTTTCATTGCAATACATGTAAACAAGTTTATCTGCTCAATCTGCAAGAAGTCGATTGCGAATAGTACTGTGAATATATTTGTACATGCTCCAGTTTCTTTTTGAGCCTGAGTTTGAAGAGCACTGACTTAGAACCTTCATCGCAAGGTTGCGCAATAAAGCATAGTGCTCACCACCATTCATCATCCACCACTTCCATGCAGGCTGCTCTTTAGCCATTTATTGAACAAGGGGAAAATAAACCCTCTTTCAATCGAAATGAGGTCATCTCCTTTATGCACTTTACATGATCATCAACATTATTATAAAAAGTGTTTACCATTTTATAAAAATCTTGAACCACCCCAATGTTGGACATCAAATCCATATTCCAGTATTCAGGATCTAGCATGTAAAGCAGCACTATGTAGTGGTGAATGCGCTCCAATCTATCTAGCATGGAAGTACTTCAATAGGACTTTTCTTTGTGTACTTGGAGAATGGTACACGCCATTGCTTTTCCACCACTGAATGCTCTAATTTCTCAGGACACTCCAAACTCCGCTGGACAGTTCACCATTGCATCCATGCTTTCCCGAGATTAGGCGCTCTTTGATCAAAACTTCGTACAGCATACATAACAGGCATCATTACATGGTATGCATCCATCACACTGTTCCACCAACTTCTTCTCGTAAGCGCTACCTTCAAGACTTTGATTTTCTCTTTCACTTTTTCAGGTTGAGTGCTCTCCCAGTCTCATGAAATGTCATGCATGTAAATGTTTCGCAAACTGCATCTTTATTTCGAAGAAGAGACTCAAAAGTGTAAAAGTGAGTGCAAAACCTAGTCTCCGCTGGAAGCTTTAACATAACTGACATGCGAGGTCGAAAAATATCTAACACTCTCTGTCTCTTGAGCATGAATCTCACAAGCTGGCAAGCAATGTCGACGATTGAGGCAAACCATTTGGTATCATCACTTTTATACCAATCTTTTAATACAAGATTCAAACTGAGTATTACAGCCTACCGGAAAAACATGTGGATAGTGCCGCTTTAGGATTTTGGATGCATTCTTGCAATTCTTTGCATTGTCCATGACGATTTGGACTACATTTTTGGCACCCACTTCCTCTATCACAGAGCCAATGACTTGAGCAATGTAAGCCCCAGTTTTGATTGAACCAGCAGAATCCATGGCACGGATGAAAGTCTCACCTCTAGGTGAAATAACCATTATATTAATTAATGGTTTTCTTTGTACATTGGACCATCCATCACTTACTATACTACATCCAGAAAGCTCTATATTGCTAAGAATTATTCTTTGTACACGTTCTTTTACTTGCGCATAACATTTCTCTAATAGATCATTTCACATAGCATGATACGTAGGCGGTGAAAACCCTGGTCCAAACTCACCAATTTTCTTCCATGCTCTCTTCCAATGCTCACTGTCCACCATCATCATAGCACTCCCAAAAAAGTAAATCGCTTTAGCAAGGGCGAGTTGTACATCATCGAGCCGACCTTGACGTAGGCTTTCTTGCAATGAAGTTTGACACATGGGTATATTTCCTACGTTAAAGTTCCGCTTGCAGGAAGATGCACTGGGTAGATTACTTTCTGGTTGCACATTGACGTTCGGAGTACAAGCAGGCGATGTAGCCAGAGTTTGATGATTAGAACAACAGTGTTCTTGCTGCATTGATACATTAACGGTAGGAGTGTAATGTTTTCTTGAATCTTTCTTTTGAATTTCTTCTCTTATGCGTTTGGCCAACTGCAGGTGCAGAGGGGTGGGTACATGACTTTTTCTTTGCTCCGCCTAAAAAGTGTTCTCTTAGTTAAGGCGCCCCACCTGATTTTATTGCGTGGCATAGCTTACACTCCCAATCTATGAATTGATCACCGACGTTAATTGCATATTGCCACTCTATCCCAGGTGCCTTTTTTTCCTACTATTTGGAATTTGGACTCTATTGGAGGTATCACACTGGATCCAACATTGTCCTCTATCTCAAATAACCTATTCAAGCAAGCATATAACAATGAATACACAAATGAAAAAACAACAAAGTCACTCACGTATTACAAAACATACATCAGCAGACAAACTACTTCGAAACTATCTTGATAAACACAAAAGATCATCACATAACACAAAACTACTTCGAAACTATCTTGCAAGGTCTGACTACAAAACTACTTCGAAAATATCATGCACATTGCACCCCCAATGAAGGATGCCTTTTGTACCCAATTAAGGATACTTTACACAATCAAAGATCTATGCTTGCCCAATACTCTAGTATAGGACAATAGACCTTCTCTAACATTCACAAAGAAAATCAAAGATCTATGCTTGCCCAATACTCTAGTATAGGACAATAGATCCTTGTCTACTCTAAACTATATCAAGTATCAAGAACCAATACAAGCCCCTAAGCAGGACTCTTGGCTCCATCAAACCATTCATAAAGCAGAATGAGGTAGATTACCTATGTAGCTCAAATGCAAAGCTGAATGACTCCAACTTTGTCCCTAAACCTCCGCAAGTATTAGCTACGAACCACACCCTACCCCCAATTCAAAGAACTAAGGACGAGTGGCTCAATAGCCTTAGGAGTGCCTACAAGGAAAGATGATAGCCCCTAAGATAAGGACATTCTTCCCAAGAGGACACTTCTAGCAACTCGAGAGCTCTACAAGTACTTTGAGGAGAGATATCGCGCCCCCAAAACAAGGACTACCTCCCCAAAAGTTGCATGATGGGTGTGGGTAATGTTTATAAACATGACAGTACTCCGCCGGGCTTCTTTTGTTTTCCCGGTGGGCCCGCTGGGATATGAGATATCCCGGCGGGCCCACCGGGAAAACAAAAGAAGCCCGGCGGGGATACGGGACTAGTAGGTTTTGGCAGGTCATTGCTCAGGTCATGTGAATATACAATGTGATCACAAGTTTTAATATGTTAATAACAGGTTTTGTTAATGTGATCACGAAATTGTGAAGACGTTAATGAAATCCCTGATTCTCATCCATTCTCATCATATTACATCTCATTACATCATATTACATCTCATCACATTTATCCTCATCACATCTCATCCATTCACATCTACCCATATCCACATCACATCACATCCATTCACATCACATCTCATCCATTTGCATCTACCCCAATCCACATCACATCATATCTCATCCATTCGCATCTACCCCGATCCACATCATATTTCATCCATTCTCATCACATCTATCCCAATTCACATCACATCCATTCACATCATATCTCATCCATTCACATCTACCCCGATCCACATCATATTTCATCCATTCTCATCACATCTATCCCAATTCACATCACATCCATTCACATCTACCCCGATCCACATCACATCCATTCTCATCACATCTATCCCGATTCACATCACATCCATTCACATCACATCTCATCCATTCACATCTATCCTGATTCACATCACATCTCATCTCATCCATTCACATCTATCCCGATTCTCATCCATTCACATCACATCTCATCCATTCACATCTATCCTGATTCACATCACATCTCATCTCATCCATTCACATCTATCCCGATTCTCATCCATTCACATCTATCCCGATTCACATCCTTTACAAAAATTTCGACATTATCTCTTGGCTAACAAAGTCTTCTTCCATGTTGACCATCAAGCTCTATTATTTCTTGTGAAGAAACCACAGTTGACAGGAAGGTTAGCAAGATGGATGTTGTTGTTTTGCAAGAATTTGACTTTGTGATAGTACATACTCTAGGGAATCAGCATGTTGTGGTAGATTATTTAAGCAAACTTGAAAGTAAAGAAGATGCTGCAGGAGTAATTGATTATTTTCCTGACTCTGATCTGTTTGCTGACTCTGATCTGTTTGCTGTTCAGAGCTGGAGCTCTGACTCCTTTTATGATCAAATGTTGCTGTTTCTCACTAATGGATTGCTACCAAAAGAGATGAGTGTGGATTAGAAAAGGAAGTTTGTGCTGAAAAGCAAGCCATTTTTAGTCATTGCTGGAGCATTGTATAGAAAGGGGATAGATCAGATAATAAGAAGATTTGTTCCTGATTTTGAACAAGCAGTAGTGGTACAAGAGGCACATGCAGGGTTGTCTGGAGGTCATTTCTCAGGGGAAATAACATGAAAGAAGATTTTACAATGAGGTCTATGGTGGCCAACAGTTTTGAAGGATGCTCACACATATGTCAAGGAATGTTTGGTTTGTCAGCAAGTGGGCCAACCCAATTCAAAAGATAAGATGTCAGACCACCTTGTGCTACCTTTAGATCCATTTCAGAAATGGGGATTAGATTTTGTGGGTCCTATTAAGCCAAAGAGCAAGATGGATAAGAGCTATGTTCTGGTGGCTACAGATTACTGTACTAAATGGGTGGAAGCAGTGGCTCCTCTCAGAGACAATAAAGCAGCTAGTGTGGCCAAATTCTTGTATAGTAACATCATGACAAGGTTTGGATGTCCCATTGAGCTTGTCAGTGATCAGGGAACACACTTCTTGAATGATGTTATCAGAGAGCTGACTCAAACCTATATGATTTTGCATAAGAAGTCCACTCCCTACTATCATCCCCAGGCAAATGGATAGGCTGAGAGTTCAAACAAAATCCTGCTTAAAATCATCAAGAAGATTGTTCAGGACAACAAGTCTGATTGGGATATGAAATTGGACTCAGCTTTATGGTCATTTCGAATAGCTTTTAAAGTAACCACTGGAATGACTCCTTTTAGGCTTGTTTATGGGTTAGAAGCAGTAGTACCCATGGAGTTTGTGGTGCCTAGCTTGAGAGTTGTTGCAGAAAGCAGACTCCCACTCAGAGAATCTCTGATCTATAGACAGCACAATCTGAATCAGTTGGAGGAAGACAGAGTAATGAGTGCTTATGTTTCAGAGATTATTCAAAAAAGGAGACAAGCTTGGGTAAATAGGAATGTCAAGTTCAAAGTCTTCAAAGTGGGAGATTGGGTCATGCTTTACAATTCCAAGTTAGGGCCACCTGAGGCTCAGGTACATTGGACCCTACAGAATTGAAAAAGACTTGGGGCAAGGAACCTTTATGCTTTCAGATGCCTTTGGAACATTGGTACCAAAGGGGGTGAATAGGTTTAGACTTAAGCCATTTGTGGGCACTCTCCCTGTAGTTCAGAGTACATGTTCAGATTAGGGCGGAGTAAAAAATCAGAGAACATAGAAAATTCAGAGCTTGTGTGTGGATCAGAGTCCGCTTGGATTTTTAAATTTGAACGGTGGGGAATACATTTCGCACGAGTCGGTTGTCAATTGGCTTGATTTAACTTTTTGTCCGACATTATTTGCGGTAATGGCCGACGTGATGCATGAGAATCCCTATTAACCCGCACCAGTGAGGGGACGGCATGCACGAATTCATCCAGCCTGTTCTAGCAGTGTATGGAAGGGGAGATTGCGAGAGGTGACATCTGCGTTTTAGAGGCATCCATTCCAGAAGCCTCATTGTGCTGTGTGCTGTGTGCCTCATTCTTCTTCTCTTTGTTCTACTTATTTCCCTGCTCACATGCCCTGTAGTTCTACCACTAGGCCGGACCTTCTTGCTCTGAATACTATTATAGGCAGAGGTTACCCATGGTGAAGGGAAAGCAGGCTATGCAGCAAGGGCGCCCTAAGGTGGAGACCACATCAGTTTGACGGTCCCGGCGAGAGCATTCAGTGCCAAGCAAAGAAGTGGAGCAGTGTTTTAGCTCGGATTTTGAAGAGACGGAGCAACAAGAGAAGACTTCTATGAAGGATATTTCTACTGCTGTGGGTGGCCTGATGGAGAACTTTGCACCTTTCAAGTACAGCATGGATTTGGAGAATAACGCAAATGTTCAGTGGCTTACTTCAATTGGGTTGATAAGGTATGCAAAGTTAGCTTGGGCTGAGTGGCAAGACAATATATATGCTCCCACACAGCTAGCTCTGCTGAGAAAGACAGAGGGAGTACTCAAAGGAGGTACAAGGGTAACCCAGCTCTGATATCCCAGGTATTTGAATTACCTTTTAACCCAGGTTTGGAAGCTTTGAATTTAGTTTCTGATGAGGATATGGAGAGAGAATTCGGGAATCCCCTGGGCTCCAGACATTATTATCATTTGAAGATAGTAGAAACCACCAAGAAGCAGCGATAGCGATGGTTTATGGAGCGTGTTCTTTTACCCCAGAAGGTTGATTATATGGAGCGTGTTCTTTTACCCCAGAAGGTTGATTATATGTCAAAGGAATCTTATACCCCTTTAGCTGCATAAGAGGCAGGAGTGGATGTGGATTGGGCCACTGTGGTACATCAGAGGATTATGATTGAAGTTGGGGAGAAGGATAAAAGGAGAGCAGTTAGTAAGAGCATGCTAGGCCCTTTCCTTAAGTTCAGAGCAGACTTGGACTATCACTACAGAAAATGTGGGTGATACTATTGTAGTTCTGAGGCAGTTTTGTCTGCAGCAAGTTGAAAAGATTAGGGAATATCAAAATCGAGCTTATGTGGAAGAGCAGTTGCAAAAGGCTAATGATCAACTTAGACAAATGCTTGCAGAAAAAGCACAAGAAGTTGAAATGTTGCAGAATCAGATCAAAGCTCTGAATGTTGACATGGTTGAGTTGAAAGTTTCTTCAGCTAAGGAGATCTCTGAATAGACTAGTCAGTTGGTTAAGAATAGATTGTCTCTGAAGTTGTTTGAAGAATGGACATCTTTGAAGGATAGTGTAGAGTCAGAGATGCATTTCTTGAAAGACAGGTGGAGCTTGAAATAGAGAATAGGATGCTTTTAAATAGATTGGAACCCTTAGAACAGATGAAGGAGCAAATATTAAGTGAGCATGAAGAACTGTCTGTAGGAGGTGTTCTGGTCTCTGAAGCAGATGTGGGGAGAATCAAATCAGAAATGATCCAACACGGATCAGTGATATGGAAAGAGATCAGAGAAAGAATTGGGCAGTTTATTTTCAAGCCATATCAGAACCTCAAAGGCGTTGTGAACACAATGGAGCAAGAGGTGAATTTGAAGCGCATTGCTCAATTGGAATCTGAGGTGGTACAGCTTGTAGCTGAAAAGTCCAAATTTCAGAGCAAGGTGGATGAAACAGAGGATATGCTGGAATATAAGACGTCGAGTGGTTTTGCTCTGAAAAGCACAATCAGGCCAGAGGAGTCTCATATGATGGGGATAGAAAGTCCAAGTTATAATCCTTTTAAGCTTGTTAAGTTGAAATCGTATGCAAGGAAGCTGAAGAAGATTAGAGCCCTTTTTCAGACACAGGAAGAAGGAGCAGGTGCTGCTGAAGGACAAACATCTGGAGTTGTTCAGGAAAAGAGCTCTGATGAGCATGTGAGCTTGCTGATGGGTATGGATAAAGCTTTACCAGATGATGAAGACCCTGAGACGGTGATCAACATTGCAAAGGAGGTTCAAATGGACGTGGAAGCACAGCAGGAGAGCAGGCCTTAGAGATTCAGACTGACCAACTGGGTCAGGCATAGTGATGCTCGTGTTTACCACAGTGCTTTTCAACACTAGTTTTAAAAAAAAATAGACAAACACTAGGCATTTTCTTTTTAGGGAAATTTTATTTTGTTCTAGACACTCTCTTTACATGATCAGAGGATCACTGCAGAAATCAGATTTTGCTGATCAGGGATTGATGGGTTCAGGTCAAATTTTTAGGAAGCCAAGTGTTAGGGCTTTCTTATGTAATTCTTAGACCTTAGTCAAAGGGCTTGGGAGTTAGTTACGTGTGATGTACCCTTTGGGATCTAAACCGAGTAGTTATTACCCTGGCAGTTGCATCTAGGGATGAGATGCATGGGACGTTGATTCTAATCGCTAATGAATGAAGGAGAAGTTCTGCTATGTCTTTGCAGTATCTATTATGTCTTTCTTGATGTTTGTGCAATCATTATGTTGTCGTGATAAATGAGAGTCTGTGCTATGATGTGCTCTGAATGGTGTTGAGTGATGTATTATTTATTAATGCCTTGTACAGAACCTTTTTGAGGCCATGTGCACCATATTTCCCAATAATGCTCAAAATTCCACTTTTGAGATAAATACTCATAATTTGAATTATGCTAAAAATTTATCTTTTTTCATTAAATTTCTTGGATCTCAAATATCATGGGAATTCCTCTTTTTGCATTTAAATGATTGAATTCCAAATATATCATGGGAATTCCTCTTTTATCATAAAATAAATTTATATAAAATTCCTCTTTTCTTTAATAAAAATATCCATTATGCCAAGAATTCCACTTTTACCATTTAAATGATTGAATTCCAATTGTCATGGGAATTCCTCTTTTATTATTTAAATTTTCTCATGCATAAAATAAATTTATCTAAAATTTCTCTTTAAATAAAAATATTCATTATTTTAATATACCAAAATTTCTCTTTTTTCATTTAATTACATGGATCTCCATTATGATGTGAATTCCTCTTTTTGCATAAAAATAAAAATGCCAAAAATTCCTCTTTTCTTAATTTAATTATCTATGCATAAATACTAAAAATTAGTTTCCCATGAATTTGATGAATATCATTGTTTTAGCATAGGATGTCCAATCCTAGAATATGGCAGGAAGTCCTCTTTTAGCATTATACATAAAAATAAGATATGTGTTATTTTCTAAAAATTTACCATAGCTTCGCTCTGCTATTACTGATAATTTTTACTTTTTCTAAAAAGATTAAGACTTTGTAATACAATTATAATAGAAGAACTAGATCCTTAATCTTAAATCCAAATTATGGAATTAAACCATAAATTTACCATAATTTTATTAACATAAAAGCATAAAAAGCCATTTTCTTCTTAACCTCTAGCTTAACAAGCTTAGAGATTGATTTTGAATTAAGAATTTATCAATGAGAAGCATTCATTTGCTAAAGAATTACTCATAGGAATGACTATTCTTTTGGGAGAGAGAGAGAGATATACATAAAAATCATCCTAATTAAGCATTATAAAGATTAACTTTTTGTGATTAATCATTAGAATTCTTATAGAAAGCTTGATTTGCATTGAAAACAATTGATTTAAAACTTCTCAAGCTCGAGAGGGGTTGAGAAGTGAAATCTTTTGAGAATATTAATGAAAACCATGAAATTACTTCTTACCTCTAGATTTGGCTTGCTTCTTTATCTTAGAAGGAAGCCCCAAACAAATCAATTGGTTTAGTATGTTGAGAAGAAAGCTCCAAGGATTGTTGAAGAGAGAGAGAAGCTCCAATCTCTCCAAAAGTAGAGGATTTTTAAGGGATAATAGAAAATATCATTATTTTAATGTAATACTGGCATGGTATATTTCACATATTTTTTTAACAAAAGACTAAGGCTCTATTTATAGGTGAGGGAGGCCACTAGCCAAGTCCAACTGGGTTCTAGAATTTTCCAGGTTTAGTTTGGATAAGATTTGGATCAGTTTGGCTTCCTTTTTGATTTGGTTTGATCCAGGAGAGAGGAGAGATAAAAATATCCCATTTTTTTGAAGTAAAAACTCATCTACCTCAAGAGTCCCCCTCTCCTTACCAAGGTGTCAAAAATGCATCATTATTCTAAAATATCTCATTTTTTTAGTAATATCTCATAGTTTTTAACTAATGTACTCAGTCAACTCTTCATCTTATGTGAGCATTTACTCATTTTTGGGTATTTTCTTTTATTATTTGGATTTATCTCATCCCAACACTTGGATTAATCCAATTGGCCCAATGGAACCTTAATTGGACCATAATATAAAATTTTTTGAAAATGTAGACCCTTAGGCTAAGGTCCTTATACACATTTTCAATTAATTCCAAATGCACATTGGAAAGTTCTTTTTGAATTTCTGTTTCAGGGGAATCCATTTTCGATACTAGGAGATTTTTTATATCCAAAGATATCTCAGGTTTGGATTATCTCTCTCTAGGCCAAAACAGGGTAAAACAAGATCTTTCCTCTATTTCAGAGAGGGGAATAATTACAAGAACAGAAGGGAAGATTCTTACACCTTTACACCTCAAAAGCTAGAGGGAGGAATCTTACATTGCTAGCTCCATTGGAGGCATGAAGGTTGCCATGGAGGGAGCAGGTGGGGTTGGAGAAGCCATGGAGGTTTCCATAGAGAGGGAGCAGCTAGGGTTAGAGAAGCAAGGGGTTGATTGGGGGTGCACCGAGGGAGTCAGATTATAAGGGGTGGGGTAGTAGCCAAAGTTAAAGGTACATCATTGTTAGTGTGAATAGTGGATGGGGGTTGGATGGTTAAGGCATCCTCCTGAATTTTTTCTTTCCCCTTGTCGCGTGCAATCGTAGTGGTGGTAGTAATGGAGGCTGTCTTGGGATTCCATTGATATTTGGGTGATTCCGAAAGCACTAGGGTATGAATGGTGTACCTTGGGTGTCGGGGGACCCAGATTTGCCGATTTCCTTCATACAAGTGTTGAGCTCAGAGGAGAAGCTTGGGGATCCAACTATGAGTCATTGTGGGGCGAGGCTGAGGTTTTTGGCAAGGTTGGTTTGGCTTTGTGGAGGGTTTTCGGCGGAGGTTCTCATGTACCTTGTGGGCTTGTGGTTGTTGAATTGGGGGTCATTGAGAGGTATAAGGAGTTGGTTTTACCAGGGAGTGGGTTTGGGAAGTGGATCTATAGGGAATCTACATAGTGTTCTAGCACCTTCATAATATCCTTGGGCTACAAAGTAGCCTCTTAGGCACCCAGAGGCGAGAGTGCCTGCCTTGTGTGCCTCGGGGCCAAATTTGTACCTGGGGTGGGTTAGGCTTGTTTTAGTGGGGTTAGTCTTGGTAGTGGGGTTAGTCTTGGTAGTGGGTTAGGCTTGTTAGTGGGGTTAGCCTTGGTAGTGGGGTTAGTATCGTTGATGTGAGTTTGGGTAGCTGAAGAGTTGGGTGTTGATGAGGGTTCGTGAGGAAATTAGGTATTCATAGTGGGGAGAGGCCTCTTTTTGGGTGGCATGGTTCTATGTCAAAGAGAAGAGTGATGGTGGTTAGTGGAGGGGGGTGATCAACTTGGGGTGGGTTATTGGAGGCCTAGGGTTCTTCATCTATCATCAAAATTATAACTTGGCCAAGGACAATTGTTGTAGGGTGGCTGTCCTTGCATCCCAATCACTGGTGGTTGTGTCCCATCCATCCATGCCCTAGAAGGATTTCTTTGCTCATGGTTCCTACAGGCATCACATAAAACTTTAAACTAGTTGTGAGGCAACTGTAGTGACCGTGGGGCTGGGGTGTTCATTAATGAGGGTCTGCTGAGGGAGAGCCATGTGTCATAGGACATCAGATTCTAATTTTCTCATGTATCAACAAGAGCCAATTTTTCGGTGAAACTTGTTAGGGTGTTCTTTCCTAACCACAACCGAGCGGGTTTAACTTTCCAGTCCTCTTCTTTGAGGTCTACTACTTGGGCCATGTTGACCATGATGTTTTTGCCCCGAAGTTTTTCTTGCCGCTCTTTGGTTTCTCATTGGGCTATTTCTTTGCTCTCTTCTTTCTATTTCTTGTGTTGTTTTTTGGCATGAATGGTCCTCAGTGTGGTTTCATTGAGTGGGCCATAGTAGCATTTTAGTTTGCTACCATTGAAGTATCTTACCATCTCAATGCCATCAAGAGTGTTTCAATGTGCAGCACTCTGCCTGTGGGGTTATCTCAATGACTAGGAAAGGTACAAAGCCTCTAAATTTAAGTTTCTTTTTGTGGTTTTTTGTGATGTAGAGGAGGACCATGTCACCCTTGTTCATTTGTTTATCTTTGAATTGGTCGTCAAACCACTGTTTATGCCTCAGTTTTCTACAATCATATTGTATACAACAAGGAGACGTGTTTCATCGAGCCTTATAAGTTCAAAAAGGTGATAGCCCACGACATTGCCCGTAAGTTTCTCTCCTGCATCACAATTCGGTAGAAAGAACTCCATAGGCATGACCGTTCAGTACCATAGGTTAAATTGAAGGGTGTCATGTTTGTGGGCTGTCCTGTAGGATGTGCGATATGCCCAGAGTGCGGCAAGCAAATTTTGTTCCCAATCATTGTGGCTCGCCTTAAGTATTGTGGTCAAGATGGCATAAATGACTTTATTTGTGCTCTCATCTTGGCCATTATCTTGAGGATAATAGGGGGAGGATTTCCTATGGTGGCTGACTAGGAATTCTTGTAATAAGAATTATATCACTTGATTGACAAAGTGTGTGCCATTGTCACTCATGAGCTCAAGAGGGCACCCAAAGCGAGTGATTAACGGGTAGCCCTAGCTTCGACCCATTTAGTGCAATAGTCTGTGGGCCACCATTATGATGTATCGAGCTTGAGTGTATCGAGCCGTTGAACTAATGGGTCCTATGAAATCAATGCCCCACTTCTCAAATGGTTGTAAGGATCTTGTAAGGACATGACATGGTTCTGGGGCATTTTGTCCTTAAAGTGTGGGATTGCCACTCATTGGCATTCGTCATCATTTGACATATTTTGTCGCGTCTACCATTAAGGTTGGCCACCATAGCCCTAATGTGAGGACTTTACAAGCAATGATATATATTCTTCAAAGTGTCCTCTAGTGCTAGTAGCAGAGTGGGCCTGCTCTAAAATGAAGACATACTCGTCTTGGACACAATGTCTTATGATTTTGTCCTTCCCTTTCTTGTAGAGTTGTCCCGCAAGGGGGCAACCTTTTTAATGAGGCATCTTGCTCGGTCTTTGTTGATGAGTGGGTAAATTGGTAGGTTGTTGGAAAGGAAGTGTGAAACCTCCTCTACCCATTCAAGAATTAAGCACGGTTGGAACAAGGCGGCATCTGGTGGAAAGTCGTTAGACACCCACCGGTGGAGCCCTCTCCATTGGGGATGCGTGACATGTGGTCATCCAAGACATGATGTGAGCCCTTTCGCACTGTGATAGTGAAGTCAAACTCAAGCAAGATTAGCAACCATCTAGTGATTCTACCTATAGTAGAGGGTTTGTTTACAAGATAAAGGAGAGCTTGATGGTCTACAAAGAAGATGAACTTCATGGCAATAAGATAATGGCAAAACTTTTTAACTGTATAAACCATTGTTAATCCCTCTCTCTTAGTGGTGGTATAGTTGCATTCCGCCTCGTTGAGTTGGCAATTGGTAAAACTAATTAGAAAATCCGTATTGTGTTTTTCGGGTTGAGCCAGTACACACTGAATTGCAAAGGTGGAGGCGTCAATGTGGACATGAAATATGATGTCCCAATTGGAGAACCTCAAGATGGGAGCGCTTTGCCAAGGCTTTCTTAAGGGTCTTATACGCATGTTGGCACTCCTCTATCCATTAAAAGATGATTAGAAGTCCATGAAGGGGGTGAGAAATGTCGGCGTACATGAAGATAAATCATTTATAGTACCCAACATGTCCCATGAAACACTAGACTCCTTTGAAGTTAGTCGGTGGTGGTACCTCAAAGATGAGCCGTACCTTACTTTCGTCTATGTAGATTCCGTGTTTTGAGACAATATGTCCCTAGATGACTCTGTGCTAAACCCAGAAGTGGCATTTGAGAGGGCTGAGGGAGATTCGGTAGAGTTGAATCTCTCTAGAACTTTCCATAAACACTCTAAGTGTGCTTTCCAAAAGTAGAATTGACACAGAGGTCATCCATGAAGACTTCAAGGAATTTTTGAAGATATTCGTTGTGTAGGTTGTGCACATTATGCGTTGAAAGGTTCTTGGTACATTGGTTAGCCCAAAGGGCATGACACGGTATGCATACGTGTCCCATTCAAAAGTTGTCTTATGTTGATCCTTTGGATCGATCAACACTTGTTGGTTATATCTAGAGAATCCATCAAGGATAGACTTCCTTTCCCCACGACTCTCTCAAGTGTTGAAAATCATGGATCAAGCTCTCCTAAAGTCAATATTAGATAAAATGGAAAAAATCCCTCAAAATGGGAATGTATTAGACACCAAGATGAATTAGCTTGGATACCTAAAGAGACTTGAGATAAGTGCAAGTGATATATTTCATTGCTTAAAATGGCCCCTTTTATATGAAGAGGTACACCCTTGGGCTTGTACATCAATGTGGGATATGTCTCTTTTCTCATGTGGCTTCATGCTATGCTTTGCACTTTCTTGGCTACTCAACTCACTCCCTACCTCTTCCTTGTGCTCTTTGGCACCATATTTCTCAACACCTCCCCTTAGTGCCAAATCTTTGGGCTACTCAAAGTGGTTGGATGTCAGTTGCAAATATTGTTTGACTTTTTACTTTTTGCATTCCCCTATGTGCTGTGAGCAACTTTGGCTCACGTGCTACTTTAGCACTTCCCTTCCATTGATGGTGAATTGATCTATCTTTGAGGCCCAGAGGTCATCTCTAAGAGTGAGGTCCCTCCCTTGATAGAGACTTGACCTACCTTTGAGGTCTAGAGGTCTCTTCTAGGAGTGAGGTAACAAATTTTCGGCTATTTCTTTTACCTTGGCTATATCATTGTGCTGCCAAAGGGTAGTTTTTACAGGCATTTTTTGTAGGAAGGAGGATTTTTTTACAACAAATTTTTGT
Source organism: Cibotium barometz (assembly GCF_041138505.1). NCBI lineage: Eukaryota > Viridiplantae > Streptophyta > Polypodiopsida > Cyatheales > Cibotiaceae > Cibotium > Cibotium barometz. Next base: position 34,989,225 of record NC_141095.1, read on the forward strand.
TTAAGAATTGGGTAGTGAGATTGGTGGCTCCTGCTTGCTTGAGATCTTATTACTCTTTGCCAATTCTGCTTTGCTTACATATCCTTGCATACTCATTTGGTTGCAGCATTTTTACAAGGGATTTACACTTCTTTTTCACTTACACACTAACGTGCTCATTTGGCCGATTTAGAAAAGAACTTTTACTGACACATTTTTTGGACTAGTGCTCCTTCTTGGTCACAATATTTGGTGATAAGACCCAAAATGATGGCATCTTTGAGCTCAATTTTTGCGTGTGAACCCCCTCTTAAACAAGGATAAGGTTTATTGAACCTTATAGGAGGTATTTTTATTTTATTTATTTATTTTTATTGGCCTTCTAATACTGGCACCTCTCTCCGCTCGCGCTCTGTTAGCATTGTTTTTTATTTTTGTTTATTTATTTTTATTTTTTGCATAGACGTGCTGCTTGGTCTGCCCAATAGCTGCCACACTGGTTGCAGTGCCTTTGCTTGGCTGCCACGTTGGTGTGGCTTACACCTGCTTATTCTTTTGTTGTGCTAAGTTTGCTACTACTAGTCTTAATGATGAAGCCGTCTCTACTGACAGTGGTGGATACAACACTATTCCACAGTAGTTTTTTGTTTCTCTCACCAACTGGTTACTTGCTTGGCTGTCCACAAATGAAATTGCCCTATCTCTTAGTTTACAGCTTTCAGTAGGAGAATGATGTGATTGTTAGATTGCACTGAAAATAGATGCTTAAAATGGCTGACTTGCTAAACCTTACCCTCTCTAATGATGTGATTGCTAGATTGCACTGAAAATAGATGCTTAAAATGGCTGACTTGCTAAACCTTACCCTCTCTATCTCTAGCAACCAATGGAAGTGATGTGAAAATGAGCTGAAGAAGAGTGAGGAGTTACTCAAATCTAGAGCTTGCTTTTCATACTAATCACTCTCCAATCACACAAGATAATCACTCGCTAGAAAACTATAGCTAAGCCAAGCTAAGAGAGCTAAACTTGGCTCTGATACCATGTTAATCACACAAGATAATCACTTGCTAGAAAACTATAGCTAAGCCAAGCTAGGAGAGCTAAACTTGGCTCTGATACCATGTTGACAATCATGGATCAAGCTCTCCTAAAGATAAAATATCTACCTAATGATAAACTAATCCTACACTAATCTAAGGTGGATAAAAATGAAGATAACTCATAATGAGTGTGTGCTAATTAAGATGCACTCAACTACAATTAGACACCAAGATAAGTGCAAGTAATATATTTCATTTCTTGAAATAGCCCCCTTTTATATGAGAAGGTACACCCTTGGGCTTATACATCAATGTGGGATATATCCCTTTGCTCATGTGGCTTCATGCTATGCTTTGCATTTTCTTGGCTACTCAACTCACTTCCTACCTTTTTCTTCTACTCTTTGGCATAATATTTCTCAACATCAGCACAGGCTCCATGAAGGGCAAGTCATAGTGATATTGTATTGTGGTGGCATTGACTTTTTTGAGGTCTACACACACTTGCACTTTTCTGTTCTTCTTGGGTACTATTGCTATGGGTGACCCATTCTGTGTGCTTTATCTCATAGAGAATCCGGTATCTATGAGTCTATCAATTTTCTACCGGACCATCTTAGAGTATTTGGGATTCATGGGATATGCTCTTTGCTTTACTGGTCTCACTTCCTCTACTAAGGGGATGGTGTGTTTGCCCACTTCGGGGGGTACACCTTTCATGTCCGTGTACTTCCAAGCAAAGCAATCCTGGAATTTGGAGAAGAGTGAGTGACCAGATCCTTTTCTTCTTCAACGGTCATCCCCTATGTCAATAGTCCTTGGATCTTCACCCGGGTATGCTAGGTTAACTTCTTTAACCTTGGCTAGACCATCATAACATGTTCTTGGCTCTCCGTCTCATGAGTTCTTTGGACCGGGTCATATTGTACAAATTGATCGACCATCTTGAAGGAGGTTAGGATCTTGATCTTCAAGTCCACATCAACAACAAGTTTCACCAATAAGGTTGTGTCATCCATGGTAGGTGCTTCCCATTTTTCTCAGCATTGTTTAGTGATGACAATGCTTACTCTTGCTCCTCCATCTAGGATGGCGGTGGTGACCTGAAGGTCATCAAAGATTATGGATAGTGCTGAGACTTAAGTTCATCTCCCTTGAAGCATTTTTTGAGTTTGTTATCTCAAATAGTGGGAGAACCAGTGATTCCATGGGACTCTCTATGAATTCATCTTCATCAACCACGTTAGAGTTGTCTAGCTCTGCAGGCTCTTGTATTCTTGCTCCTAGGCATGCTTCCATCCAATATTTTAAATCCTTACATAAGGTCAGGCTACCTTGGAGTAAGGTGCCAATGGGGATTTTTATTTGAGAGGATAGGAAGGAGGAGAGACCTGCAATGTTCCTAGGAACGGGTGCATTTTCTTGAGCTAGATCACCCTTGTCTATTTTTAGGCTCTTGTAGGTTGAGGTAGGCACCTAATTCACACATGTGGATGAGTTTTTACTTCAAAAAAATGGGATATTTTTATCTCTCCTCTCTCCTGGATCAAACAAAATCAAAAAGGGAGCCAAACTGGTCCAAATCTTATCCAAATTGAGTCAAACTGAACCTCGAAAATTCTAGAACCTAGTTGGACTTGGCTAGTGGCCTCCCTCACCTATAAATAGATCCTTAGTCTTTTGTTAAAAAAATATGTAAAATATACCATGCCAGTATTACATTAAAATAATGATATTTTCTATTATCCCTTAAAAATTCTCTACTTTTGGAGAGGTTGGAGCTTCTCTCTCTCTTCAATAATCCTTGGAGCTTTCTTCTCGATATACTAAACCAATTGATTGGTTTGGGGCTTCCTTCTAAGATAAAGAAGCAAGCCAAATCTAGAGGTAAGAAGTAATTCCATGGTTTTCATTAATATTCTCAAAAGATTTCACTTCTCAACCCCTCTCAAGCTTGAGAAGTTTCAAATCAATTGTTTTCAATGCAAATCAAGCTTTCTATAAGAATTCTAATGATTAATCACAAAAAGTTAATCTTTATGCTTAATTAGGATGATTTTTATGTATATCTCTCTCTCTCTCCCAAAAGAATAGTCATTCCTATGAGTAATTCTTTAGCAAATGAATGCTTCCCATTGATAAATTCTTAATTCAAAATCAATCTCTAAGCTTGTTAAGCTAAAGGTTAAGAAGAAAATGGCTTTTTATGCTTTTATGTTGATAAAATTATGGTAAATTTATGGTTTAATTCCATAATTTGGATTTAAGATTAAGGATAATTCTTCTATTATAATTGTATTACAAAGCCTTAATCTTTTTAGAAAAAGTAAAAATTATCAGTAATAGCAGAGCAAAGCTATGGCAAATTTTTAAAAAATAATACATATCTTATTTTTATGTATAATTCTAAAAGAGGACTTTCTACCATATTCTAGGATTGGACATCCTATGCTAAAACAATGATATTCATCAAATTCATGGGAAACTAATTTTTAGTATTTATGCATAAATAATTAAATTAAGAAAAGAGAAATTTTTGGCATTCTTATTTTTATGCAAAAAGAGGAATTCCCATGATAATGGAGATCCATGTAATTAAATGAAAAAAGAGAAATTTTAGTATATTAAAATAATGAATATTTTTATTTAAAGAGAAATTTTAGATAAATTTATTTTATGCATGAGAAAATTTAAATAATGTGACCAATTCCAGTTCCTAAATATAAAGAATAGACTACCGAAACTAAACTAGTTTTTTTTTTATTCGAACTCACCAAGAATCTAGTTGGACAAATAGGCAAAATGATGGGTAGATTACCCTCATGAGAGATCAAGGATTCTCATTATAAAACCGAGAATTATGGAAAAAAGGGTTTTGTGGAACCAATCTTAAACTAGGAATTTTACTTGCATTGCAACCTCTGTTTTTCATTTAAATGACTCTTTTACGCCAGAATGTTGGAGGAAGCAGTTGGCATATGTTTTACAAAGAGGAGGTTTGTTGGAACAGCTGGCGGGGAGTCGTCAAGGGACGTCGCTTACCTGTCGAGGTCTTGACCAGCCGCCTCAGTACGATTAAAATGGTGCGCTTCCTATATACGATGAGCAAGGACCGACAAAGCGGTCCCTAAGTCAAGTGCTAGGACACCTAAGGAGGATCCTAGAGGGTTCTGACCAGGCGATGCACGAGCTTACAGTTTTGCTAGGACACCCATGCATACGTCGAGGAAGATTCGGATGGACTAAAAGGAAAGATTTTTGTGAATCAAATTTTGGTACTGGATCTCATTGGTTGGCCAAGTGGTCTTCAATGAAGAGTCCGAAGGACACATTTTGTAACACAATGTACTTAGAATATTGGAGAATGATGATCAGTAAAATTATGGTTTCTATTAAAGGACTATTTTAAAGCCAGTCAAATCTGTAAGATTCCTCCCCCAACCCCTAAAAGATGTCCAGTTTCTCTCCCTGTAATAATCAATCCCCTTTTTAGAATAATAACAGATCTTGTTTCTATCTATTTTGGCCAAGAGAGAGAAAATGTTCTAGAGAGAGATAATTCAGTTTCTAGATATCTTTGGATGGAAAAATATCCCTTCTTATTTAAATAATTTTTCCTAAAACAGAAATTCAAAAAGAACTTTCCAATGTGCAATTGGAATAAATTGAAAATAGGTAAAAAGGACCTTAGCCTGAGGGTCCAGATTTTCTAAAAACTTTGGATTAAGGTTCCTATAGACCAATCAGATCAATCCAAATGTAGGGAGGAGATAAATTGAAGAATAAAAGAAAAATCCCCTAAAAATGAGTAAATACTCACAGAAGATGAAGAGTTGACTAAGGACAAGGTTATTAGTTAAAAAAGAAGAGATATTTAGAGAAAATGATGCATTTTCGACACCTCAGTGTGGGGGAATTCCCCTGTTATGCAAAGAGAGTAATCCCCTCCGTCTGTGTATTCTAAAAGTGTTATTTTCATTCTATGCATAGAAAGATGCATATTGGAAAAAATATTTTTATTATAAAAGCGTTATTTTCATTAGAATTAATTTCTATGCATAGAAAGATGCATATTGGAAATATTTTTATTGTAAAAGTGTTATTTTCATTAGAGTTAATTTCTATGCATAGAAAGATGCATATCAAAAATTCTTTTTATTTTATAAAGTGTTGTTTTCATTCAATTTTGATTTTATGCATAGAAAGATGCATAAAGGAATTTATTTTTATTTCAAAAGAGTTATTCTCATTAATTTTGATTTTATGCATAGAAAGATGCATAATGGAATTTATTTTTATTTCAAAAGAGTTATTCTCATTAATTTTGATTTAATGCATGGAAAGATGCATAAAGGATTTTATTTTTATTTCAAAAGAGTTATTCTCGTTAATTTTGATTTTATGCATAGAAAGATGCATAGAAAGATGAAGTAAATCCCGGACAAAAATTGTTCTATGGAAAAGAATCAACAGCTGTGCCTCTCAATGAGGAAAAAAGCGTTGGTCTCTATGATCCAAGTGCAATCTTTTCCCTGATCTGACTATGGGACTTATGGGTTCGGTCAGATCAATTCTGTTAGATAAGGCTTTTGACTACGTTAGAGAAAAGTTACCCTGGAGGAATCACCCGTGCTTTTCGGGCAAGGGAAGTTTTTTCGGGTTCTCGGTTTTGGAAGAACCGATGGATTAGTCTCTTGTCCGGATATCCGTTGGGCGAGGCCCTGAGTGTGGGACCCTCCCCCACGCAAGAGGTGCTACTTCCGCTGTTAGCACCCCTGAATTCATTGCGTGGTGGGGACAGGGATCTTACAGCTGGTATTAGAGCAAATTTGGCTAATGTGGATCAACCAAGAAGCCAAAAATGTCAAAAATTTATGAAAAAGCAGTAAAAGGTTGTAATTGTGTGATAAAATTCATACAAATTGTTATTCAAACTGAAATTTATAAATTGATAATTGGGTCTTCAAATGGAAGTACTACAATTATATGGAATCCCTGACTTTCTTGAGGCCTAGATATGATGGTATTTACCTTATAGTTCCAAGGACCGTGACTACTCGTATATACCGAGGGTATAACTGCAGCTCTTTACTGGCAGTATATATGAGTAAATCTAAGATCTTGAAATTATAAGCTAAAATGCTATCCAGATGATGAATTCGAATGTGGTTGATATGATTTTAAATTTCTGATTGAGAACTGATGAGTTGAATTAGATTCTGATTGAAAAATGATGATTTCTGAATTTTTGGTTGAAAAGCAATAAACTGAGCAAAAACCACAATGAGGATGAATGGGACGAGTCCTTGTGTTGATGATGGTCCAATTAAGGTTCCTATGGACCAATAAGATTAATCCAAATGTAGGGATGAGATAAATTTAAGAATAAAACAAAAACCCCCAAAAATGAGTAAATGCTGCTATCTCTACTCGTGGTGGGGTTGGCACACTCAGAGAAGATTGGAATGTGCACTCAATATGAAGAGTGGCCTCCTTCTACAAAGCAATACGAAGAGCCTCTTTAAAATTAGTGGGATCTTTGTTAAGAACTTTTCCATACAAGCGGGGATTCAAAGCCATGATAAACTTGCTCATCTTAAGGTGCTCCATTGCTAAAGAACTCTTTGAATCTCCTATAAAAGGTGAAAAAGAAGAAGCAACATATAAAGCAGCTTGTTGATATTTGATGAACAAGTCTTCATACCTTACTGAAAAGGCAGACTGACTCTCTCTCGTTTTGGAAAATCTGATCCAATTGCAATAGTAAAGCATTTGGTGACTCCACTATCCCAAATCTCTCCTTTATTACTTTGGTCAACCTTTCCCAATCATTCTTGGACTCCTCTAGCAAAACCTCATGCTGCCAAGTTAAGGCCACACCCTCCAAGAAATCTGGAAGTATTTCTGCCCTCTCCTTCATAGACCAAACCGTCAAGCAGCATGCTCCATTAAACTCTCGGAGATAACTCCCCGGGTCTTCTCTTTCCGATCCTTGGAACACCAGAATGTTGAACATCTTGCACCAAAAGATGAGTAGCAACAAGAAAAATTTACTTATTTCAAAATAACTTTTCTTTAATCATGTGGAACCTTGAGGTTAAAATAGAATAATTCTAAGTAAAACCTACCCGCCGTCTCCACCAAAAGATGTGACACAAAGTTGGGGTTTTGACTTCGGTCACTTCTTAGAATCAAAACACACTTGTATGAAACCACAGCCTCCTCACCTCCCTTTCTCTTGTTGGGTTAAGATAAAGATAGGAAGGAAAGATGAAAGGCTCCAGAGAAGTAAGAATTTCTGCCAGTCTTGCAGCTCCAAACAAGAGGGCAATTCTTTGTTGGAAGAAAATCTTCTCCGACTCGGGATTATGTGAACAAAAACATACGGGGAATGGTGGTAAGGTTCATCCGTTCGAATTGGGAAATTTGGACGAAACATCTTAAAGTAAAAGAATATAGCAATCACTTACAAGAGGATAAGATACATGGGATTTGCTTTTTGATAAGAGATTAAGAGGAGTTAATCGATATTAAGAAGAAATAATGGCCAAAAGTCAGTTTTAAATCCATATAGACTATATAAAAGAGGATTACATAGGTACGTAGAGCTTGAAGAGAGCTTCGCGCCTTTTAAAAACTTTTGAAAACGGGCAATCGAACGAAAAGTTATGAGCATTTTACTACAAGACTATAAAACTACCAAAATTCGCCTAAAAGTTAGCAACTTTGGGAGAAATTATGATCATCAATGAAGTAAAGGATTAAGAAATTAGTTAATGAGTGGAAAGAGCATATAAAGAGCTTCCTAGTCATATGATTGATTTTAGAAACCAATACCCAAGTGATGAGTAATTACTGGTTGAAATTTGGGTATTGGACCACAAAAACTGCACTTCCCTCTCTTTGCACATGAAACCTCAATTTTCACATAGCCTCTTGCCTTTCATCTCCTTCATGATTCAAGCTAGAGGGTAAGGGTTAACATTGCTCAGCGGACAATCGTAAAGATTTACCTATGGTCCCCAAAGTCTTTCCACATGCTCATTACTGCTAAAACCATTGGTACCTCCAAAGGAGGGTGGCAATAAGGCAAGGGCTACCTTGAGAAGTCACATGCCCACCAAGATAATAACTCCTTATCCCACTTATCATGAATCATCAAAGAGGTCCAAAATTGGGTTAAGCATGAGGAGCTAATGCTAAATGACGCATTCACATGTAAAGAGAGTGTTTGAATAAGGGTTTGAAGATAAGAGGATGGCAATGAAACAAAATGCTCAATTGAGGAGACTTCATTCATTGATTTGAAAGGGAGAGGAGGGCTCCTCTTATAGGTGGAGAATCACCCTCTCCACCTATAAGAGGAGGGCTCCTCTTATAGGTGGAGAATCACCCTCTCTTCCATTGTTACAAATTACAACATAAAAAAATTCAACCCTTTAAGGGTAGATGTCACCATCAATTGTCCTCTTAGGTTAAGTCTTCTATTGATTATTAAATTGAAGACTTTTTTACTTTGAAAGTGTGATGAGATAATAGACAAGTCTAAGTGGCATGTAGGTGGAGATCCCACTTACACATGGTGGAATTCTCCTCTTCCATGTAGGCATTCTAGAAGAATCTTTACCAACAATTATGCACCTACACACACTCCTCCACATGCCTTCCACACTCCCCAACTTGTAGCCTTTTGCTGGTGAATACTATATTAATAATACTAAAATCCATGTAAGCATGAAGGCCCACTTTTATTTTCCACATCACTAGCCTATCTACCATACCAATGTATTTATCAAGCATACTTGTGGCATTTACAATGTGTGCACCCTAAATCAAGTAAAACCATTATATTTGAAGATAGAATGTTGTTATCAGGGTAGCCGCCAAGCCGCCGCATCACCACATCGTTATTCCATTGTGGGCGCCGCAATCTTCTTGGACAAGCTTCCACCTTATTACCATTGAGAAACCATCATTTTATGTATCAAATTGAAAATGAAAGATATCAATTTTTCATGTCACAGTATCTTCTTCCACAGGCCAGACCCTGGGCAGCGGTCTTGGTGCACCCATCACATGGTCCTCATCAACATCCCAAGAGTGTGTGTCATAGATGAATTATAGAAACACACATACCCTCCAACAACTTCACCGGGATACTTTCTATGACCCCAAAAACATGGAGCCGGAACTCCACCATTTCTGTCCAACCCCACATCAATAATTTGAGAGCACATCTGCCATTGTGTCTTGGCAATCACCCAAAAAAAGTTACTTTGCTACCAAGAGTAGTTCTGCAAATTAACCACATTGTTTTGGGCATTTTAGTCTTAACACATGTACTTGTCTCCACACTCTTTGCATTTCACGTGCTACCTTGTGGATGGTCTATTGTCACAGTCACATACTCTAGCTGATGAGTGTCTTCATCCAAGATCTTGCTTGGATCCACACATAGTGGATGCTTTTGGCACACACTTTGTTGACCTTGTGTGAGCTAAATCAATGAGTCTTTTGCCAAAAGATGTTTTTTTCACCTGTACTCATAAATCTATCAGCCATGTCCTGCATTTTTGGGCATATTCTACCAAAGTGCACACCTTTAAAGTAAGCATTATACTTCACACTTTGCAAAAGAGCCAATGCCATGTTTGTACCTGTGGCCTCAAACAAGCTAATCTGACTTTTACGACCTACTAATGCTCTCATACTCGCATGTTGTGCCTCAGCAAGATTTGTCCTTGAAACAAAAACTCCCGAGTCCTCCTTAGTAACAAACCAAGAGTCCCAGCGTGAAAAGCCCTGATATCCCACCAAGCTAGCCATGTCTCCAATGTAGGAATGTCTTCGTGCACAGCATGGCCAGAAAACCAAAACTTTTGAATCTCATTTTTACAAGCCTCTGTGGCTCTCTGAAGGAGCATTTCTCCATTTTCTACACAGAGACGTCTGTTCCTCAATGAAAGATGGTTTAATACACTTACACGAGTGTCTCACCATACTTTGTTCCCGATGGAAAACGCAACTTCTCTCTTTCTTAGGTAATATTTTCTTTGCCCCTCCTAAATAAATGGCGCAAATAGCAATCTAATTAGCATTTGCTTAATCTGCCTTAATCTACAGAACTCAGGTTTATCAAAGCCATTTTGCTGAACCACTATCTTCAATATTTTCCAAAATTCTATTTGTACATTGCCAATCCCTCGTCGCTGATCCTCAACTCTAAATTCGCAAAATAGCTATGGTGACCAGTTCACGGATGAATGGATCGCATACATGGGCAGACATTGTGGGCTATCCAGATACCCTGTGAACATGGTCAAAATGGATCCACATATGTTGCAAACTACCACATGGTCTCATCTTGTTAACCAAGTGTAATCCACTACCAAGACCCTTTGTAGACATCTTACAAACATGGGGTTGATGTTTGTTCCCTAACTAGCCTGGAAAGACAGAAAGAGCATGCTTTGAAGAAAAGGGTATCTATACTTGTTCTTAAGTTCAAGTACTGCCTCAAGACCAGTAGCTAAAATATTTTTATCCCACTTGGAATATTCCAAACACCTCTCAATGCGTTTCTTATTGGACAAAGGAGTAACATACTCCAACATTTGTGTAAACTCATCAACCTCAATATTTAAGTTACCATGTGCATCATCCTTCATTAGCATGTCAAATATAACATCTTGGGCCACTACTATGTGCAACTACTTTGCTGTTAGTGAAAGGATTAAGGGTGACCCTACTGTTCACCTTCTCTTCTAAAATTTTCCCAATGTATGTACTTATGCCTTCTTTGTAAGGATGCGCATGATTACCCATATGTATAGCACATCTACTTGTATTTTGATGATCTCTTAGTAGACACTAATAGATAACAATTGGGCATTTTTTCACACATTCAGGCATTTGATCACAATGTTTGTAGGAAATATTACCAAACTCTGAACCAACCATTCCCTCTGGACAACTTCTTTTCAATCGGCCTTTCCATTGTGTCTCATTATGCAAGTGCATCCTGGCATAATAAGGACAATCTACATTCACACACCATAAATGGCCTGAGCATCTACTGAATCGAATAGCACTGTTAAAATAACTAGAACTACTTGTTATGTACTCAACCCATGAGTGACCATCCTACCTCTGTTCCATACCATACATTGCAGAAGCAGTCCCACGTGATGGTAGCTCATAAGCAACATATCCATCATATGACATGGGAAACTTATCCACTCTATGTATATTGATGGCACTATGTAATGCAACATGCAAAAATTGCTATTGAGAGGAAGTGCCCTAATAGCATCTAACACACTCAAAACATTTTCTTTCTGAGAATCATTTTTATCCATGTGAATAAAAAGCTTATAAAATTGATATATATCTGCATCAAGCTCAAAACCCATTTCACCTGTATTCAGCCAAACGAGGTATAGTTTCAAATGCTCAGAGCTTAGAGAAAGGGGGTTCGGTGCAATTGGAAGACTGGCCAAAAAATATCTCATTAGAGACCAGGCATAGTTTTTGTCTTGGACTGGATCCATACATAGTACTATTCCTACTCATTGTATCCTTCACGGTTCTACCGAATAGAAGGAGAAAAATGGTACACAGCAGACCAACAGAAGCTCAACTCTATGTAGTTTCAACCTTTTGGTTCCTAGATTTTTGAACTAGGCAGAGTCTCTTCTTATATTACCACTAATAGCAAATAACTATTTTTAATAAAATATCCATTATTTTTCCAAACAATTGATTCCAGAAAATCTCTAAATATTCTTATATTTATGAACACGTAGTGGTGCCTTCAAAGTAGTCATCGTTTCATTAATGATTATGGCAGCTCTAAAGACACTTTATATTTGCTGATTGGGACCGTTTACCATTGGGAAAGCCTTTAATCTACCACCTTCAAAAAAAATTTAGAGTTTTTATACTCAAGTTATGCCTTCCTCCCTAAAAGGTAGATTTTAACGATTGTTTAGATGTTACAGCATTAAAATCTACCTTTTAGTAGGGAAGGCATAACTTGAGCATATTAACTTCAAATTTGTCGATGTCACAATCATTGGAATCTACCTTTTATTGGGGAATGGATACCTTGAGCATATCAACTCCAAATTTGTGGGAGGTGGTAGATTTAGAATCTATTGTTCAAGAACTTTACAATGGTATCACATGTGGGAAGTGGTAGATTTAGAATCTATTGTTCAAGAACTTTACAATGGTATCACATGAGGTTCATAAAGTTTAGTATGACCCCCTTTTTCTAGCAAAATGATGACATGGATCTTCTTAGAGGACCCTTTCTAAGTCCAAATTTTACTTGATGCCTTCAAGCTTAAACTTGTCTTTATTGAAAAATACACAAATTAACCGGTTTTATAACTAAGTTTTAAAAGTTTTGAATCTTTAAATTCAAATCTAGGCAAAATAGTAACTGGTTTTAATAAGAAGGTGACATAATTGATGATGATAAGGACTTAACTCATGAGCTTTATTTCGGGTTGCAAACTGAAGATATATATATATATATATATATATATATATAGAGAGAGAGAGAGAGAGAGAGAGAGATTTTAGAAGGAGGACTACAAAATTTGATATGGCTATTTGAGACTGTGGAGGTGGTGGAATTCGCATCATGCACACACATTCTACATATAATATCTAGGTGTGTGACATATGGTTGCTAGGCTTCTGATCACCATATGAAAGTGAAGATGAAAGACTATTCCCCCTCTCTAGAGAGTAATTGTCTCTTTCTCTATAAAATCTTTTAAATTTACCAATAGCTTATCATCCACATCACATCCTCCAATAGATATAGTTACACTCAACTCAAATTGCTTAATGTTTTTATTCTCCTTAGTTTCTTTTTTCTTTCTTTTGTTAATAGAAAGAGAAAAAGAAATATGTTTGGAACAAGTTAGAGCTTTTATCTTAACTTTGTGCTTTGAAGTGCTACATGCACTAACTAAAAGTGGACCCTACCTTTCCAGATTTAGAATGTCTTGAATTGGAGTTTAAAATGTATGCACTCCCCGCATTATACATTGTAATGGTAGAAATAAACCACAAGGGGGTTTAAATTGTATGGACCTATTACGTAATGCATTTTAATTGAAGATATAAACAAAGAGGGATAATGTTTGAATTCTAAAATGCATTGTTTGAAGAAACACAAATTATGTTGAGATTTGGAAGCATCTCATAGTTGCACACTCTTAGACATTCATCAAGTAAAAATATAGTGTGATGTTCTTCATCGATTTTTTTGGTTTTTATTTTAATGTTCCATGTATGTCAATGTAACGGGTTGTTATCTAGTACAAGTGTATCATGTTTTTTGCAAGAAGTATCATGCCTCCCTCATGGTGCTGTGTCTCTTTGTTTTGTTTCTTATCAAATACCTTTGTATAAATAACATGTTATTCAAGACAACGACAAGCCTACTCTTTATGTAGGAGGTATCTCATCATGAAGTTTTTTGCATTTTGTATTTAAAAAAAAGATGTATATTTTGATTCTACATTGAACATGACAACTTAGAGAACCATGGGAAAGTCAATATTTTTTTAGAAAATATGTTGACATGTATTTTTATGGGATTCTCCTTTCACTCTTGATACAAAATAATAGGTTTTAAAAATAAATCTTTTTGAAACAGCCCAATATTTTTTGGGACCTTGTAAAATCACAATTGGGATAATCACTTTCAATATATAGTTTGATAACACCTTTATGTAACTTCAAATTTCAAAGTGCAAATAAAAAGGGAAGAAATATTATCGAAGAAGCCTTGTTATGTGTTAAAGATTAAATGGAATTCAAATGCAAATGTTCGGCTCACTGTAGAATAATGTTTGTTTAATCAAAAAAGTGTGAATAATTTTTATAATTTAGTACAAAACCTTACACACCCCTTCTATGTTTCAAAGATTAAATGGAATTCAAATGCAAATGTTTGGCTCATTTGTAGAATAATGTTATTTAATCTGAAAGTGTGAATAATTCTTATAATTTAGTACAAAACCTTACACACACCTTGGATTTTAAAGGCAAATTATAAATGTGATTCAATGCATATAGTGGAAATCTAAGTACAAATAGATTCTAGGTAATAGCATGTAAGTGTGATTCAATGCGCATATAGTGGAAATCTAAGTACAAATAGATTCTAGATAGCATGTTATCAATATGTGATATCATGATCTTAAGAGTATGCAATAACCATATAATAAATGGTTATTAGTTTTCATATGTCTTCATAGATTATCAAGGTGTGATGAAAATTCCTTTTTCTTTAAAATTATAACTTGATATATAATTTATCACATAGCCTACCAATAATTGATCATGGCAACAATAAACCCCTATCATATTTGCTAGCTATTTCACTTGTAAAATTTATGTCTCTTTTTAATCCCGCTTAAATACAACACATGAAACAAAAAAAATAAGTGCATTTGAGACTAGGAGCCTTCTAGGTAAGATCTAACACATGCGTACGATGATGTCTTTCTGCATCATTATATGCTTGGTTGTCATAAAGTATCAACATTTAGTTTAAAATTATGATATTTATATGATTTTGTGAAGTAGGATTAATGCTTGCTTGTGTGACAAGTTGGATAGACTTTTTAGGTTCTTACCAAACCCATTATATTAGTGTGCCTTCTCACACTATAAGAAAACGTAATTAAATAGTAAAGTACCAAAAATGGATTATTATATCTTTTCCTAGATCAGAAGTTATGCTGTATTTAGTTTGAGGGAGTTCACTATTTATGCTCTATTTAGTCTAAGGGAGTTCACTATGAAATATGTAAGATAGCTCATGGTGTTTTATTTCCTTCTTCTCTATTTAATTCAAGGGAGTTCACTATGAAATATGTAATATAGCTCATGCATCACTCAATAAAAGGTGTTTTATTTATCAAAAGTTATGCTCTATTTAGTCCGAGGGAGTTCACCACCATGAAATATGTAAGATAGCTCATGCATCACTCAATAAATTATGTTTTATTTTCTTATGGAATCACATAAAATAAAATACATAAGGGGGTTTTATTTTCTTATGGAGTCACATAAAATATACATATGTAAGGAGTCTTATAATTTAAAAAGTGACATTTTCCATATCGAAGGGATACTTTTATTATCTAAAGATTTACATAAGATTAAAAATAGGCTATAAAATCTGTAGAGGTAGTGGGTTTTTTTAATAGCTCTTGAAAGCACGTGCTGTATGGGGTTTTACACAACAAACACCCTGGAGCCTAGGCTACAATAATTATACATAAATAATTGTACAAACTTGGCATGCACCTTGGAAGGTTTCACATTACAAATCCATCAAAGCTAATGTGAATCATTGTACATCACAAAAAGTTGGGATGCACCTCGGAAGGGTTTACATTGTAGATCCATCAAAGCTAATGTGAATCAAGCACCCACAACTACTAGGGATTATGTTATAATTCCAAATTTATGGAACTACAATGCATGATAAAAACCCATTTTGTCTTTATAATTGGAACCCATGATGGCAGTAAGGTATATGCTAAGAGGACCCTAGGCTATAATAATTGTACATAAATAATAAGAAATAAGTAAAATCAAAATTAAACTAAGTCTTAGGATGGCTTTAGGGCAATAGCAGGTGTGAACGGCCCATAACTTATGCTATCCACTTATATGTAGCTTAATTTCTCTAGTTTTTTAATGGACTCATATGCATTATCTTACTTTGCAAATTATTTCTATTGCTTTTCATTGCATTACGATGCTTTTTACAATTCACTCTAGTGTAATATAAGAGTCTATTATCATGGTTTAAGTATAGGTGGCATGGTAAATATATATTTTCTATGCCTATGAAAGTAACCTTAGTATACATTAGGTGAAATTTGGACTCAAATTGGGCCCTTTAAGGATTCCTAACCATTCTCTCTCTACAAAAATGGGCGCACGGTGAAATTTTTGCCAATCAACTCAGAAGTGAGTTGAGTTTAGACATTTGGAATCTACTCTTCGAGACCTTTCCAATGATATATAGCATGATGGTCAATTTTGCATATTTAAGACCAAATTTGGTGATGACGTGGTACGTTACATGCCATGTCACCTACAACCTAGAAAAACCTGCACACAAAAGGTCATGAGATGAAAGTTAGAATGTTACAGTACACAGTTTCTGAATATATGTGTAATATAGTGAGAAATTCTAGATATACCTTTGCTCTACTTATTGATATCTAGAAGACCATGATCATTTAGCAATTTATTGATAAATGCCTTTGCCGACTGAGACCTCAAGTTACTCCCTCCTTTGCAGCCCAATCTTTTAGCTAGAGAAATGAAATTTGATGGCTTCATGCTTGAAATTTGAGGACCTTCTTTGATTAGAATATCCTTTATCTCATCTCCCATGATGTGAGACGAGCTACCACTAAGGCTTTGCATGCTTCTTGTACTAATCGATTCTCCTTTATCACCTCTCTTTCCACCTGTGTCCTTCACCTTAGAAGAGTCCTGTAATTAACTTGCAAGAGGAAGTTTACTATAGTGTTGAACCTTGTTTGTGACCAAATTACATTATACTCTTGACATTTGTCAATAACATCACCAACAAGGTTATATAAATCATGGCCATTCGATACTAGGAGCTTACCATATCGATTATTTTCAATGATAATACGTATATCTTCTGCATCATTAAAAAGCATTGGGCGGGTGCGAGAGGCACAATTGTGGGGTGCATGTGGTGACCTAATCACCTCAATGCCCAAGAAATATCTGAGCTTCCCTAGATCCTTCATCTCAAACTTCTATCTAAGCAAGATCTTTACATCAAAGATCTCTGCATCATGGTCCCCCGTAATGATCAAGTCATCTGCATAGATGACAACAAGCACAACCCCTCTATCATCGCGTCTCATATATAGCAAGAAATTTACATTGGCTACATGAAAGCCAATAGTGACAAGATATTCAGAAATCTTGTCAGACCATGCTCTTGGTGCTTGTTTTAAGCCATACAAGGCTTTCTTCAACCTGCAAACATGCTCGGGGTGACTCACATCCTCATAACCAGGTGGCTGCAACATATACACCTCTTCCTGCAAATCCCCATGCAAGAATGCATTCTTTACATCCATTTGATGTAAAGACCATTTCTTTGACGCAGTCACTGCTACTATCACAACTCTCACTATTGCCATCTTGGCAAATTGGGCTGAAAACAAGCACCCCAAGTACCCATAATCATCCATGTGTATATGCATGTCATGTGCATTCTAAGACATGCATGGGCACACAAGTGCCACATGTTTGATGGTGGGCACATACTCTCCTTCAAAACTAGAGCTTAAAAATTTGCATAAACTATATTACACCAAATGTTTGATGGTGGACACACACTCTCCTTCACCATAGAAACTTATGCGAAGGTTGTACCAAATGTGCAAACTTGTGCACGTGTCTGTTTGCACATAGTGCATGTGCATGTGTGTGTGTGTGTGTGTGTGTGTGTGTGTGTGTGTGTGTGTGTGTGTGTGAGAGAGAGAGAGCTACTATGGTGGTGTTGTAAATCAATTAGTTTTAAACTAAGGTTAATTTGCTAAAAACAATAATAAGTCATGCCATATCCAAACATCTTACACATAGAGTCAATTTATAATACCCCCCATTGAATACAATAGCTTTTACACAAGCTTAAAGAACTTTCTTTGCCTTTTAGACTTTTCAAATGTATCCCCTTTTTCTACTTTTCAAACGTATCCCGTTTTGATATATCATTCTTAAATTAAAATGTGCCTATGTCATTGTACATATTGAAGCACCTTCACCTATGCTAAATATGAATTTACACATACTCTTTCTATTTTGGCATCCTACCTTGAAGATACATTTTTTGTTAGCACAACTTGTGTAGAAGCCATGTAGAGGTCCTTTGATAGCTTCTACTTCTAGGGAATTCTTCTTTCTTCTATTTATTTCTTCCTTGTCTTTTTTCTTTGGTGGGGCTCCTCTCTCTCTCTCTCTCTCTCTCTCTCTCTCTCTCTCTCTCTCTCTCTCTCTCTCTCTATATATATATATATATATATACGCAAGGCAAGTAATAGTGATTTTTTTTACTGTTTATCTTTTTAAGGGAAAAGGTCTAAGCATTAGGACCTCAATGGAAGGCTTCTTGGGCCCTTTTATTTGGCAATTTAAGGGAGTCAAACCTTTTCTCTTAAGAAGAAACGTTTTCTAATTAGAAGCTTCAAAACGGCTACTTTATTTGAATTTGAATTTTGGGGGGAAAATGGAATTTAAAATCTAGCAGATAAAACCATATCATGTAACATATCTATGGAAAGCTCTTGATGCGTAGATCACGGATCTGTAATCTCCGCTCAAATCGGAGCTTGTATGTAGAAGTTATGGAGGTCCGAAAATTGTAAAATTGCCCCTCTCCCTTTTTGGGGGAAAAAGTGCACCCTTTGACCACTCTTACACCTCTCTTAAAAACCCAACATTTCAGTCCACATGGCAACCCCCCATTTGGCTATTCCTTAATCACCTTGATTAGGCTTGGGCAAATTAAAGGGCCCAAGAAGACCCCATTCACTTCCTAATGAATTTTTAAATATGTTTAGAATTTAAAAGTGATGGGTTTTTTAAAAATGTCTAGTTGAGTTAATGCAAAACTTTTTCAAGTGATTAGTCTAGGTCCACTAAGCATCCACAAGTACACGGCGATAGAGAGAGAGAGAGAGAGAGAGAGAGAGAGAACCTTTATCAAACCTTACAAAATCTAATAAGAAGGTTATAAAAGAAAATGAAATTTTAACTTGAAAGTTTACAGTTTAAGGTTTAAGGAATTTTTTATATGTTTAGATTTGAAAAGTGATGGACTAAAAAAAATAGCTGAGTTAATGCAAAACTTTTTAAGTGACGTAGTCTAGGTCAACTAAGCATCCATTAGTACATGGAGAGAGAGAGAGAGCAGAACCTTTATCAAACCTTAGAAAATCTAGTAAGAAGGCTATAAAAGAAAATGATATTTTAACTTAAAAGTTTTCTTATACATTGATTAATGTGTATGGTAAGAGATACTTTTATGAGACTTTTGCTTATTAAGCATAAGAGCATGGAACAAAAATGTTTGCATTTGAGACATCCATATGGGCTCTTTACTTATATGGTTTTAGAACATAAACTATAAAGGAACTTAGAAGGAAATGCTTACATAAGGCTTACTACCCTTTGACAATCTACATCTAAACATGAATTATAATGAAATACATCATACCTTTACCTTGATGTCCCATACCATCAAGAGGTATAACTCCAATCCAATAGCATGGATGTAGATGTGGATATATGTATAGATGTGAATATATGATATGTGATGTGAAGGAATCTGAAGTGAGGAGATGGAAAATTGGAACAAGGAGTAAGAGTTGTTTTCTAAAATCGGGCATGGATCTGGTTGATTGACCTTGCTGGTCTTCAATGGATGAGTCCATGGCTCTTTATATGGATCTGTTGGTTGATCTTGCTGATCTTCAACGAGAGTCCATCTTGATAAGTGATTATATTACCGAGTATTATGGGCTAGGAACTAGGAAACGGCCCCTGAGTGGACAGGTGGTGAGCGTCCTAGTTGCCAATGATGCCATAGATACTCTGATGAAGGAATGATGGAAAAATTAAGAATAAACTGGATAAATTGGAAGATTGTGATCAGTGATACTATGGTTTTATTAAAGGATTGTTTTAAACTGGTTGAATCTGTGAAAAGGCAATTTCATATTGGGTGGGACAAAACCTAACCAAATTCTTAATTGGATCCCATCACTACAGTGGTTGGGCGGTTGGCTAACCCATGGGACTGGATGGGGTTAGGCTGGACTGATGGATCCGTAAATCGAGACTCAAACTTTTGTTTTTACAATAGATAAAATAAATCCCAGACAGTAATTGTTCTATGGATAGGAATCAACGGCTGTGCCTCTTGAATGGGAAAAAAAGCGTTGATCCCAATGATCCAAGTGCAAGTTTCTTCCTTGATCTGACCAAGTATCTTATAGATGCAATTGGATCAGCTCGATCAAAAATGATCTTGACTACGAAGAACATCTCTCACCTGCAAGTAAACAAGACAAAAAATGAGATGCATTTCAAAAGCACACACTTTTCAAAATAAATTTGCAATGGAAAGT
Source organism: Cibotium barometz (assembly GCF_041138505.1). Lineage (NCBI taxonomy): Eukaryota > Viridiplantae > Streptophyta > Polypodiopsida > Cyatheales > Cibotiaceae > Cibotium > Cibotium barometz. The sequence continues at coordinate 35,009,470 of NC_141095.1, forward strand.
ACTCTTACTAGTCATGTCCATGATGTCACATTTTCCTGACACCTCCCCCTCTTGAAGATGCTCTGAAGATGCTCTGGAGGGTCTCTCTCTTGATCTTCATTTGTGGGGTCTCCCTCTTGAACATCATGCATAATGTCAAGATGTCTCTTTGTTCGCCTCTCATGTTGCACTTGAGACGATGTAGATGTATGCTCTTGGTGTGATTGTGGCACTTGTGATAGTGGTGTGGATGGTTTTGGGGCCGCGCGTGAGGATCCAACTAGCACAAACCCCTCGAACAAACTTATCTGAAAGTGTACATGGGAGTTGGCTTGCTAGTGAAGGACACAAGGAAAAGGTTAGCTTGTATGATGCGTGCATTTCAGATATGGCAAACGCTTTACTACAAAGTGCAAAGCAATATGCATATCAAATCGAGAAGCACAAAGGTGAGGGACGAAGCTTGAGCAAGTTGCTAGACAGGGTGGCAGCAAGGTCAAGACCGACACCACCACAAGTGGCTCGCATGGTCCATGAAACAGTAGCTAATACTCCTATGTATGAGGAATCAAGGCCTCTACATGGAGATAAGGAGACTATTCAACGAAAGAGGGTGAGGACAATGGAAGTAGACCAATGCTCACATCGTCCAGGTTATGTCATGCAGAGCAGACATCATCAAAATCGGGGAACAGCAAGAAGAGTAAGTTTTGGAGATAGATCTAGAACAAATAGTGCAGCAAGTCACGCTTCAAGGGGAGGACCAAAAAGTCCAATGACTGGAGGAAACAAAGATGTCGGACATGAAGAGCCTAAACAACATTATGGCACAATCAGCGGAGGACAAATGCATGTAAAGGAAGAGGCCGTTGGGACGCACAATGTGGGCCATTAGATGAACCCCATTGAACTCAAAAGTCAAATGTTTGGGAGGTATTGATGGAAGACTTAAGTGCAACTCATACATACAGGGAAGCTCTATTAGAGTTGTTGCTCCTAGCTTCTACTCAAAGCGACGACATCTCGGTCCGGGAGGGCCAAAGGCTCAAATGATGTGGTTTTGTCCTTCAGATGTTTCACACACATGGCATGTAGATCCAAACATAATATACAAGCCATCATACCCAGATATGTGGAAAGTGGATGTTGGGACCAACATAACCAGCCAAGAGGTAGAGAAATTAGTAAAGGCAGGGTTCAAGTTAGATGTTACTCATGAAGAACCTTTTGTGTCAGGGGTGGGAGAAACATCCACACAAGCAGCGGGCAACAAAGAAAGTGACAAGAGGCCACATGATGCTACAGAGAATACAAAGAGATCAACCAAGTGGAGGCATTGGATTTCCAAAGAAGTAGAAAAGAGGATTGGTAGTGCCAAGGCCATGATAGCGACAGTCCTTAATGAGAGTGCAATGTAGCCGTTCCCCTACTCTATTTTTCATTTGGCATGTGAGAGTGGAGAGGACTATTTTATACACATCAAGGTACAACCTTGGTGTACATGTCCTGAGATTTCATGCAAAGAGAATCTAGAGGAAAGTCTTACGTTGCATGTAAGCATATCTATTTTGTCTTCTTGTTGCGAGTTTTGGGATTACATAAGAATGAGGATATGGTAATGCATCAACCGACACTATCACCAGAGGAAGTGGGCAATATACTATCACGTCCTCAAAGGAAGGATGTTTGTGCCTATACTTAAGCTTTAATCAAGCCTCTCATGTTTGTGCCTACTTAAGCTTGTAGGAAATGTGAAGTCAATCTTTTTGTAAGAAAATTTGAACCAATATTTTGTCTTGCTTTGGGATGGAGTATACTGTCACGTACTCTAAAGTCTTATTGTAGGTAGCTTGCGATGCTATGGTAAAGGAGTTGTACCAACCATATATCTTCTTGTAAGGAAATGTGAACTCAATCTTTTTGTAAGAAAATATGAGCCGGGTATACTTATTTTTACTTGTGTTGAAATAAATATTGGAAGAAAGGTACATAGATAGGTATGTTTGTGCCTCTATTTAAGTTTCTTTGACATAAAATGTGTGTTTATATGTAGGAAGGTAGGTAGGTAGGTAGGTAGGTATGTAGGTATGTATGTGTGTTTATATGTAGGAAGGTAGGTAGGTAGGTAGGTAGGTATGTAGGTATGTATGTATGCATGCATGTATATGTTTGGGAGTATGCATGCATGTATGTATGTATGTATTATACAAATGTGTGTATATATGTATGTATGTATATATGTATGTATATATGTAGGAAGGTAGGTAGGTAGGTAGGTAGGTGTGTTTGAGAATATACATGTATGTATGTATGTATGTATTGTACAAATGTGTGTATATATGTATGTATGTATATATGTATGTATATATGTAGGAAGGTAGGTAGGTGTGTTTGAGAATATACATGTATATATGTATGTATGTATGTGAATGTATTTATTTCTCTTTCATAAATACTTACTATATAAAAGCACACCAAAATGTATCATTTTTCTTACAAGCTTGCATATAAAACTATCTTATCTCCAAAAAGCTCGCCAAATAAAGCTTGCAAAAAAATCAAACCCGAAACCTGTGAGATGGCTAAAATTGTGAGAAGGGTCAACCATGAGGCAATTAATCTGTGAGATGGGTAAAATCGTGAAATGGTTAAAATTGTGAGAAGAGTCAGCTTGCCATGAGGCAGTTAATCCGTGAGATGGGTTGAAACCGTGAAACAGTCAATCCGTGAGAGTGCAAGTTTATGCACCATGAGATAGCAGGGTACAAAACCCGTGAAATGGTTAAAACTATGGAGAAGGGTTAAATCGTGAAGCAGTTGAACCATGAGAAGGGTCAAACCGTGAAGCGATTGAACCGTAAAATGGTTAAAACTGTGAAATATTTAATTCGTGAGAGTCTAGGTTTATGCACCATGAGATAGCAAGGTACGAAACCTGTGAAATGGTTAAAACTGTGAGAGTGCAGGTTTATGCACCATGTGAGATGGTAGGGTATGAAACCCGTGAAAGTGCAGGTTTACGACGACCAAGTTTTTTTTTGTGTAACTTGTGTTTTTTGATCATTTTTTAGAGTTAAATGGTGAGTTATTATCTTATGTCTTGAGTGTAGAGAATAGGATCAACACACACATACAACAATCACAATTTGGGTCATTTGCAAGAATTAATCATCATGACATGCAATCTGATTACTCAAAAGAATAAAAGAAACGAAAGGAAGAACACAAAGGCAAGGCACAAGCTCCCACCTCAACTGGAAGATGCCGAATACACGAGCACTTGGGAATCGAGAGTGGGAAGAGGCAATGCTTGGTGATGCACACGATGAAGAATTGCAAACGTGGAATGCACAAATAAGGAAAGAATTTGATTTTATGGCGAAACCGTCGAACTGGGCAGCTATCTTAATGAAGTATGCCATGTGGCATTCGATGATGATTGGTTGAAGGAAGGTGACCGGTAGATCGAGTTAAGGGATGTCAAATTGAGAACTTACTTGACTGAAATTTCCGTGGAGGAATGTTCCGAAGGAAACTTTTCGGTCTAATGGACCATTATCATGTTAAAGATATGAATGATATAATCTGAATGAATTGTTATTTAATGATGAGTTCTATATAAGGGATATTTATCCCAGTGTTCTGTTGGGTTGACTAGAATATAAGGAACCCCAGAATAAAATTGGATCTTAAGAAAAAGAGCTGTCCTCTACCTTGCGAGATGAGGACATCTCGCACTTTTTAAGTGGGGTAGAATGTAAGATTCCTCCCCAACCTTCGAAGCATACAGGGGTAAGAATCTTCCTTTCTGATCTTATAATTATTCCCTCTCTAAAATAAAAGAAAGTTTCTGTTTAAAAAAGGAAGACCCTTTCCCTAGAATACTTCTCAGGAGTCCCACCTGTTTTAAGGCTTTAGAACAATGAGTCCAGAAGTGAGAATCGGTGTTTTGGATACCAAGGTTTTGGTTTTCATTCGAGTACGGCCCGAAAGAAGTTCTTTATCTCTTGGGGAGTATAAGAAGTTATCCCCCAGATATTGTGACCCTTATATCTGAATTCAATGAAAGTAGGTGACTTAGCCTACAAGTTTCTTTTATTCCCTCATCTCAAAATTCTTAATGCCTTCTATAGAAAAATGTGTCAAACTCAAATCATGGAAAGACGGTAAAACTTCAGTGGCAAGTTACCGTTGGCTTCTAGGTTACGCTAGCTCCTTCCTTTATATAAGTCGTAATTTTTACTTGCCGCTCACAGTAATCTTACTCCCATCAATCTCCTTTCTTTCTTAATCTCCTTCATGGCTTGGCAACAGGAATTAGTTTTATCCCTGATGATTTCTCACCTTCAAGACGCAAGAGAGTCTGTGAAGAAAGACTTTATAGAACAGTATGAGCGCTCACTTTTTCCTCACCTAGGAACTTCTGTAGCGCAGACCAAATGGCGGACCTATCAAAACATAACTAGGGTAACACCCTGGGGTCAGCAGCACTTTCGTAACAATGTCCGCTTGGCCATGGTTATTGAAGCTTTGGGTTTGGGTCCCCGATACTACTGCGTCATGAGATCAAGGCATCTTGGGTTTTCTGAGCGGGTCTTCTTACTGGCGTGTTTTCTTCCTCATGAGAAGATATGCCTTTATCCCGTTTTTGGCTTGCCTCTCAGAGGTCCTTTTGTTAGATCACCTCATACCACTGAGATAGGTGCGGCAATAACCAGCAGAATCATTCCCATAGATGAGTTACCCTATACTTGTGCAGCTTGTGAGGACTGCTTTTGTGACCATATGATGGACGGGCTTATGGAAGTGTAAAGAGTTCTTCTATCTTTACTGTATAAGTTCCGTGAATGAATAAAGTTTAAATCTTGTTCTTATTTTGAATCTTGCTCTCTTTAAGACTTTTCTTGGTGGTTAATCTTGATTAAAATTTTTCTCTAAATCTCATATTCGTGCATCTTGTAAAATTATCCCAGTTTGCGAGATGAGGACATCTCGCATTTTTTAAGTGGGGTAGAATGTAAGATTCCTCCCCCAACCCCTTTTTGATGTCTAGTATCTTCCCCTGTAATCAATCCCTCTTCAGAAATATAAAGGCCTTGTTCTAACTGTTTTAGCCTAGAGAGAGAAAAATATGCTAGAGAGAGAATATTCAGATTATGAATATTTTTGGATAGAAAATTAACTCATCTTATTAAAATAAGTTCCCCTGAAATAGAAATTCAAAAAGAATTTTCCAATGTGCAATTGGAATTAATTGGAAATAAGTATAAAGAACCTTAGTCTAAGGGTCTAGATTTTCAGAAAATTTTAGATTATGGTCCAATTAAGGTTCCTATGGGCCAATAGCATCAATCCATGTGTAGGGAGGAGATAAATCCAATTTGTAAAAGAAGATACCCAAAAATGAGTAAATGCTCACATAAGATGAAGAGTTGAAAATGTACAAGATTTATTAGTAAAAAAAACTATGAGCAATATTAAAAATATGAGATATTTTGGGTATCCAAAAATGAGTAAATGCTCACATAAGATGAAGAGTTGAAAATGTACAAGGTTTATTAGTAAATAAACACATATGTAAGGAAGGGGAGTTCTTTAAAGGAGGTGCATATTTCACATAATTTGGCTTAGGTGGAGTAGAGTAACAAGGCATAAGAGACTATATATTTTGGCTTAGGTGGAGTAGAGTAATAAAGCATAAGACTCTATCTAATTTGGCTTAGGTGGAGTAGAGTAACAAGGCATAAGAGACTATATATTTTGGCTTAGGTGGAGTAGAGTAACAAAGCATAAGAGACTATGTTATTTTTTCAACAAGGGGAGGCTTCTATTTATAGGAAAATTTGAGCTCCTAACCAAACAAACTGATTCTAGAACCAAGTTAGTTTGGTTGAATTTGGACTAGATTTGGACCTAGTTTGGTTACTTTTTGATTCGGTTTGGTTCCATTTTGATTTGGTTTGGTTCAAGAGAGATGAGAGATAAAAATATCACATTATTTTTGAGTTTAAAACTCATTCAAGCATGAGTCTTATGCCTTGTTACTCTACTCCACCTAAGCCAAAACATATAGTGTCTTATGCTTTGTTACTCTACTCCACCTAAGCCAAAATATATAGTGTCTTATGCTTTGTTACTCTACTCCACCTAAGCCAAAATATATAGTGTCTTATGCTTGTTACTCTACTCCACCTAAGCCAAAAACTGTGAATTCTTTAATAATTCACTAGTTTTTGATACTTCTCTCCTTCTTCAATCCCCATTGGTGGCTCCATCAACATACTAAACCAATTGATTGGTTGGGGGCCTCTACCGTGAATAAAGAATCAAGCAAATTATAAGGTAAGTATATTGAATTTTGATCTTTCTATAATTTCTCAATGATTCTCTCTTCTCAACCCCTCTCAAGCTTGAGAAGTTTAATTGGTATGGTTTTTTAAATGCTATTGAAGTTAAGTGGTGAATAGTAGTGAAGAGTTATATAATTTAATAAATGCTATAGAAGTTAATTTCCATTTATGTTTAAATTCTAATGGTTTTTATGTAATTTCTCTCTCTCACTCAAGAAATGGTCATACTCATGAACCATTCTCAATCCAAATGAAGCTTTTCATAAAGCCTTTCCTTAATCCAAGATTAAGCTATGCTTGAGGCCAAATTAATGGCTTTTTGCTATGCTTTTAGTTTATGCACATTGATGATTCAATCCATTATGGATTGATGACCCAATTAGAGACCATTCTAATTGTTTTCTTAATGATCCAATTAGAGACCATTATGGATTGATGATCCAATTAGAGACCATTAGGGATTGATGATCCAATTAGAGACCATTCTAATTATTTCTTTAATAATGAGCTTTATCCCTTAGAAAAAAATTGAGATTTATCAGTCATAGTAGCGGAGCTATGGCAAAATTTTTATAGAAATTACGCATAAAATAAATTCATTCAAAGTATAAAAAGAGAAATTCCTACCATATTCTAGGAACTATCATCCTAGATTAATTAAAAGAATTTTATTATGCATGGAGATGTGGATGTTGCATGTAGATGTAGATGTATGGATGTGAGTGTGAATGTGGAGGCGGATGTATGCATGGGACGTGGATGTATGCATGTAGAAATAGATGTGTAGATGAGGATGTAAATGGAGATGTGGATGGATGCATGTAGATGTAGAGGTATAGATGTAGATGTGAATGGAGATGTGGATGTATACATGTAGATGTAGATGTATAGATGTAGATGTGGATGTGGAGGTGGATGGATGCATGTAGGTGTAGATGTATAGATGTAGATGGGAATGGAGATATGGATGTATGCATGTAGATGTAGTTGTGAATGGAGATGTATATGTATACATGTAGATGTAGATGTATAGATGTAGATGTGGATGTGGATGGGGATGTATGCATGTAGATGTAGGTGTATAGACGTAGATGTGGATGTAGAGGTGGATGTATGCATGTAGATGTAGATGTATAGAGGTGAATGTGAATGTGGATGTGGATGTATGCATAGGGATGTAGATGTATGCATGTAGATGTGAATGTACGCATATAGTTGTGGATGTATGGATGTGAATATACGATTGTGATGTGAGGGAATCTGAAGTGATGGGATGGAAATGATGTGATGGGATGAGTATACATATAAATGGAATATGGAATAAGTAATGTAGATTGAGGAGGGATAATGTGGAAAAATGAAAGTTAAAATAGAAATTGTATTGTAAACTGTTTGTAAATGCTGTTTGTAAATGCTGTCTGTAAATGATTGATTTATGTCAAGAATGCTGGGGGGAGCATTTTGACCGTCTTGTGATTAAGGTCGTGATGAGAAAGTTGCAACTGCTGACGGGGAGTCAATGAAGGACGTCTCGCGTAGCAAGGTCGGCCGAGGTCTTGACCAGCCTCGGTGCGATTAAAATGGTGAGCTTCCGGTACGGTGGATGAGGGGCCAAGGAAGCAGCCTATGCGTGAAGCGCTAGGTTACCTGCGAAGGATCCTAGAGGGTGCTGACCATACGGTGCTCGGGCTCTGGGTCGCCTAGGATACCCACGCGTGCGTCGAGGAAGATATTGGAACAGAGTTGGAATTGTTTTCTGAAATCGAGCATGGATCTGGTTGATTGACCTTGCTGGTCTTCAATGGATGAGTCCATGGCTCCTTATATGGATCTGTTGGTTGATCTTGCTGATCTTCAACGAGAGTCCATCATGTTAAGTGATTATATTGCCAAGTATTATGGGCTAGGAACTATCGAAACGGCTCCTGAGCGTTCTAGTTGCCAATGATGCCATAGATACTCTGATGAAGGAATGATGGGAAATTAAGAATCAATTGGATAAATTTGAAGATGGTGATCAATGATACTATGGTTTTATTAAAGGATTGTTTTAAACTGGTTGAATCTGGTTGAAAAAGGCAATTTCATATTGGGTGTGTGAGTGGTGTGACTAGTTTTATTTTGCATGAACATCCGGCTAGGGGGCCTTGGAACTCTTTTCCTTGGTACCCGGGACAAAACCTAACCAAATTTTTAATTGGATCCCATCACTACAGTGGTTGGGCGGTTGGCTAACCCATGGGATTGGATGGGGTTAGGCTGGACTGATGGATCCGTAAATCGAGACTCAAACTTTTGTTTTTACGATAGAAAAAAAATAAATAAATCCCGGACAGAAACTGTTCTATGGATAGGAATCAACGGCTGTGCCTCTTGAATGGGGAAAAAAGCGTTGATCCCAATGATCCAAGTGCAAGTTTCTTCCTTGAACTGACTAAGTATCTTATAGATGTAATCGGATCATCTCGATCAGAAATGATCTTGACTACGTTAGAGTAAAAAGTTATCCTGGTGGAATCGCCCGTGCTTTCCGGTAGAGGAAGTTTTTTTCCGAGTTCGGTTTTGGAACAACCGACGGATTAGTCTCTTATCCGGATATCCGTGGGCGAGGCCCCGAGTGTGGGACCCCTGTCCCGCGCGAGAAGCGCTACTTCCGCTGCCAGTACCCTGAATCCGTTGCTCGGTGGGAACAGGGATCTTACAGTTGGTATCAGAGCATTTGGTTAATAAAGATCAACTGAGAAGACAAATATGTCAAAAAATTATCAAGAAACACCAAAAGGTTATAATTGAGTGATATAATTCATACAATTTGATATTCAAACTGAAATTCATAATTTGGTAATCGGTTCTTCAGATGGAAGTACCGCAATTATATAGAATCCCTGACTTGCTTGAGGCCTAGACATGATAGTATTTACCTTATAATTCCAAGGGCCGTGACTACACGTATATACCGAGAGTATACTGCAGCTCTTTACTGACAGTATATACGAGTAAATCTAAGACTTGAAATTATAAGTGTTAATGCTATCCAGATGATGATTTTGAATGTGATTGATATGATTTTTAATTCTGTTTGAGAATTGATGAATTGATTTGGATTCTGATTGAAAATGTTGATTGAAAAATGTTGATTTTAAAAATTAGTTGAAATATAATGAAACCACAATGAGGGGGAATGGGACGAGTCCCTGTGATGATATTCATAACTAGAAAGATGATAACGAATTCAGCAAATCACTATGAGATTAGTGGGTTGTGCTGTCAGATTGCTACTGTTAATACTTGACCGGTAGATCGAGTTAAGGGATGTCAAATTGAGAACTTACTTGACTGAAATTTCCGTGGAGGAATGTTCCGAAGGAAACTTTTCGGTCTAATGGACCATTATCATGTTAAAGATATGAATGATATAATCTGAATGAATTGTTATTTAATGATGAGTTCTATATAAGGGATATTTATCCCAGTGTTCTGTTGGGTTGACTAGAATATAAGGAACCCCAGAATAAAATTGGATCTTAAGAAAAAGAGCTGTCCTCTACCTTGCGAGATGAGGACATCTCGCACTTTTTAAGTGGGGTAGAATGTAAGATTCCTCCCCAACCTTCGAAGCATACAGGGGTAAGAATCTTCCTTTCTGATCTTATAATTATTCCCTCTCTAAAATAAAAGAAAGTTTCTGTTTAAAAAAGGAAGACCCTTTCCCTAGAATACTTCTCAGGAGTCCCACCTGTTTTAAGGCTTTAGAACAATGAGTCCAGAAGTGAGAATCGGTGTTTTGGATACCAAGGTTTTGGTTTTCATTCGAGTACGGCCCGAAAGAAGTTCTTTATCTCTTGGGGAGTATAAGAAGTTATCCCCCAGATATTGTGACCCTTATATCTGAATTCAATGAAAGTAGGTGACTTAGCCTACAAGTTTCTTTTATTCCCTCATCTCAAAATTCTTAATGCCTTCTATAGAAAAATGTGTCAAACTCAAATCATGGAAAGACGGTAAAACTTCAGTGGCAAGTTACCGTTGGCTTCTAGGTTACGCTAGCTCCTTCCTTTATATAAGTCGTAATTTTTACTTGCCGCTCACAGTAATCTTACTCCCATCAATCTCCTTTCTTTCTTAATCTCCTTCATGGCTTGGCAACAGGAATTAGTTTTATCCCTGATGATTTCTCACCTTCAAGACGCAAGAGAGTCTGTGAAGAAAGACTTTATAGAACAGTATGAGCGCTCACTTTTTCCTCACCTAGGAACTTCTGTAGCGCAGACCAAATGGCGGACCTATCAAAACATAACTAGGGTAACACCCTGGGGTCAGCAGCACTTTCGTAACAATGTCCGCTTGGCCATGGTTATTGAAGCTTTGGGTTTGGGTCCCCGATACTACTGCGTCATGAGATCAAGGCATCTTGGGTTTTCTGAGCGGGTCTTCTTACTGGCGTGTTTTCTTCCTCATGAGAAGATATGCCTTTATCCCGTTTTTGGCTTGCCTCTCAGAGGTCCTTTTGTTAGATCACCTCATACCACTGAGATAGGTGCGGCAATAACCAGCAGAATCATTCCCATAGATGAGTTACCCTATACTTGTGCAGCTTGTGAGGACTGCTTTTGTGACCATATGATGGACGGGCTTATGGAAGTGTAAAGAGTTCTTCTATCTTTACTATATAAGTTCCGTGAATGAATAAAGTTTAAATCTTGTTCTTATTTTGAATCTTGCTCTCTTTAAGACTTTTCTTGGTGGTTAATCTTGATTAAAATTTTTCTTTAAATCTCATATTCGTGCATCTTGTAAAATTATCCCAGTTTGCGAGATGAGGACATCTCGCATTTTTTAAGTGGGGTAGAATGTAAGATTCCTCCCCCAACCCCTTTTTGATGTCTAGTATCTTCCCCTGTAATCAATCCCTCTTCAGAAATATAAAGGCCTTGTTCTAACTGTTTTAGCCTAGAGAGAGAAAAATATGCTAGAGAGAGAATATTCAGATTATGAATATTTTTGGATAGAAAATTAACTCATCTTATTAAAATAAGTTCCCCTGAAATAGAAATTCAAAAAGAATTTTCCAATGTGCAATTGGAATTAATTGGAAATAAGTATAAAGAACCTTAGTCTAAGGGTCTAGATTTTCAGAAAATTTTAGATTATGGTCCAATTAAGGTTCCTATGGGCCAATAGCATCAATCCATGTGTAGGGAGGAGATAAATCCAATTTGTAAAAGAAGATACCCAAAAATGAGTAAATGCTCACATAAGATGAAGAGTTGAAAATGTACAAGATTTATTAGTAAAAAAAACTATGAGCAATATTAAAAATATGAGATATTTTGGGTATCCAAAAATGAGTAAATGCTCACATAAGATGAAGAGTTGAAAATGTACAAGGTTTATTAGTAAATAAACACATATGTAAGGAAGGGGAGTTTTTTAAAGGAGGTGCATATTTCACATAAGATGAAGAGTTGAAAATGTACAAGGTTTATTAGTAAATAAACACATATGTAAGGAAGGGGAGTTCTTTAAAGGAGGTGCATATTTCACATAAGATGAAGAGTTGAAAATGTACAAGGTTTATTAGTAAAAAACTATGACACATATGTAAGGAAGAGGAGTTCTTTAAAGGAGGTGCACATTTCACATAAGATGAAGAGTTGAAAATGTACAAGGTTTATTAGTAAAAAACTATGAGCAATAAAATTTTGACACATATGTAAGGAAGGGGAATTCTTTAAAGGAGGTGCATATTTCACATGCTTGAATGAGTTTTAAACTCAAAAATAATGTGATATTTTTATCTCTCATCTCTCTTGAACCAAACCAAATCAAAATGAAACCAAACCGAATCAAAAAGTAACCAAACTAGGTCCAAATCTAGTCCAAATTCAACCAAACTGACTTGGAAAATTTTAGAATCAGTTTGTTTGGTTAGGAGCTCAAATTTTCCTATAAATAGAAGCCTCCCCTTGTTGAAAAAATAACATAGTCTCTTATGCTTTGTTACTCTACTCCACCTAAGCCAAAATATATAGTCTCTTATGCCTTGTTACTCTACTCCACCTAAGCCAAATTAGATAGAGTCTTATACTTTGTTACTCTACTCCACCTAAGCCAAAATATATAGTCTCTTATGCCTTGTTACTCTACTCCACCTAAGCCAAATTAGATAGAGTCTTATGCCTTGTTACTCTACTCCACCTAAGCCAAAACATATAGTGTCTTATGCTTTGTTACTCTACTCCACCTAAGCCAAAATATATAGTGTCTTATGCTTGTTACTCTACTCCACCTAAGCCAAAAACTGTGAATTCTTTAATAATTCACTAGTTTTTGATACTTCTCTCCTTCTTCAATCCCCATTGGTGGCTCCATCAACATACTAAACCAATTGATTGGTTGGGGGCCTCTACCGTGAATAAAGAATCAAGCAAATTATAAGGTAAGTATATTGAATTTTGATCTTTCTATAATTTCTCAATGATTCTCTCTTCTCAACCCCTCTCAAGCTTGAGAAGTTTAATTGGTATGGTTTTTTAAATGCTATTGAAGTTAAGTGGTGAATAGTAGTGAAGAGTTATATAATTTAATAAATGCTATAGAAGTTAATTTCCATTTATGTTTAAATTCTAATGGTTTTTATGTAATTTCTCTCTCTCACTCAAGAAATGGTCATACTCATGAACCATTCTCAATCCAAATGAAGCTTTTCATAAAGCCTTTCCTTAATCCAAGATTAAGCTATGCTTGAGGCCAAATTAATGGCTTTTTGCTATGCTTTTAGTTTATGCACATTGATGATTCAATCCATTATGGATTGATGACCCAATTAGAGACCATTCTAATTGTTTTCTTAATGATCCAATTAGAGACCATTATGGATTGATGATCCAATTAGAGACCATTAGGGATTGATGATCCAATTAGAGACCATTCTAATTATTTCTTTAATAATGAGCTTTATCCCTTAGAAAAAAATTGAGATTTATCAGTCATAGTAGCGGCGCTATGGCAAAATTTTTATAGAAATTACGCATAAAATAAATTCATTCAAAGTATAAAAAGAGAAATTCCTACCATATTCTAGGAACTATCATCCTAGATTAATTAAAAGAATTTTATTATGCATGGAGATGTGGATGTTGCATGTAGATGTAGATGTATGGATGTGAGTGTGAATGTGGAGGCGGATGTATGCATGGGACGTGGATGTATGCATGTAGAAATAGATGTGTAGATGAGGATGTAAATGGAGATGTGGATGGATGCATGTAGATGTAGAGGTATAGATGTAGATGTGAATGGAGATGTGGATGTATACATGTAGATGTAGATGTATAGATGTAGATGTGGATGTGGAGGTGGATGGATGCATGTAGGTGTAGATGTATAGATGTAGATGGGAATGGAGATATGGATGTATGCATGTAGATGTAGTTGTGAATGGAGATGTATATGTATACATGTAGATGTAGATGTATAGATGTAGATGTGGATGTGGATGGGGATGTATGCATGTAGATGTAGGTGTATAGACGTAGATGTGGATGTAGAGGTGGATGTATGCATGTAGATGTAGATGTATAGAGGTGAATGTGAATGTGGATGTGGATGTATGCATAGGGATGTAGATGTATGCATGTAGATGTGAATGTACGCATATAGTTGTGGATGTATGGATGTGAATATACGATTGTGATGTGAGGGAATCTGAAGTGATGGGATGGAAATGATGTGATGGGATGAGTATACATATAAATGGAATATGGAATAAGTAATGTAGATTGAGGAGGGATAATGTGGAAAAATGAAAGTTAAAATAGAAATTGTATTGTAAACTGTTTGTAAATGCTGTTTGTAAATGCTGTCTGTAAATGATTGATTTATGTCAAGAATGCTGGGGGGAGCATTTTGACCGTCTTGTGATTAAGGTCGTGATGAGAAAGTTGCAACTGCTGACGGGGAGTCAATGAAGGACGTCTCGCGTAGCAAGGTCGGCCGAGGTCTTGACCAGCCTCGGTGCGATTAAAATGGTGAGCTTCCGGTACGGTGGATGAGGGGCCAAGGAAGCGGCCTATGCGTGAAGCGCTAGGTTACCTGCGAAGGATCCTAGAGGGTGCTGACCATACGGTGCTCGGGCTCTGGGTCGCCTAGGATACCCACGCGTGCGTCGAGGAAGATATTGGAACAGAGTTGGAGTTGTTTTCTGAAATCGAGCATGGATCTGGTTGATTGACCTTGCTGGTCTTCAATGGATGAGTCCATGGCTCCTTATATGGATCTGTTGGTTGATCTTGCTGATCTTCAACGAAAGTCCATCATGTTAAGTGATTATATTGCCAAGTATTATGGGCTAGGAACTATCGAAACGGCTCCTGAGCGTTCTAGTTGCCAATGATGCCATAGATACTCTGATGAAGGAATGATGGGAAATTAAGAATCAATTGGATAAATTTGAAGATGGTGATCAATGATACTATGGTTTTATTAAAGGATTGTTTTAAACTGGTTGAATCTGGTTGAAAAAGGCAATTTCATATTGGGTGTGTGAGTGGTGTGACTAGTTTTATTTTGCATGAACATCCGGCTAGGGGGCCTTGGAACTCTTTTCCTTGGTACCCGGGACAAAACCTAACCAAATTTTTAATTGGATCCCATCACTACAGTGGTTGGGCGGTTGGCTAACCCATGGGATTGGATGGGGTTAGGCTGGACTGATGGATCCGTAAATCGAGACTCAAACTTTTGTTTTTACGATAGAAAAAAAAAATAAATCCCGGACAGAAACTGTTCTATGGATAGGAATCAACGGCTGTGCCTCTTGAATGGGGAAAAAAGCGTTGATCCCAATGATCCAAGTGCAAGTTTCTTCCTTGAACTGACTAAGTATCTTATAGATGTAATCGGATCATCTCGATCAGAAATGATCTTGACTACGTTAGAGTAAAAAGTTATCCTGGTGGAATCGCCCGTGCTTTCCGGTAGAGGAAGTTTTTTCCGGGTTCGGTTTTGGAACAACCGACGGATTAGTCTCTTATCCGGATATCCGTGGGCGAGGCCCCGAGTGTGGGACCCCTGTCCCGCGCGAGAAGCGCTACTTCCGCTGCCTGGTAAACGAGACAATGTTAGCGTACGTGAGGAGGACTTGCGGGTCGCAGGATGTATGCATCAAGCTTGGCCACCACGAGAGGTGGGTGGGCATGTTCGTCTTCCGCTTGCACCATGGATTATATCAAAGAAAGAGGAGAAGCAGGTAAAGCAGGCCATCACCACTTTGCGTACTCCCACTGGATGCATGAGATCATTGAAGGGAGCCTTTACAACCACTAAGAAAAGAGGCGTTGAGCAACTATATGGGTTGAAGTCCCACGATTGGCACAAGATGCTTCAAGTAAGTGTTTTCCAAGTCTTGTACGTTGAAATTAAATTTTGAAATGCCATAAACCTTACATATATGTGCTCTTATGTGCGCAGTTCATACTACCTACTAGCATCGACCATTGTGCAAATAAGAGTTTAAAAAAATGTATTTCATTAGGAAGTGAATGGGGTCTTCTTGGGCCCTTTAATTTACCCAAGCCTAATCAAGGTGATTAAGGAATAGCCAAATGGGGGGTTGCCATGTGGACTGAAATGTTGGGTTTGTAAGAGAGGTGTAAGAGTGGTCAAAGGGTGCACTTTTTCCCCCAAAAAGGGGGGGAGGCAATTTTACAATTTTCGGACCTCTATAACTTCTACATACAAGCTCCGATTTGAGCGGAGCTTATAGATCCGTGATCTACGCATCAAGAGCTTTCCATAGATATGTTACATGATATGGTTTTGTCCGCTAGATTTTAAATTCCATTTTTTCTCCAAAATTCAAATTCGAATAAAGTAGCCGTTTTGAAGCTTCTAATTAGAAAACGTTTCTTCTTAAGAGAAAAGGTTTGACTCCTTAAACTGCCAAATAAAAGGGCCCAAGAAGCCTTTCATTGAGGTCCTAATGTATAAGATGGGCGAGCTTGTGAGGTATGTAAAACCCATGTCAGATCACCCTTCATTATACCTTGCAAAATGAACGTGCATGAGGTATAACGTACTATTTATTTATTTTTCAGATATGTTAGTTCCAAAGCAATTGATCCAGCCACGTTGGATGATGCGCGTGTTATGGCAGTGGAGGTGGTTTGTTGGTAGAGAAGACTTTTCCACGAACCATTCTCACAAGTCAACTACATCTCATTGTGCATTTAGTGGACGAAATTGCTTTATGTGGTACTGTGCATGCACGTTGGATGTTCTTCCTAGAGCGCTTCATGAAGACCTTAAAAGACTTTGTGAGGCAAAGTGCAAGGCCTGAAGGAAGCATGGCCGAGGGTTGGTTGATACAAGAGTCTCTTGTATATATTTTAGAATTTCTTGGTCAGGTGGACAGCTCTTTGCCACGACTATGGAGCAATGAAGAGGACTTGAGGATGACCTCTATTGTGCCTCAAGGAAAAGGACAGAGTAAAGTAATTGACAGAACATTGATTGATGATCTCAATTTCACTTGCATCCTTAATAGTGATGTGATGAGTAGATGGGTTACAAGATATGAGGATGCAAAGACAAAAAGGCAAGCAGAAAGAGCTCTCTTTCGGAGGCAACATGGCTCTTGTAAGGCGTACCCTAAGCATCTAGCAACACTTCCGAATGATATCCATGTTGATTGGTTGCATGAGGAAATGGAGAGAGCAGAGAGCGACGAGGGGCTACATATCACGGCGGAAGAATGGGAGTAGGCACGAGGATGCAGGTTAAAGGTACATAGAACTAATGTTTTGCATTAGTTGTAAGTGATTTGCTTTTAATATTTATTCACATTGCTTACACAAATATTGCTTCTATTTTGGTCCAGTGCACTATGTTTAATGCTATATGGTGTGAAGGCAAGCATTTTCGAACACAAAGAATTGATGAAAAGAGGAATACACAAGATTGCGGTGTCATTAGTAGCTTTAAGGGAGCTAATGGAAAAATGGATGATTATTGTGGCACAATCCAAGACATATTTAGGCTTGACTTTCGTCGCTTCTTTGTGTATGTTTTGGATGTCAAATGGCAAATGAATGCCGTGAAAAAAGGGCCTGATGCAGCGATAAAACGCCATGCAAGTGGCTATGTAACTATTGACTCTACAAAGTTTTGGCAAACAAAGAAAGATAGGCTCGTATTGCCACAACAATGTGAGCAGGTATGCATTTTTTTACTAATGTGTTTCATGTACATATATATCTAAGCTCGTGTACCCCTTGACTTTTGATATGCTAATTAATTACTGTAGTATGTGTATTTGAGTAGATTATCTATCTACCAATGGTGCATGACATTAAATGGTGGTACGTCATCCCTATTGCACCATGTTCCAAAGTGATGTATAATACATTCACTGATATGGAGCATATGGAGGATGTACAAGCCGCAATGAAGATGATGTCGAACATGCCAATGAAGATGTTGTGATCGATGACCAAGAAATAAGAGATGATCATGATAATGAGGATGAGCATGCCATTTCTCATGATCATGAGAATGACCCTACCATTGAGGATGATGGTGATGTTGATGAGGATGATCAGGACATCGATACCATTATCATTCAATGGAGTACAGAATATCGATAGTGGAATAAATTTAATCGTAGCCTTACAAATTGATCAAATGGATATTGATGTTGATCGTTTGGCAAGGATGGATCGTATTGAAGATGAGATCGAACCCTAACCAATCCGTCACTGTATCGTTCTAAATTGATGACATTTCTATTGTATGATTTATTTTTGAATATATTTCATTGTTGTAAATGCATGTAGTGGGATTGTGTAATGATATATACTGTAATGTACTATAAGATGGTTTAAAGAAAATAGTTCTTAATTTTGTAAAGGATTTCAGTTTTTCTTCAGTTTTTCTTTACCAAGCGTGTATTAATGCGTGTATGGCAGCGTGTATTGATGCGTGTATTATTGCGTGTATATAAATGTGCTTATACATGCACTAATAAATGCAGATATACACGCGAATTTAAATGCCAAAATACACGCGCTCGATTCTATTCAAATACATGCGCGACCATACACGCGCTCGTAATTTATCGCGTGTATGAAACGCGTGTATGGCAGCATTGTCTTGTAGTGCTTGTCCAAATTGAGTCAAACTGAACCTCAAAAATTCTAGAACCCAGTCGGACTTGGTTAGTGGCCTCCTTCACCTAGAAATAGATCCTCAGTCATTTGTAAAAAAATATTGGAGCTATACTATGCTAGTATTATATTAGAATAATCATATTTTCCATTATTCCTTAAATTTTCCTCTCTCTTGGAAGCTTGGAGCTCTCTCTCAACTCTTGGATTTTCTCTTCTCCTCTTGGTGGACCAATTGGTTGGTCGGGGGCTTCACAGCTAATAGAGAAGCAAGCCAAACTTGGAGGTAAAATCAATTTTTATGGTTTTTTCCAATTTATCTCAATGACTTTCTTCTTCTCAATCCCTCTCAACCTTGAGAAGCTTTCTAAATAAATGTTTTAATTCAAATCAAGCTTTCCCTGAAAGTCTTAATGCTTAATTAGGAGAAAGTTAATCTTTATGCTTATTTGTAGTGCTTTCTTTAAGTAAATCTCTCTCTCTAAAAGAATAGCCATCTTTATGGCTAAATCCCTTGAAAAAGGATGCTTCTCAATGATAGTCTCTTAATTCAAAGCAAAACTCTAGGATTGATAAGGTAGAGATTAAGAAAATGGTATTTTTATGATTTTGTGTTAACAAAATAATGGTTATTTCTTTTAGATTATTTATAAGTAGTTAAAAACTACTTTGATTGATTCTATATGAGAAATAGACTATCTTATCAGTTTGGGAAAAGAGAAATAATGGAATGAGCTTAATCTACTAGGATAATCATAATTAAGTTTATGATTATGGTTACAATTATGATTTAAATTCATAGTTTGATTTTAAGCATAAAAGAGAAACTACTATCATATTTTCATTACAAGCTTTCACTCTTTTAAGAAAAATTGAGAGTTATCAGTAATAGCAGAGCGAAGCTATGGCAAAAATTTCAGAAAGTAATACACATCTTATTTTTATGCATAATGCTAAAAGAAAACTTCCTACCATATTCTAGGATTGGACATCTTATGCAAAAAGAATGATTTTTTATCATATTCATGAGAAATAAGTTTTTGTAATTATGCATAATTAATTGATTATGAAAAAAGAGTAAATTTTGGTAAATTTATTTTTATGCAAAAAGAGGAATTCCCATGATATTTGAGATCCAAGTAATTAATTGGTAAAAAAGGAATTTTTGGCATAATTCAAATTATGAGTATTTATCAAAAGTGAAATTTTGAGTATTAATATTTTTTATTGAAAAATATGGATAAAATTGATTTTTGTAAATCCCATGAATATTAAATATATCTCACTTGAGAAATTTAAGAAAGAATATGAAAATATCCATCGATAAAACTTAGATAATTCTTATTCAGAAAAAGAGAATCTAGAATCCTTGGAAGGATCGAGGATCCAATGAGTAAACATAAGTTTAGATTTAGTTCTCATTAATAAAGCTTAAGGAATCAAAATACAATATGTAAATGAATGTGATGAGATGTAAATGGATGTGGATGTGATAAGATGTGAATGGATGTGAATGTGATAAGATGTGAATGTGATGTGAGGAGATGTGAGTGGACGTGATGAGATGTGAGTGGACGTGATGAGATGTGGATAAAATGGATGTGGATGTGAATGTGATAAGATGTGAATGTGATGTGAGGAGACAGTGAATGGATGTGATGAGATGTGATGCGATCTAAATGGATGTGGATTTAAATGTGATGAGATGTGATGATATGTGAATGGGTGTGATATGATGTAAATAGATGTGGATGTGAATGTGATGAGATGTGAATAAGATGTGATGATATGTGAAAGGATGTGATGTGATGTAAATGGATGAGAATGAGATGTGATGATATGTGAAAGGATGTGATGTGATGTAAATGGATGAGAATGAGATGTGATGTGATAGATATGCATGTGAATGAATGGATGGATGTGGATAGATGTGAATGTGAATGAATGGATAAATGTGGATAAATGTGCATGTGAATGAAGGGATGGATGTGAATGTGAATGAATGGATGGATGTGGATAGATGTGCAAGTAGATGTGAATGTGAATGAATGGATAGATGTGGATGAATGTGATGAGATGTGAATGGTTGTGATTAGATATGGATAGATGTGGATGTGATGTAATGTGGATGGAATGAATGAGATGTGATGTGGATAGATGTGGCCGTGATGTAATGTGGACAGAATGAATGTGATGTGATATGGATGCAAAGAATGTGATGTGATAAGGATAGATGTGGATGGAATGTATGTGATATGATGTGGATGCAATGAATGTGATGGATGTGAATAGGTGTGATGGATGCGATGAGATGTGAATGGATGTGATGATATCTGAATGGATGCGATGAGATGTGAATGTGATGTGATGATATTTGAATGGATGCGATGAGATGTGAATGGATGTGAATGTGATGTGATGATATCTGAATGAATGTGATGTGATGTGAATATAATATGATGAGATGTAAATCAATGTGAATATGATGTGATGAGACGTGAATGGATGAGATGTGATGTAAATGGATGAGATGTGATGTGAATGGATGTGATGTGATGTGAATGGATGTGAATGGATGAGATGTGATGTGAATGGATGTGATGTGATATGATGTGGATTGGGGTAGATGTGAATGGATGAGATGTGATGTGATGTGATGTGATATGGATATGGGTAGATGCGATTGGATCAGATGTGATGAGGATAGATATGGATAGATGTGGATAGATGTGTTGAGATGTAATATGATGTGATTAGATGAGAATGGATGAAGATGATGGGAATACATATGACTGGATGTGGAATAAGCAATGTAAATTGATGTAGAAGAATGTGGATTAATGAGAAATGATGTTAACAATGTGGAAAGATGAGAGTTCATTATAACTGTATTTATGACATGTTTTTAAATGACTGTTTTATGTCAAGAATGTTGGGGAATCATTTTGACCATCTTTTGAATGAGGTCGTGGAGACCTAAGTGATAAAGTTGCAAGAGCTGATGGCGAGTCAATGGAGGATGTCTCGCGTAGCACGGTCGACCGAGGTCTTGACCAGCCTCGGTTCGATTTAAATGGTGAGATTTCGGTACGGTGGATGAGGGACCAAGGAGGTGGCCTATGAGTGAAGCACTAGGTGACCTACGAAGGAGCCTAGCGGATGCTGACCATACGGTGCTCGGGCTCCGGGTCGCCTAAGATACCCACGCGTGCGAGGAAGAAAATGGAACAAGGAGTTGGAGTTGTTTTCTGAACTCGGGTATGGATCTGGTCGATTGGCATTGTAGGTCCTCAATGGATGAGTGCATGGATCTTTTATATGGATCTCTTAGTGGTTGATCTTTCTGATCTTCAACGAAGAGTCCATCTAGATCTTTCTTATGTGATTATATTTCCATGTACTATGAGCTAGATAGGCCCTTGAGTGAGCAAGTGGTGAGCGTTCTGGTTGCCAATGATGCCATAGATACGCTAGGGAAGAAATGAATGTAATACTTGATTATATTGCCGGGTACTATGAGCTAGGAACTATTGAAAAGGGCTCATTGACTTTATTCTTCTCAACCCCTCTCAATCTTGAGAAGCTTTCTAAATAAATATTTTAATTCAAATCAAGCTTTCCCTTAAAGTCTTAATGCTTACGAGAAAGTTAATCTTTATGCTTATTTGTAATGCTTTCTTTAAGTAAATCTCTCTCTCTAAAAGAATAGCCATCTTCATGGCTAAATCCCTTGAAAAAGGATGCTTCTTAATGATAGTCTCTTAATTCAAAACTAAACTGTAGGCTTGATAAACTAGAGATTAAGAAAATGGTATTTTTATGATTTTGTGTTAACAAAATAATGGTTATTTCTTTTAGATTATTTAAAAGTAGTTAAAAACTACTTTGATTGATTCTATATGAGAAATAGACTATCCTATCAATTTGGGAAAAGATTAGAAATAATGGAATGAGCTTAATCTACTAGGATAATCATAATGAAGTTTATGATTATGGTTACAATTATGATTTAAATTCATAGTTTGATTTTAAGCATAAAAGAGGAACTATTATCATATTTTCATTACAAGTTTCACTCTTTTTTAACAAAAATTGAGAATTATCAGTAATAGTAGCGAAGCTATGTCAAAATTTTTAGAAAATGATTTTTATCATATTCATGAGAAATAATTTTTTTGTAATTATGCATATTTAATTGATTATGAGAAAAGAGTAAATTTTGGTAAATTAATTTTAATGCAAAAAGAGGAATTCCCATGATATTTGAGATCCAAGTAATTAAATGGTAAAAGAGGAATTTTTGGCATAATTCAAATTATGAGTATTTATCAAAAGTGAAATTTTGAGTATCATTATTTTTTATTGGAAAATTTGGGTAGAATTGATTTTGTAGGTCCCATGAATATTGAATATATCTTACTTGAGAAGTTTAAGAAAGAATATGAACATATCCATCGATAAAACTTGGATAATTCTTTTACAAAAAAAGAGAATCTAGAATCCCTAGAAGGATCAAGGATCCAATGAGTAAACGGAAGTTTAGAATTAGTTTTCATTAATAAAGCTTAAGAAATGAAAATACAATATGTAAATGAAGGTGATGAGATGTGATGCGATGTAATAAATGGATGTGGATGTGAATGTGATAAGATTTGAATGTGATGTGAGGAGATGTGAGTGGACATGATGAGATGTGGATGAGATGTAATGCGATGTAAATGGATATGAATGTGATGTGAGGAGATGTGAGTGGACATGATGAGATGTGGATGTGGATGAGATGTAATGCGATGTAAATGGATATGGATGTGAATGTGATAAGACGTGAATGTGATGTGAGGAGATGTGATGAGATGTGATGCGATGTAAATGGATGTGGATGTGACTCAGATGTGAATGTGATGAGATGTGATGATATGTAAATGGGTGTGATGTGATGTAAATAGATGTGTATGTGAATGTGATGAGATGTGAATAAGATGTGATGATATGTGAAAGGATGTGATGTGATGTAAATGGATGAGAATGAGTGATGATATGTGAAAGGATGTGATGTGATGTAAATGTGGATGAGAATAAGATGTGATGTGATAGATATGCATGTGAATGAATGGATGGATGTGGATAGATGTGAATGTGAATGAATGGAATATGGATAGATGTGCATGTGAATGAATGAATGGATGTGGATAGATGTGAATGTGAATGAATGGATGGATGTGGATAGATGTGCAAGTAAATGAATGGATGGATGTGGATAGATGTGATTGTGAATGAATGGATGGATTTGAATGAATGTGATGAGATGTGAATGGATGTGATGAGATATGGATAGATGTGGATATGATGTAATGTTGATGGAATGAATGAGATGTGATGTGGATAGATGTGGCCGTGATGTAATGTGGACGGAATGAATGTGATGTGATATGGATGCAAAGAATGTGATGTGATAAGGATAGATGTGGATGAAATGTATGTGATGTGATGTGGATGCAATGAATGTGATGGATGTGAATGGGTGTGATGGATGCGATGAGATGTGAATGTGATGTGATGATATCTCAATGGATGAGATGAGAAGTGAATTTTATGTGATGATATCTGAATGGATGCGATGAGATGTGAATGGATGTGAATGTGATGTGATGATATCTGAGTGAATGTGATGTGATGTGAATATGATATGATGAGATGTAAATGGATGTGAGTATGATGTGATGAGACATAAATGGATGAGATGTGATGTGGATGGATGAGATGTGATGTGAATGGATGTGATGTGATGTGGATCGGGGTAGATGTGAATGGATGAGATGTGATGTGATGTGATGTGATGTGGATATGGGTAGATGTGAATGGATGAGATGTGATGAGGATAGATGTGGATAGATGTGATGAGATGTAATATGATGTGATTGGAAGAGAATGGATGAAGACGATGGAAATACATATGACTGGATGTGGAATAAGCAATGTGAGTTGATGTAGAAGAATGTGGAATAACGAGAAATGATGTGGAACAATGTGGAAAGATGAGAGTTCATTAGAAACTGTATTTATCGCCTGTTTTTAAATGACTGTTTTATGTCAAGAATGCTGAAGAAGCATTTTGACCATGTTGTGAATGAGATCGTGGAGACCTAAGTGATAAAGTTGCAACAGTTAATGGAGATTCAATGAAGGACGTCTCGCGTAGCACGGTCGACTGAGGTCTTGACTAGCCTCAGTTTGATTTAAATGGTGAGCTTCCGGTACGGTGGATGAGGGACCAAGGAAGTGGCCTATGAGTGAAGCGCTAGGTGACCTGTGAAGGAGCTTAGAGGGTGCTCACCATACGGTGCTCGAGCTCTGGGTCGCCGAAAATACCCACACGTGCGTCGAGGAAGAGAATGGAACAAGGAGTTAGAGTTGTTTTCTGAACTTAGGCATGGATCTGGTTGATTGGCCTTGCAAGTCCTCAACTGATGAGTTCATGGATCTCTTGGTTGATCTTGCTGATCTTCAATGAAGAGTCCATCTAGATCTTTCTTATGTGATTATATTTCCAGGTACTATGAGCTAGAAACTACCGCAAAGTCCCATGAGTGAGCAGGTGGTGAGCGTTTTGGTTGCCAATGATGCCATAGGTACGCTGGGGAAGAAATGAATGTAATACTTGATTATATTGCCGGGTACTATGAGCTAGGAACTATTGAAAAGGCCCCTGATTGAACAGGTGGTGAGCGTTTTGGTTGCCAATGATGTCATAGGTACACCGATGAAGAAATGATTGGAAATTAGAATTCAAGCTAGATATTTTGGAGGATCATGATCAAGGATACTCTGGTTTCATTAAAAGATTGTTTTAAAGACAACTGAATCTCTGAAAGAGGTAATTTTATATTGGGTGTGTAAGTGGTGTGACTATCTTGAACTTTGCTTGAAGCGCCAGCTAGGGGGCCTTGGAACTCTTTTCCCTGGTACCTAGTACAAAACATAACCAAATTCCTAAATGGATCCTATCACTAAAGTGGTTGGGCTAACCCATGGGAAGGCTGGACTTATGGATCCCTAAAAAGAGTCTCAATTCTGTGTTAAGTTACGATAGTTAAAGCAAATTCTAGATAACCCTTGTTCTATGGAAAAGAATCAACGATTGTGCCTCTTGATGAGGAAAAAAGCATTGGACTCTATGATCCAAGTGCAAGTCTCTTCCTTGATCTAACCATGAGACTTACGGATTCGGTCGGATCAATTTGGTTAGTGAAGAGCTTGACTACGTTAGAATAAAATATCCCAGAGGAATCGCCTGTCTGCTGGGCGAGGGAAGGTTTTTCGAGTTCGGTTTTGGAAGAAGCACCGAGGGATTAGTCTCTTGTCTAGATATCCGTGTGGGCGAGGCCCCGACGAGTGAGAGGCTCTGCCCTACGCAAGAAGTGCTACTTCTGCTGTTGCTAACACCCCAGAATTTGCTGTGCGGAGGGAGCAGGGATCTTTCACCTGGTATCGGAGAGCAAATTGGCTAAAGTGGATCAATCGAGAAGAAATAAATGTCAAAATTTTATGAAGTACCAATAAAATATTGTAATTATGTGATGAAATTCATACAAATTGATGTTCAGAATAAAGATTCACAAATTAGACATTGGGTCTTCAGATGGAAGTACCGCAATTGTGTGGAATCCCTGACTTGCTTGAGGCCTAGATATGATGGCATTTTATAACTCCAAGGACCGTGACTACCCGTATATACCATGGGTATAACTGCAGCTCTTTACTAAAGAAAGATCTTGTTTCACCCTATTTTGGCCTACAGAAGAGAGAATCCAAAATTGAGATATCTTTGGATATAAAAATCCTCCTAGTGTCTAAAATAGATTCCCCTGAAACAGAAGTTCAAAATGAACTTTCCAATGTGCATTAGGAATTAATTGAAAATGCTATAAGGGACCTAAGCCTAAGGGTCTACATTTTCATAAATTTTTGGATTATGGTCCAATTAAGGTTCCAATGGGCCAATTGGATTAATCCAAGTGTTGGGATGAGATAAATCCAAAAGAATAAAAGACAATACCCAAAAATGAGTAAATGCTGACATAAGATGAAGAGTTGATTGAGTACAAGGTTTATTAGTTAAAAATAATGGTCCAATTAAGGTTCCAATGGGCCAATTGGATTAATCCAAGTGTTGGGATGAGATAAATCCAAAAGAATAAAAGACAATACCCAAAAATGAGTAAATGCTGACATAAGATGAAGAGTTGATTGAGTACAAGGTTTATTAGTTAAAAATAATGAGATATTACTAAAAAAATGAGATATTTTAGAATAATGATGCATTTTTGACACCTTGGTAAGAGAGGGGGACTCTTGAGGTAGGCACCTCTTTCACATATGTGGAAGGGTTTTTAATTCAAAAAAATTATGATGTTTTTATCTCTCCTGGATCAAACCAAATCAAAAAGGGAGCCAAACTGGTCCAAATCTTGTCCAAATTGAGTCAAACTAAACCTGAAAAATTCTAGAACCCAGTTGGACTTGGTTAGTGGCCTCCCTCACCTATAAATATACCCTAAGTCATTTGTAAAAAATATTGGAGCTATACTATGCTAGTATTATATCAAAATAATCATATTTTCTATTATCCCTTAAATTCTCCTCTCTCTTGGGAGCTTGGAGCTCTCTCTCTCTACAACAACTCTTGGAGTTTCTCTTCTCCTCTTCGTGGACCAATGATTGGTCGAGGGCTTCACTGCTAATAGAGAATCAAGTCAAACTTCGAGGTAAAATCTATTTTTATGGTTTTTTCCAATTTCTCTCAATGACTTTCTTCTTCTCAACCCCTCTCAATCTTGAGAAGCTTTCTAAATAAATGTTTTAATTCAAATCAAGCTTTTCCTTTAAGTCTTAATGCTTACTTAAGAGAAAGTTAATCTTTATGCTTATTTGTAATTCTTTAAGTAAATATCTCTCTCTAAAAGAATAGCCATCTTTATGGATAAATCCCTTGAAAAAGGATGCTTCTCAATGATAGTCTCTTAATTCAAAGCTAAACTCTAGGCTTGATAAGCTAAAGATTAAGAAAATAATATTTTTATGATTTTGTGTTAACAAAATAATGGTTATTTCTTTTAGATTATCTATAAGTAGTTAAAAACTACTTTGATTGATTCTAAATGAGAAATCCTATCAATTTGGGAAAAGAGAAATAATGGAATGAGCTTAATTTAGTGGGATAATCATAATTAAGTTTATGATTATGGTTAGAATTATGATTTAAATTCACAGTTTGATTTTAAGCATAAAAGAGGAACTACTATCATATTTTCATTACAAGCTTTCACTCTTTTAAGAAAAATTGAGAATTATCAGTAATAGCAATGAAACTATGGTAAATTTTTTAGAAAATAATACACATCTTATTTTTAAGCATAATGTTAAAAGAGGACTTCCTACCATATTCTAGGATTGGACATCCTATGCAATAAGAATGATTTTTATCATATTCATGAGAAAATTATTTTTTGTAATTATGCATAATTAATTGATTATGAGAAAAGAGTAAATTTTGGTAAATTTATTTTTATGCAAAAAGAGGAATTCCCATGATATTTGAGATCCAAGTAATTAAATGGTAAAAGAGGATTTTTGGCATAATTCAAATTATGAGTATTTATCAAAAGTGAAATTTTGAGTATTATTATTTTTTATTGAAAAATATGGGCAAAATTGATTTTCTAAATCCCAGTAATATTGAATATATCTTACTTGAGAAATTTAAGAAAGAATATGAAAATATCCATCGATAAAACTTGGATAATTCTTATTCAAAAAAAGAGAATCTAGAATCCCTGGAAGGATCGAGGATCCAATGAGTAAACGGAAGTTTAGAATTATTCTCATTAGTAATGCTTAAGGAATGAAAATACAATATGTAAATGAATGTGATGAGATGTGATGCAATGTAAATGGATGTGGATGTAAATGTGATAAGATGTGAATGTGATGTGAGGAGATGTGAGTGGACGTGATGAGATGTGATGCGATGTAAATGGATGTGGATGTGAATGTGATGTGAGGAGATGTGAGTGGATTTGATGAGATGTGATAGATGGATGTGAATGTGATGAGATGTGATTATATGTGAATGGGTGTGATGTGATGTAAATAGATGTGGATGTGGATGTGAATGTGATGAGATGTGAATGTGAATAAGATGTGAGGATATGTGAAAGGATGTGATGTGATGTGATCTAAATGGATGAGAATGAGATGTGATGATATGTGAAAGGATGTGATGTGATGTAAATGGGTGAGAATGAGATGTGATGTGATGTAAATGGATGAGAATGAGATGTGATGTGATAGATATGGAGACATTTGTCTAAATCTTTTATAGATGGTGCAAACAAAGAAGATAACAAGGGCCTCCTCATCTAAGGATCCAAAAATAGGGTAGAAAGCTCAGGAAGCTGGACCAAGAAAGATATTTCCAGCCTTCGCTCAATGAGAACTCGAAGGTACGAGCAGCATAGGATCATCATCTACTGACACACCAATAGATGCAAGGGATTCCACAATACCCTTTATCTTCAACGCATAGTCATTCACAGACATGCTCTTTTTCTCCACAGTATGAAGTTCATTCTTCAACTGTATCTTACGTGCCTTGGTATTTGTTTCATAAATTTTTACCAAGGTGTCCCACGCCTCCTTGGGGGACTTGGCATCCTGAATGTGCCCAATCATGGTGTCCTGTATACTAATGGAAAGCCAATACATAACCTTCCTGGCTCCTTGGTTCCAGTCTTTAAACTCTTTCACATCTGCAGCAGTCGGATTTATATCCGGTATCTCCGGTGCCTCTTCATGCTCACCTTCTATGTAGTCCCAATAGCCTTTTCCCATCAAGAAATTTGTTAACCTGAACCTCCAAGCATGGAAGTTATTCTTATCCAGCTTCTCAGCCACAATCTGTGTTATGCCATCATTAGACATCTTGCCAAACACACAATTTTACCAAAAACTGCACTCTGGTTTATTTGCACAAACTGCTGTATTTTCTGCACAGCGGTACTGCAGTCCACTCAAATGTCACAACCAGTGACTTCAATGTACATACATACATCCAATGGCAACTGTAAACCTCTTTGCAGCACCCACAGTGTCTGCACAGTCAATCTGTCTTCCTGCAGTTCTTAAAACAGAGTTCTGCAGAGAATCGATGACTTACCCGCAGTGCTCGAAATCGCCTGCTTTCTGAAAAACGGAGGTCCAGACGCGCCCGAAATGCATTTTCGGCCCGAAAATATTAGTCCGAAAGACTGTATAGTTGCCCTATAGCTTTACTTCCGCAAATAAAGCTCCTCAATCAGAGACCGTTTGCCGGTGCCTCCCGTAGAGCTCCCGACAAGGGTGTAGTCACCAACACAATAGGGAAGAGTAGTTGAAGCTCTTACCCTTGTACCGCTTCTTGTGGTTCTCTTGCTTGCAGCTCAGCCCTTAGCACGAACCAGGCTCTGATACCATGAAAGGATGCAGGGGGGAAGAGAGCTTGAGCTCTTGCAAGCACACACACACACTCACAAAACCCTAATAGAGAACACACAAGGTGAGAGGTTGAAAATCTTCTTCTTCTCTACTCAACACTCAACACACCATATACTAGAATAAGAGTACACACAATATGAAAGGTACTCAACAAAATACATACACGGGTTCTCTACAGTGTGAACCCGACTAAATGAGTTGGCGCCATAACTATGCCAGTCTCTAGAATGGCTGTCACACAGCCTGTCATTCCACTGGCCGCATATCTCCCATGATCTCACCAACCATGCCAGTGGTGTAAGTGTGGGGCCTATCCCCCAGGCAGGTCAGTGTCCACTGCCTCACTAGATGAGCTCGATATCTCAACAAATTTTTGGGGACAACTCTAGCAAAAAAGATCCATGTTACATGGATCTAGAATCCAAGCACTCTCATTGGTTGGCGTTATATTATTTTATGGTATCTAAAAGGGCCCATTTGAAGCCCAAATTTCCCCTAATGCCAGGTCACTTTGCAACAACAGAATGTCACAAGAAGTAGAGTGATAATAAAAGTGGTAAGTTATAGCAAAACAATTATGTATCTTCAAGCAAGTAGGCTGGAGACAGATGTGAGCATTTGTTTGTTATGTAATACATGTTGATGATGTGTGTTATATCAATTCAGGAATCTCTAGTCACATGACCTGTTATGGTGAGTGGTTTAGAGATGTCAAAAATATGGAAAAGCCCAGGTTATGTAGAGACGAGGGATGACATGGCTTATCCTATTGCTCACATTGGGAATGTGCCATTGATTATGCAAGATGGCAAGAAATGAGATACTTAGCTGATGTACTTCATGTGCCTAATATAACAAAGAATTTGGTTTTTGTTAGACACATGATTGGGCAAGGTTTACAAGTATGCTTTAACCCTGAGCGCTGCTATGTTTGAGGACTTCAACAATAACTGTCATTTGGTTGCAAAGGACAAAAGAGTGGGCAAAATATTTACTTTGGATGTAAGCATGCCTAAGGTGAAAGCTGCTATGTTTTCACAAAGTGCAAGTATTATGGCTAAGAAAGTTATCTGGCACAAACATATTGGTCATATGAATGTGCGGAGCAATCGAGCTCTATCCAAAATTTAACAATTGTCACAGGTTTCCAAATTTTAGGTGGATGGAATGCATAAAGTATGTAAAGCATGTCAATTTGGAAAGCAAAATAAGAATGTATTTCCATATAACAAGAGTTTAATTAAGAGAGAACTTGATGTAGTGCACTCAGATGTATGGGGGCCGACAAAGATGGTATCAATGGGAGGCTGTCATTAATATGTATCTTTCATTGATAACCACACACAAGGACAGTGTGGGTCTATATGATGAAAGAGAAAAGTGAAGTATTTACTCACTTTTAGAATTTCAAATTGTTGGCTGAAAAGAAAATAGGCTTATAAATAGGTTAAGTGCCTAAGGTCAAATGGAGGGGAAGAGTACTTCTCCAATGAGTTCAAGTGAGTACTTGAGAAAGCGTGGAATTGAAAGGCAATTCATAATAGGTACACTACCACAGCAAAAAGGTATTGCTGAGAGGAAGAATAGGAACATTGCTCACCCCCATGATTGGGTTGAAGCATTACGACTGTATTTTACATTATGAACAAGGCCCCTATAGCAACAATGCATGGTGTGACTCCAAAGGAGAAGTATATTGGCAGAAAACTAGGTTTATTACACATGAAAAGTGTTTCAATGTATTGCATATGTACACATTCCTGATGACCTACGTAGTAAGTTAGATCTAAAGGCTTAAAAATGTGTGTTCATTAGTTACTCCCTTGAGCAAAAAGGGTACATATGCTATAACCCTAGCACACATGAGATGAGGGTGAGCAAGGATATTTTCTTTGATGAGATGAGTAGTTGGTATGCCGTTATAAAATACTTGATCGGGACTCATGCAAAGGAGCACGTGATTGCACAGAATATAGGTTAGCAATCACAACCATTGAGTGGACCGAGATAATCCTCTAGCAATACGTCTATTGGAGTGGCAGGCTACATCAGAAAATTACTCCTGTAGGTTCAGCAAATGCATCACATAAACATTAAGAGAAGGTGGATGAGTCTCTTGGTATGCTTGACATTTCAGTAGGGCCTATTGTGCAGCACTAAGAGATCCATACATTTCCTTTCTCGTCCATATTGTAAGCCTACAAAGCCTCACATAGGGGTGCTTTTATATGCATGCCTTTCTACCATAAAAGTTTCCCACAACGATTGTGCACTAAGAGATCCACACATTTTCGGTCTTCCACATAGTAGCAATGCCACCCTTCCCACACATACGAAATGTTGGAAAAATTGCCTAAATAGATGCCACACAAAGAATTTCCACCTTCCATATAAATTATGGCCACTATTTCTTCTTTGTCATGCAAAGACTTATATGCAAACAACATATTTCTTCTTTGTCATGCAAAGACTTACATGCAAACGGCATATTATTAACATAGTTTGATGCTTCTCAAAAAGGTATCCACATAAGCATTATTTTTCTTCTAAAAGATGGTCGTTAAGCTCTCTCTCTCTCTCTCTCTCTCTCCACACACACACACACACACACACACACACACACACACACAAAGAGGTGCTCTCTCATAAAATAAAGAAAAGACAACTAGGTTCCACTAAGCTCTCGCATAAAAGATGAACCTTACCCACAAAGAAGATAATCCTTAAGGACAAAGAAGATACTACACTCAACCATGATCAAAGAAGATAATCCTTAAGGACAAAGAAGATACTACACTCAACCATGAACAAAGAACTTCCAAGGAAGGGAGGCTTTGGTACCAACTCAAGAACCAATAACGTTTTTAGAAGAAGAGCTCAAAATCAATCATAAATTAATGTAAAACTAATGAGAGAATGTTCATGCTACAATAAAGACAAGGGTCCAAAGAATTTCCACAAATAAAACACATAATTTTACTCAATTACATCAATCAAAAGGTAATTATAAAAGCTTATTTATAGGCCCTCGCAAAAAAGCATCTTAAGCCAAGAATTCCTCCAATTGAGGAATCCAACTCCCTTTCTCCAAGTAAGGGATTCCACAATTTACTCCTCCAATTGAGGAGCCCAACTCAACTCCTCCAAGGGATTCCCCAAAGCAACTTATTAAAGGAAGTTTTATTTAGGTTTTCATCCTAAACACTAAGGTTTGACACCACTGAGGCTTAATGATACACATTTTTCAAACAAAAATTTAACACCTAGATTATTATTTAGAAACACTATTAGAGAAGTTTCAAAGAGCTACATGTTTAATACTTTTGTTGTCTTTTTATTTAATAGGAAATATTTGGATCATATGTATGGTTGAACTTTAGCCTTTTTATGAGATGGTGTCTTCAAGTTATAGTCAAGTTTGTTAACCCACTCATGTTTACAAAAGCACAAAATTTATTGTTCTTTTTAGGTAAAGTAACATACACTATTATGGTGTGAATGGACAAGGCAAAAGGTGTCTTATGGGGTGCTGACATGACCCATTCCTCCCTTTCGTATCTATCACCTAGAAGAACTAGTGCTATCTATAATAAGGGATGGGTGTTAACACTATGATGCTATCTTTCCTAAATCATATCAGCTTCACTCTACTTCTTACTCTTTAACTGATGATATATCCCACCTTTGAGATTCTCAACTCACACGACCTCACTTAAGGAGCCAAAGAGAAAGAAGGTCTAGATTTTTTATTCATGTGTGGAAATGGTTGGCCAAACTAAGTCTCTTGATTTTGAAAATGAAATTGTGTAATCCCACTCATATTTTCTCATAAATGCCACTACCCTCCTATCACTCCCTCTTTATTTATTGCTATACTACTCATTCCAAGTTTCTCACACTCCAAGCTTGTCTCTCACAACTCATTGGATCAATCCCTCCCAAGTCTCCACTCCAATCCATTATAGAATGGAGATTCAAGAAAAACATAATGTTCTTCAACTCAAGAATGCACTATGCAAGCTCTCTTTCTCATAGCCATATAATAGAACTTATTCTAGGGCTATATTTCCACATGATACTAGCCGAATTTTATCAAAATATATTTCCAATGAAATATATGATAATTAAGAATGTATTAAAGTTGATGAATAATCACATGACACTAGAGAAATGAAATCTATGATAATTAAGAATAAAAGCTTTATTTAAGAATGTACTGAAGTTGATGAATAGTATATTTGCAATGAAAGCTATGATAATTAAGAATGTATTAAACTTGTGAATAATAGAAAATGCATCACTCTAGAGAAAGGAAAAAAGTAGGGCTATTTTATAAGGTCCTCATAACAATGTTGGGCTATGTTATAACTTTGGGAGTGGAATTAGAGGCATGAATTCCTCCAGTCCATCTTAGGTTTGGCATGGGATGGAGTCTTTGTATTTGGGTTATTATTAGGGTGTTTTGGCTTGAGGACTTTGATTTGAGGGTTCCCTCTTTACACTAGATTAAACTTTGGGTGGAATTAGAGGCACAACTTTGGGTACCCACACTATCTTATGTTTGGAATGGAATGGAGTATTTGAATTACAATTTTAGCTTGAGGACCTAGATACGAAGGTTCCTTTTGTAGTAGATTTGGGCTAATAGAAGCTTTATTGGAATCTAGTGGGGTTTCAATTGTGAGTTTAGTTTTGAGGCCTCTACTTGGCTTGATTTAGGGATAAGGGTTTGTGGTGATGATTCCTTAGGTTTAGGGATCCAAATTCCCTTCTTAGTAGCCTTGGGCTACTAGAATATTGGTGGGCACCTAGTGGGGCTTTGGTTGTTACGGCTTTAGCTTTGGTGCTTGGGGCATCTTCTTTTGGCATGCTTTGGCTTGGGGTTAGAACTTGGATATAGTGGCTACCAAGTTTTGGTTTGGGCATAGGGGAAAATTTTATGGTAGAAATGGCTACATAGCAGAGCACCTCTATATGTGGGGCTTTGCAGGTCTTGCAATATGTGTGAGAGAAAACAAGCAATCAAAACATAATAAAAAATAATAATTGAATCTATTTGGATGATGGAATTTGCTTTATGATTCTCCTATGTAGAAGATGGTGCACAAACTCTATAATATTTTGCTTGTGAAGCGGCACAAAAATAATCATATGTCTCCACTCTACTTGGCTTTTGTAATATTTTCAACCTTTGTGTAGTATGTTTATAATCTTGGTGTTTATTATATTTGTGAATATGCAATAAGCCTAATAGTTTTTATGTTTACATATAAGTGACATTAAGGGAAATTTGGACTCAAAGTAGGCCTTTACACATTCTCTCTCTACAAAAATCGGCGCACGGGTGAAATTTGAGTTCGGACATTTCAAATCTACTCTTCGAGACCTTTCTTATTTTATATAGCATAATGGGTAATTTTGCATATTCAAGAAATCCCCAAATTTGGTGATAACATGACATGTAACGTACCACGTCATCACCAAATTTGGTCTCAAATATGTAAAATTGCCCATCATGCTATATATCATTGGAAAGGTCCCAATTTCCAAATGTCCGAACTCCGCTCACTTCTGAGTTGATTGGCAAAAATTCCACCATGCGCCCATTTTTGTAGAGAGAGAATGTGAAGGAATCCTTAAAGGGTCCAATTTGAGTCCAAATTTCACCTAATGTATGCTAAGGTTACTTTCATAGTAGGCATAGAAAATATATATTTACCATGCCACCTATACTTAAACCATGATAATAGACTCTTATATTACAATAGAGTGAATTGTAAAAAGCATCGTAAAGCAATGAAAAGCAATAGAAATAATTTGCAAAGTAAGATAATGCATATGAGGTCCATGAAAAAACTAGAGAAATTAAGTTACATACAAGTGGATAGCATAAGTTATGGGCCATTCACACCTGCTATTGCCCTAAAATTATCCTAAGACTTAGTTCAATTTTGAATTTTCTTATTTCTTATTATTTATGTACAATTATTATAGCCTACGCTCCTCTTAGCGTATACCTTATTGCCATCATGGGCTCCAATTATAAAGACAAAATGTGTTTTTATCATGCATTGTAGTTCCATAAATCTGGAATCATAACATAATCCTTGGTAGTTGTGGGTGCTTGATTTGATGGTGGATAACCCTTCCGAGGTGCATGCCAACTTTTTGTGATGTACAATGATTCACATTAGCTTTGATGGATTTGTAATGTGAAACCTTCCAAGGTGCATGCCAAGTTTGTACAATTATTTATATATAATTATTGTAGCCTAGGCTCCTCTTAGCATATACCCTAGTGCCATCATGGGCTCTAATTATAAAGACAAAATGGGATTTTATCATGCATTGTAGTTCCATAAATTCGAAATCATAAAATAATCATAAAATTCGGAATCATAAAATAATCCTTGGTAGTTGTGGGTTCTTGATTCACATTATCTTTGATGGATCTTCGATGTGAAACCTTCTGAGAGGTGAATGCCAAATTTGTATGATGGTGCCTACATGCTCAAAAAATCAATATCATATGATGTTAAAATTGGCCCAAATGTTAACCATATACTAACCTTAGCATTGCAAACACAGTTGGAATCTATAGACTTGGACCATCTTTCTATTTTTTTTAATTGACATTTTTCATTAGTGTTTCTTTTAAAACTAGGTTTTGCAGTTGAAAATAAGAAACCTTCCTAGCCCTTAGATCATTAACTTGCTCCCATCATAACCTATTATCTGGGTAGTAGGTAGTGTGACCATAGATTAGGTGTGCTAGAGTCCTTGATCGTTTTTACCTTTAGGTCAACATTAGGGCCTTAGGGAGATTAATCAAAACACATATGTGTAACACCTGAGTTTGTGAAGTTAATTTTTTAGTTTTTTTTAATAATTCATGGGTGAAACATTAACAGAAGTGGAGTCATGAATATTTATCACTAGTTCACAAACAGAAAAGGGATCGTTTCAAATGGTTAAAACTCAGTCATATATGTGCTAGGACATGGTCACCTAGGTACCTATGTCCCTATGGTGGTTGCACCCACATATATCCTTGTAAATATAACCATTTGGCTGTTTGAGGTCATTTATGGGTGGATTTGAATAGCTTTTCTACATCATCTAGTTTTATAAAGAAAGGGTCATCACAATATCTAGGGAGCTTGGATTCTATCATATAAACTAGTAGCCTCTATAGATCATGGTGCTACTTAGATCTCCAAAGGATGTATTTAGAAGCTGATTTGGATTACCAAATAGGGGTTCATTAGTGGTAAAGCGAGCACAAAGAGCATCAAGATGCAGATCATGGTGCTACTTAGATCTCAAAAAGAACATATCTTGAGTTGCTTTGGATTACCCAATAGTGAATCACAAAAAAGAGAGAGGCAAGCACAAAGAGCATCAAGATGATGTTGGCACAAGAATTAGAGTAGATGAGGTATAAGACTAAGGCATAAGAAGTTTAATGCCCTTGTGGAGGACCAACACCAAATGCATGCAAGGTTGTAGACTTTGTTTAAAAAACCTTAGACGGAGCCATTGATGACGTAGTTTAAATATTTAAAATGGGTACTAAATATAGAGGGTGTTTGCTGTGTGTAAAACCCCATATAGCACGTGCCTTCAAGAGCTATTTAAAAAACCCACTACCTATAGATTTTATAGCCTATATTTTACTCTTATGTAAATTTTTAGAAAATAAAACTACCCCTTCAATATGGAAAATGTCACTTTTTAAATTATAAGACTCCTTACATATGTATATTTTATGTGACTCCATAAGAAAATAAAACCCCCTTATGTATTTTATTTTATGTGATTCCATAAGAAATAAAACATTTCATGGTGAACTCCCTCGGACTAAATAGAGCATAACTTTTGATAAATAAAACACCTTTTATTGAGTGATGCATGAGCTATATTACATATTTCATAGTGAACTCCCTTGAATTAAATAGAGAAGAAGGAAATATCATAGTGAACTCCCTCAGACTAGATAGAGCATAACTTTTGATCTAGGAAAAGATATAATAATCCATTTTTGGTACTGTACTATTTAATTACTTTTTCTTATAGAGTGAGAAGACACACTAATATAATGGGTTCGGTAAGAACCTAAAAAGTCTATCCAACTTGTCACACAAGCAAGCATTAATCCTACTTCACAAAATTATATGAATATCATAATTTTGAACTAAATGTTGATACTTTATGACAACCATGCATATAATGATGCAGAAAGACATCATCATAGGCATGTGTTAGATCTCACCTAGAAGGATCCTAGTCTCAAATGCACTTATTTTTTTTGTTTCATGTGTTGTATTTAAGTGGGATTAAAAAGAAATAAATTTTACAAGTGAAACAGGTAGCAAATATGATAGGGGTTTATTGTTGCCACCATGATCAATTATTGGTAGGTTATGTGATAAATTATATATTAAGTTATTATTTTAAATAAAAAGGAATTTTCATTACACCTTGATAATCTATGAAGACATATGAAAACTAATAACCATTCATTATAGGTTATTGCATACTCTTAAGATCATGATATCACATATTGATAACATACTATCTAGAGTCTATTTGTACTTAGATTTTCACTATATGCATTGAATCACACTTACGTGCTACCTAGAATCTATCTGTACTTAGATTTCCACTATATGCATTGAATCACATTTATAATTTGCCTTTAAAATCTCGGATGTGTGTAAGGTTTTGTACTAAATTGTAAGAATTATTCACACTTTTAGATTAAAAAACATTATTCTACAATTAGCCAAACATTTGCATTTGAATTCCATTTAATCTTTGAAACATAGAAGGTGTGTGTAAGGTTTTGTACTAAATTATAAGAGTTATTCACACTTTTTGATTAAACAAACATTATTCTAAAGTGAGCCAAACATTTGCATTTGAATTTCATTTAATCTTTAAAACATAACAAGGCTTCTTAGATAATATTTCCTCCCTTTTTATTTGCACTTTGAGATTATAAGTTACATAAAGGTGTTATCAAACTATATATTGAAAGTGATTATCCCCATGGTGATTTTACAAGGTCCCAAAAAATATCTGGTTGTTTCAAAAAGATTTATTTTTAAAACCTATTCTTTTGTATATCAAGAGTGAAAGGAGAATCCCATACATGTCAACATATTTTCTAAAAAAATGTTGACTTTCCCATGGTTCTCTAAGTTGTCATGTTCGATGTAGAATCAAAATATACATCAACATTTTTATACAAAATGCAAAAAACTTCATGGTGAGATACCTCCTACATAAAGAGTAGGCTCGTCGTTGTCTTGAATAACATGTTATTTATACAAAGGTATTTGATTAGAAACAAAACCAAGAGACACGCCACCACGAGAAACACGATACACTTGCACTAGATAACACATGTCTGGTTACATTGACATACATGGAACATTAAAATAAAAACAAAAAAAAATCGATGAAGAACATCACACTATATTTTTACTTGATGAATGTCTAAGAGTGTGCAACCATGAGATGATTCCAAATCTCAACATAATTTGTGTTTCTTCAAACAATGCATTTTAGAACTCAAACATTTGCACTAGATAACACATGTCTGGTTACATTGACATACATGGAACATTAAAATAAAAACAAAAAAAAATCGATGAAGAACATCACACTATATTTTTACTTTTGATGAATGTCTAAGAGTGTGCAACCATGAGATGATTCCAAATCTCAACATAATTTGTGTTTCTTCAAACAATGCATTTTAGAACTCAAACATTATCCCTCTTTGTTTATATCTTCAATTAGAATGCATTACGCAATAGGTCCATACAATTTAAGCCCCCTTGTGGTTTATTCCTACCATTACAATGTATAATGTGGGGAGGGCATACATTTTAGACTCCAATTCAAGACATTCTAAAGATGGAAAGGCAAGGTCCGCTTTTAGTTAGTGCATACGGCACTTCAAAGCACAAAGTTGAGATAAAATCTCTAACTTGTTCCAAACATATTTCTTTTGTTCTTTCTATTAACAAAAGAAAGAAACTAAGGATAATAAAAACATGAAGCAATTTGAGTTGAGTGTAGCTATATCTATTTGAGGATGTGATGTGGATGATAAGCTATTGGTAAATTTAAAAGATTTTATAGAGAAAGAGACAATTGCAAGTACATGCTCTCTAGAGAGAGGGGGAACAGTCTTTCATCTTCACTTTCAGATGGTAATCAGAATCCTAGCAACCATATGTCACACCTAGATATTGTATGTAGAATGTGTGTGCATGATGCGAATTCCACCACCTCCACAGTCTCAATAGCCATATCAAATTTTGCAGTCCTCCTTCTAAAATCAATCTCTCTCTCTCTCTCTCTCTCTCCCTCCCTCCCTCCCTCTCTCTCTCTCTCTCTCTCTCTCTCTATATATATATATATATATATATATATATATACATACATATATATATATACATACATACATACATACATATATATATCTCTCCAATGTTTGCAACCCAAAATAAAACTCATGAGTTAAGTCCTTACCGTCATCAATTATGTCACCTTCCTATTGAAACCAGTTACAATTTTACCTAGATTTGAATTTAAAGATTCAAAACATTTAAAACTTAGTTATAAAACTGGTTAATTTATGTATTTTTCAATAAAGATAAGTTTAAGCTTGAAGGCATCAAGTAAAATTTGGACTTAGAAAGGGCCCTCTAAGAAGATCCATGTCATCATTTTGCTAGAAAAAGAGGATCATACTGAACTTTATGAACCTCATGTCACAACCCCCACATGTGATACCATTGTAAAGTTCTTGAACAATAGATTCTAAATCTACCATCTCCCACAAATTTGAAGTTGATATGCTCAAGTTATCCATTCCCCAATAAAAGGTAGATTCCAATGATTGTGACATCGATGACAGATTTGGAGTTGATATGCTCAAGTTATGCCTTCCCTACTAAAAGGTATACTTTAATGATGTAACATCTAAATAATCGTTAAAATCTACCTTTTAGTGAGGAAGGCATAACTTGAGTATAAAAACTCCAAATTTTTTGAAGGTGGTAGATTAAGGGCTTTCCCAATGGTAGATTAGTGTTTAAGGGCTTTCCCAATGTTATGTCACCTGTGTGGGTTTTGACATAAGATTCATAAGGGGCCTCCTTCTTTCTAGCAAAGTGATGATGTGGCTCTTCTTCGAGGACTCTTTCCGAGTCCAAATTTTTCCTAATGTCATTCTTTTTTTCACCGATTTGCAAAAAGTTTATCCTTGTCCTTGTGTTCAAATTTGTAATCTTCAATAAGCATCTTTTCCCCACAAGAAATCCACTCACCTTTAGATTAGGTTTTAAAAGAAGGCCGCCCCAAGTAAAATTTTCTTAGTATTCGGAAGGCCAAGTATATTAGAGGCCTTCAATTGTAAAAAATTTGAAGCATATGGCA
The DNA here is from genome assembly GCF_041138505.1 of Cibotium barometz. NCBI lineage: Eukaryota > Viridiplantae > Streptophyta > Polypodiopsida > Cyatheales > Cibotiaceae > Cibotium > Cibotium barometz. The sequence continues at coordinate 35,050,949 of NC_141095.1, forward strand.
AGGTTGCAAGTTTTTGCCCCATAAGTTGAAGTAATATCTAGGACAAAGTAAATCCATAGATTTGACATAATGTATCACCTTTTCTAAACATTTTTTACATGGAAAAATCATAAAATACACTAAAAACCATAATGTACATGCATTTTCTCAAAAACAAATTGATGGGCAAGGAAGCTTGTCAAAATCAACCACGGATACAAGTATATAAAACATAAAGAATGTTGGTTGAGCATAATATCTATCCCTGGCACACACTCAACACCTAGGTGTAGATTGTCATAGGGTAGTAAGCCTTACATAAGCATTGCCTTCTAAGTTCCTTTATAGTTTATGTTCTAAAACCATATGAGTAAAGAGCCCATATGGATGTCTCAAATGCAAACATTTTTGTTCCATGCTTTTATGCTTGTAATAAGAAAAAGTCTCGCAAAAGTATCTCGAATTACCATAAATACCATACACATTAATCAATGAATAAGAAAACTTGCAAGTTAAAATCTCGTTTTCTTTTACAACCTTCTTACTAGATTTTCGAAGGTTTGATAAAGGTTCTGCTCTCTCTCTCTTTCTCTCTCTCTCTCTCTCTCTCTCTCTCTCTCTCTCTCTCTCTCCATGTACTTATGGATGCTTAGTGGAGCTAGACTACTAGTCACTTAAAAAGTTTTGCATTAACTCAACTAATTTTTTTTTAAAAATCCATCACTTTAAAAATCTAAACATATAAAAATTTCCTTAAACCTTAAACTCTAAACTTTCAAGTTAAAATTTCATTTTCTTTTGTAACCCTCTTATTAGATTTTGTAAGGTTTGATAAAGGTTCTCTCTCTCTCTCTCTCTCTCTCTCTCTCTCTCTCTCTCTCTCGTACTTGTGGATGCTTAGTGGACCTAGGCTAGTCACTTGAAAATTTTTTGCATTAACTTAACTAGACACTTCTAAAAAACCCATCACTTTAAAATTCTAAACATATAAAAAAAAATCTTAGACCTTTTCCCTTAAAAAGATAAACCTAGGAAAAAAAAATCTCTATCACTTGGCTTGGATATATATATATATATATATATATATATATATATATATATATATATATAGAGAGAGAGAGAGAGAGAGAGAGAGAGGACCACCACCAAAGAAAAAAGACAAGGGAAAGAAATAAAAAGAAGAAATAAGAATTCCCTAAAAGTAGAAGCTATCAAAGGACCTCTACATGGCTTCTACACAAGTTGTACTAACAAAAAATGTACCTTCAGGTAGGATGCCAAAATAGAAAGACTATGTGTAAATTCATATTTAGCATAGGTGAAGGTGCTTCAATCAATGCGTACAATGACATAGGTACATTTTAATTTAACGACGCTATATCAAAAGGGGATACATTTGAAAAGTCTAAAAGGCAAAGAAAGTTCAGTAAGCTTGTGTAAAAGTTATTGTATTCAATGGGGGGCATTATAAATTGACTCTATGTGCAAGATGTTTGGATATGGTATGACTTATTCTCGACTTATTATTATTTTTTAGCAAATTAACCTTAGTATAAAACTAATTGATTTGCAACACCACCATAGTAGCTCTCTCTCTCTCTCTCTCTCTCACACACACACACACGCACACACGCACACATGCACGCATGCACATGCACATACGTGCAAACACACCTGTGCACAAGTTTGCACATTTAGTACAACCTTTGCATAAGTTTCTATGGTGAAGGAGAGTGTGTGTCCACACCATCAAACAATTGGTGTAATATAGTTTATAAAAATTTTAAAGCTCTAGTAAAGTGATGAATTCCTAGAGGGAGGAGAGCCATGGGGAGAATTCCTTGAGGGAGGAGAGGGGAGACGATGGAAAAAATATACAAGCTTATAAGAGAACAAAGAAAACAAAGGGGGGTTCAAGCATCAAAGCAAAATAGGGTGTGTCCCCACAACATGGGCAAGGTCTTGCTGAGAGCCATCCATTGACAAGGGAAACCTGCAAAAGAGGAACCCTAATAAACAAGTGGAGGAGAATATATATAGGGAGATGCACGTTGGTTGGGTAACTTTAAACATTCTTGCATCATGCGAGCCTGGCCATGAAAACACAGCAGCCTCTGCCATGAAAACACAGCATGCAAGCAATAGCTTCTTCTGCAAGCATCTCCTCTGCCTGTATTATATGCCAAAAAAAACCAACGATGTAAGTTGTATTATAGCTCACAGACCAACGATGTAAGTTGTATTTTTTATTCGCAATATGTCCTCCCTATGATCCTACTTGTTTATACAAAGATTAATTGGTTAACACTAAGTAAACTAACAGTGGGGTTGTTTTAATTAATGAGAGTGCATGACCAGGTATTACATCTCCACAATAAGGGCAAAGCCTTTGTCAGTTTGTTTTATTTTGATATTGAATTACCTTATTTTGCCCTTGCGATATAATTGATTGCAAGGGTTGTTTTGCCTGTGAATAGATCATGGCGATCGGTAACAACTCATTTCCTACCTCTAATGAATCGGAGTATCCTTTGGTGGAGGTATTTTAAAATAATCTAGGGTTTTCCAAATGATTTTGTTATTATGGCCTCTTCACTAAAGTTTTGAATACAGTAGGTGAATCCTATTGGGAGGCAGGCGTTGCAAATTCATGTCGAGTGTAGGAAACAGCGTGGTCTATTAGAGAACCTGGTTGCAGCTCTCGAGGCGACGGGCTTGCTTTTGCTAGAAGCAAACGTCTCCATCCAGGAAGATATTGTCAACTTGGATGTAGTTGGTTTACAGGTGAGCCAAGTTCATTTCTTATTACTAGATACAAACTCTTCCACCTACTTCACCTTGTATAAAGTTGTCGTAACCTTTCTTCATGCCTAGCATACCATCATGTAACATAGTTGATGCTAATAGTAAACGTTTGTTAAGTAACCTTTCTCCTAGTATATCGTGTCATATAAAAGTCTTCACTATTGTGCAGGAAGAAGAATTAGCACCTGTCATCGACGCTGACGTACTGAGAAGCTCTTTGCTTGACATCATCATCAATGCCAATAATATTGAAGGGTCTATTAGTATTATTGGCAATGACATCATTGCCAATGCCAATAATACTGAAGGCCATAATAATATTGATTTAGCTAAGCCCACATCTAGTACGGATAATCTCTTGTGACTATGTCACGTTATTTTGATAAGGTTCTAGGGCTTAAACTTATGAGAACCTATGAGCTCTTATGTAGGGTGGGTCTATAGCCCAATGACTTAATATTAGCATTGTGAATTGATAGGTGTACAACTATGGGGTTAGTCATATATATGATAATGGAATGCCCCCATCAATGTAAGTAATGTCTCCATCATACATTCAGGTATGATAACACCAGAGGAGTAGCATTCTTATTTTCATCTTACTTTTATTTACTTCATTAATATATTAATATTCATCATGCATTATAGTGCTATAATGAATAAGGTAGTGTGTGCAAAAGAAAAGGGTGGCATGATTGACAATTGGTAAGTGTTAGAAGTATTAAGTGTTTATGCATGTGTCTAAGAAAGTAATGTTTAGCCCATGAATATTGATTGTTGTAAGTAGTAAGTGTTTATGCCTACAAAAACAAAGGTTAGCCATGAATATTGATTGGAAGATGGTAATGTTATGCATGTATCCTAGGAAGAAAAGAGCAGAGGATGCCATGGTTGGTCCCTTGCTATTATGTAAGATCGATCCCCCGCCTAGGAACATGCAAGATCATAGCAAGAGAGTTTTAGAGATTCTAATAATAGATATAAATTAATAGACATAGAGATTCTAATAATGTAATGTAGTGCAATGTTTAGTGATCTTTGTCTTGATCTTTCATTCTTTATTTAATATTGTCTAAATATTATCTATTAACATATGTTTAATATGTTAATCTCACCGTGTTGGTCATCCACCAACACTTTTGGTGGTGAATGTATTGCATGCTTGCCTTTTTGTTATTCTCTAGTTTTCTTCATTATTAGAATGTGAGGACCTTGATATGGATTTGTCATTTGTTGAGGGATTACCCCTATCCATCGAGTAGGTAGGGGTAATCATATAGGATCTTTTATCTACAGTGTTGAGATGTCAACTTGCAGGGATTTCATTAACGTCTTCACAATTTCGTGATCACGTTAACAAAACCTATTGTTAACATATTAAAACTTGTGATCACATTGTATATTCACATGACCTGAGAAATGACCTGCCAGAACCCACTAGTCCCGTAACACCTCCGGGCTTTTAGTTTTCCCGATGGGCTTGCCGGGAAAAACAAAGAACACCGGCGGGGTACTATTCTGTATATAAACACTGCCCGACACCCATCGTACAACTTTTGGGGAGATAGTCCTTGTTTTGGGGGTGTGATATCTCTCCTCAAAGTACTTGTAGAGCTCTCGAGTTGCTAGAAGTGTCCTCTTGGGAAGAACATCCTTATCTTAGGGGCTGTCGTCTTTCCTTGTAGGCACTCCTAAGGCTATTGAGCCACTCGTCCTTAGTTCTTTGAACTGGGGGCAGGGTGTGGTTTGTAGCTAATACTTGCGGAGATTTAGGGACAAATTTGGAGTCATTCAGCTTTGCATTTGAGCCATGTACGTAATCTACCTCATTCTGCTTTATGAATGGTTTGATGGAGCCAAGAGTCCTGCTTAGGGGCTTGTATTGGTTCTTGATACTTGATATAGTTTAGAGTAGACAAGGGTCTATTGTCCTATACTAGAGTATTGGGCAAGCATAGATCTTTGATTTTCTTTGTGAATGTTAGAGAAGGTCTATTGTCCTATACTAGAGTATTGGGCAAGCATAGATCTTTGATTGTGTAAAGTATCCTTAATTGGGTACAAAAGGCATCCTTCATTGGGGGTGCAATGTGCATGATAGTTTCGAAGTAGTTTTGTAGTAAGACCTTGCAAGATAGTTTGAAGTAGTTTTGTGTTATGTGATGATCTTTTGTATTTGTCAAGATAGTTTCAAAGTACTTTGTCTGCTAATGTATGTTTTGTAATACGTGAGTGATTTGTTGTTTTTTCATTTGTGTATTCATTGTTATATGCTTTGTTGAATAGGTTATTTGTTGAGATGGAGGACAATGTTGGATCCAGTGATACCTCCAATAGAGTCCAAATTTCAAATAGCAGGGAAAAAAAGGCACCTGGGATAGAGTGGCAATATGCAATTAACGTTGGTGATCGATTCATAGATTGGGAGTGTAAGCTATGCCATGCAGTAAAATCAGGTGGGGCGCCTCGACTAAGAGAACACTTTTTAGGCGGACCGAAGAAAAAGTCATGTACCCACCCCTCTGCACCTATAGTGGACGCATAAGAGAAGAAATTCAAAAGAAAGATTCAAGAAAACATGACACTCCTACCGTTAATGTATCAAGGCAGCAAGAACACTGTTGTTCTAATCATCAAACTCCCGCTACATCGCCTACTTGTACCCCGAACGGCAATGTGCAACCAGAAAGTAATCTACCGAGTGCATCTTCCTGCAAAAGCGAAACTTTGACGTAGGAAATATACCCATGCGTCAAACTTCATTGCAAGAAAGCCTACATCAAGGTTGACTCGATGATGCACAACTCGCCCTTGCTGAAGCGATTTACTTTTCTGGGAGTGCTATGATGATGGTGGACAGTGAGCATTGGAAGAGAGCATGGAAGAAAATTGGTGAGTTTGGACCAGGGTTTTCACTGCCTACGTACCATGCTATGCAAAATGATCTATTAGAGAAATGTTATGCGCAAGTAAAACGTGTACAAAGAATAATTCTTAGCAATTAGAGCTTTCTGGATGTAGTATAGTAAGTGATGGATGGTCTAATGTGCAAAGAAAACCATTAATTAATATAATGGTTATTTCACCTAGAGGTGAGACTTTCATCTGTGCCGTGGATTCAGCTGGTTCAATCAAAACTGAGGCTTACATTGCTCAAGTCATTAGCTTTGTGATAGAGGAAGTGGGTGCCAAAAATGTAGTCCAAGTCGTCATGGACAATGCAAAAAATTACAAAAATGCATCCAAAATCCTACAGCGACAATATCCACATATTTTTCCGGTAGGCTGTAATACTCATAGTTTGAATCTTGTATTAAAAGATTGGTATAAATCTGATGATACCAAATGGTTTGCCTCAATCGTCGACACTGCTCGCCAGCTTGTGAGATTCATGATCAAGAGACAGAGAGTGTTAGATATTTTTCGACCTCGCATGTCAATTATGTTAAAGCTTCCAGTGGAGACTAGGTTTTGCACTCACTTTTACAATTTTGAGTCTCTTCTTAGAAATAAAGATACAGTTTGCAAAACATTTACATGCATGGCATTTCATGACTGGGACTCAACTTGAAAAAGTGAAAGAGAAAATCAAAGTCTTGAAGGCAGCGCTTACGAGAAGAAGTTGGTGGAACAGTGTGATGGATGCATACCATGTAATGATGCCTGTTATGTATGCCGTATGAAGTCTTGATCAAAGAGTGCCTAATCTCGGAAAAGCATGGATGCAATGGTGGACTGTCTAGCGGAGTTTGGAGTGTCCTGAGAAATTAGAGCATTCATCAGTGGTGCAAAAGCAAAGGCGTGTACCATTCTCCAATAGCCAAAGAAAAGTTCTATTGAAGTACTTTCATGCTAGATGGATTGGAGCGCATTCACCACTACACAGTGTTGCTTACATGTTAGATCCTGAATATTGGAATATGGATTTGATGTCCAACGTTGAGGTAGTGCAAGATTTTTATAAAGTGGTAAACACTTTCTACAATAATGATGATGATCGTGTAAAGTGCATAAAGGAGATAACCTCATTTCGATTGAAAGAGGGTTTATTTTCCAACTCCCTTGTTCAACAAATGGCTAAAGAGCAACCTGCATGGAAGTGGTGGATGATGAATGGTGGTGAGCATTATGCTTTATTGCGCAACCTTGCGATGAAGGTTCTAAGTCAGTGCTCTTCAAACTCAGGCTCAGAAAGAAACTGGAGCATGTACAAATATATTCACAGTACTATTCGCAATCGACTCCTTGCAGATTGAGCAGATAAACTTGTTTACATGTATGGCAATGAAAAGATTTTGCGAGACATTGAAAGCGAAGAGTATGAAGAAGATATGCCCAGATGGATGTACAATTGTGATGATGTAGTAGACGAGAACTTTGATGTTGGACGCACGTTGTGCACCACCCTTGAGATAGAAGACAATTTAGACATTGACTTAGATGAGCTTAATTTAGCAGACGAGAGAGTAAACGGTGAAAGAATTTTGGAGCAAGGTACTGACATAGAGGAAGAAGTCACTTCATTAATTTCATAAAAAGTACTTGTACAAATGATCGTATTTGGAGAAATTATCAATACAAAAGTAGGATTTGTCTTTCTTAGCTTTCATCTTGAAATAAATTACGAATTGCACTAGGAGTTGCATCTAAAGGTCCTGGTGGTTTATATTCGCTAGCCATGCCGAACACTATATAAATACCTTGATTTATTGGGACACTGCACAATGCACATGTGGAAGTATTTTGCATTTGCCTCATTAAACATATTAAGTGGTAGTAGTGTTCACAGGGTAGTACATACTGGCCACTCCACCCATCGAATACTTTATAACATACAGGACATTGGGGGGTGGAGGAACTACTAGCCTCAGCAGAAACTCCCACAAGATTAGGATGTATCAAAAAATGAGAGATGTGGTTTCCTTGGCGCACAGGAGCAATACGTGAAGAGATGCTCTGCACATCTTGGCTGATCTTTGTGAGCTGCTCTTGAATCCCTCTATTGACCGGGGAAGGAGTTGACGCTTGAGTTAATCGCTCAGCTTCTTTCTCCTTCTCTACTAGCTGTGCCCCTAAGCTTTCTTTGACCTTGTTTAACTCCAATCCCAGCACCCTCCACCATGAGAGCAAGTTCTTCCCTTGTGAATGTCACTGTCTCTTCACGTATGTCGTGGGTGTTGACAGTGGCCTCTCTGGAGGCGAAGTCCACTGGAGTTTCTAGGATAAATTGAGCATATAGCATCTTAGCAAAATAGAGTGGAGCGTCGGCGTTATGGAGAGGACGACCGTACACCTCCAAGAAAATGCGCTCGGCATTAGTTTTGATATCATTGTGAGTGCAATGTGAAATCTTCCATCTTCCCTTCTTAATCTCGCCATCTCGACATGGCTATATTTCCTTTATCATCTTTGTGGTTACGCGTTTGTTTATGTCTTTCCATTGGGCATAAGTTGGATTTGTCCATTTCGACAACCTGCATGCTGTTCTTGTAGCTTCGCGGACTGTCAGGCCATGTGCAAGGGCCTTCATTCGCTCATATGCCTTCTTGGCGAACTCTTGATGCTCGTTTGCTTGCGCCTCTGCCATATCTGCATGAACATAAATGACTTTAGAATTTTAATGAACTGTAAAGATCAATGTAAGATAAATTGACCATTACTCTCAAAAACTTAAAGTTAAACACCACAAGAGGAGATATGTATTGCAAAGACTCGATGAGAAATATCCACTTGACTCCAAAAATACTTCAAACAATACGTGCGCATCAAATTTTGAAGAGAAAACATAAACTTAAACACCACAAGAGGAGACAGATATTGCAAAGACTCAATGAGATAATATTTCAAACAATGGACACATCAAATTTTGAAGAGAGAAACAAAATGCCATTCCTGAAACTTAATCTCTTGATACTGTATCATTACAAAGTTGGGGTGAATGACACCGATAGCTCTACAAGAGGACGTTGTGCCCTCGTTGGGTCAGTATTTAGTGATCAAAAAAATTCAACTACTTGCAAAATTGATTTTCGCTTATCGCGATTAGGCAAAAACATCCAATTTTTGACTCTATGAATAATAGTATCCATGGTAACTTTGTCATAGGAACTATTATCCATCCACAACTCTTGTACTTTCTGTCAAAAGTCATATAAAGTTTGTAATAAATATCCCAAGGCAAAAACATCAGATGCAGGAGTGTATGCATCTGCCAAAAATGGATCATAAAGCTCCGGGGCTATCCACGGCCGTTTATTTCGCTCTCTGTCTGCGTAGGAGACCGCCTGTGCCACCTTCTCAGGGTTCTTGTCTGCTTCAAATACAAAATTGAGAGACACCCGTTTTTTGGGCGCTCTCAGCAGTAACCCCCAATCGATAATACCTATGCATGGCTTCAACTCTTTTGTAAAATCCAACACTACATTGAATGGATGTAGGTCGGTATGTACAATTCCTGCCATATGTGCTGCCGCTAGGGCATGCATAATATGTAGCATGGTTATTACTATTTGTTTTATTTTAGAAAGTTCTAGATGACTTAAAGGAATATTATCAGGCGGGGGTTGTCTCCATCCTCGATCCAAACGAAAAATGGCTCTGGTGAACTCACTGAATCTGAAGAGAACCTTCAGAAGAGTATCACCAAGAGAGCTGCCATTATAGTACGGGAAAATAGTGATCCAAGGAGCTTCTTTTGTAAAGGCAATACACCTGACAATCGATGGGTGTAGAACTTGCATGCCCTGCTCTGCCTGGAAGCTCTCGAACTTGGCGTTGCCTTCTCCTTTGTAGTGCTTTTTGCAAAAAGTAATGTGCTCCGGTCAGGGATTTAATATTCACGTGATCACAAGATTTTTTATGATAATAACACATGTGAACAAGTTATTCACATGTTCTCATGTTACCGTTCACAAAATAACAGGTCACTTGCCATTTGGGAACCCCTTAAAAACTTGGCTACACATGGGAATAAGCTATTCACATGTTCTCATGTTACCATCTTCACATAATAGCAGGTCAGTGGCCACCTAAGAAGATTTTTTATGCCCGAAAAAGATAAATTTTTTAGGCCCTTGTGAAAGCTTTGTGAATATAACATGTGATCACAAGATTTTTTATGTTATTAACATATGTTATTAACATGTTCACATGTTTTCGTTTACGTCAGTGAAATCCCTGGCTCCGGTAAAAATGATATACCTTTAACTGTATACTCTTTTACTATGCCAAAAACACCAGAGCCTATTGTTCGCCCTTCGAACAGAGCCTCGTGCGGGATGCCAATGAGATGTGTGCACATAGAATTGTAGATGGTACGATTAATGACACCTGTACCACTTGCATCTGCCTGGCTGGACGTTGCAGTGACGTCCTGGGCAATGCGCACTCTTTTGGGGAGGGACTGCATCCAACGCCTCCATGCGCTTGCTCTTGGCTCTTTGCTCGCTCCATACAACGTCCCATAACTGTAGACGTTGCATATTAGCTTCAGGCGGGGCAGCATCTCTAAGATCACTGCATGCTACACGCATGCTCCCCAAAATGGTTCATGTTATATATTGACGGTTGAAATCTGCTATGTTCTATCTATCAAGCAACTCAGCGTTGCCTCCGCTTCGAAGCCGACGCTGTGTATTTTCCCATATCTGGTCTATTAGATCTCGCATGAGTATCTCAGACTCATTGATCTTTTTGACGACATCATCAGCACATTGTGACACTGTGATGACTGCTTCAATGCGAATTGCTCGTAGAACGATTTTACGCTCTTCGGGGAAAGCATGTTGGTCGTCTTCGTAAATCTAGCAAATATCACTAAACACAAAAAAACAGAATATCAAACATTACTGAAATCAACATCAAGCAAACGTGAGAGAACAGCAACAAGTGTATCATTACTTATCAATGTTCAAACAAAAACGAAATATCAAATAATTTTAATGAACTCAACATCATCCAATACATCATCAAACGTGAGAGAACAGCAACAAGTGTATCATTACTTATCAATGATCAAACAAAAATAGAATATCAAACAATATTACTGAACTCAACATCATGCAATACATTATCGAACGTGAGACAACCGCAACAAGTGCATTATTACTTATGAAGTGTATACATTATCGAACGAGAGAGAGAGAGAGGGGGAGGAAGAGAGAGAGGTGTGACAGATAGAGAGAGAGGGAAAATTAAATGACATTTTTAATAGTTTTGTGAGTTCCTAAAGAGAGGAAAATAATGTTTCGTAATCCTAAAGCACTCCTCATCTACACACCTATCGTGACAGAGAGAGAGATGTGAAGTGTATCATGAGAGAGAGAGAGAGAGAGTTGTGAAGTGTATCATGAGAGAGAGAGAGAGAGAGAGAGAGAGAGAGAGAGAGAGAGAGAGAGAGAGAATTGTGAAGTGTATCATGAGAGAGAGAGAGAGAGAGAGAGAGAGAGAGAGAGAGAGAGAGGAGAGGAAGAGAGAGTTGTGACAGATAGAGAGAAGAAACATTAGATGACATTTTTAATGTTTTTGTGAGTTTCTAAAGAGGAAAATAATGTACTGTTTTAATTTTTAAGTAAATAGAGGGAGAAAAAAGAAATTATTAAGAATTATGTATATTTTAAGAGAAATAAAAAGAAATCCTTATCTACACATCTATCGTGTTGTGAAGTGTATCATGAGAGAGAGAGAGAGAGAGAGAGAAAGAGTTGTGAAGTGTATCATGAGAGAGAGAGGGGGGGGTAGGAAGAGAGAGATATTCATATTTTTCGAGTTATGAATCACGATATTATAAAATAAAATGTTTAGACAATATGATGTAAACTTTGATCCATGAAATACTCATGCCGTGTTAGCAACCAAGTATCGCATGGATCAAACACAATAAAAACAATACAAGTCAAATCAAACAAATTTACGACATTTTTTTGACCGCGTTAACGATCATATGCCGTAATATGCAAGCAAATTTACGACATTTTTTTCGACCGCATTAACGATCAAATGCCGCAATATGCAAAAAATAATTTATGCACTAGCGGACGACACCAACTTGCCGCGTTAATGACAAAATGCCGCCCGATTCTATGGGAATACGAATAGGATACAAACATACACTGGCCGCGTTACCGACCATATGTCCGCATTTGACAAAGGGAAGGGAAGGGAAGGTGACATCGCCATAACGATACTATGCTTGCCACGTTACCGACTAGTACCGCTACGGCGTGCCATACTTACCATAGGACACAAACTAGCTGCGTTACCGACTAAGTGCCCTAGGGTAAGCACCATTCCGAAGAATGGCCTTACACACATACCTGTCGTGTGGCGGACCACCCACATCCTGCCGCGCATTGCGACAATGGGCGGCTGCCTGCACGAACACACACCCACACACACATCCCTCGTGTGGCGGACCACCCACATCCTGTCGCACATTACGACAGTGGGCGGCTGCCCGCACGAACACACCCACATACACACACACACACACACACACAAGTTTCATTACCTGTGTATGCTGTCAACAATGAACTCCCAAAGGGCCCCCCGGGGCCCATATATATAGGAAATTGTACCCCGCCGCCGGGCTGGGATGACGACCCTGCCGGGACCCGCCGGGGTTTTCTTTTCCCCAGTGGGACCGTCGGGTATAGCAAAAGCCCGGCAGGATTTTATCCGGTTACCAGGTCGCTTGCCACCGGCTTTTTTGAGAACATGTTAACATGTTAACATGTTAATAACATGTTAACACATGTTATTAACAAAAAAAATTTGTGATCACGTGAATATAAAATCAACATTGTCAAGCTCAACATGAGTTGACACTCATGATGTGCCTAGGCGATCATTCCATCTTTATACCATTGGCGCGTTTGGTAGCTGCTGACACTCATGATATGCCTACGTGATCATTCCACCTTTACACCACTAGTGTGTTTGGTAGCTGACATGACGGATCTTTGCTAATGATTCTATAGTTGGACTACACTAGCTCACCTACTTAGCGTGTTCATATTATGGACTGCTTGTACAAAGTACTCTAGTACTTATGTTGATTTTCACTTATCTTTTTGTAAACCTCTTTTGAGAGCATCAAGTAGAAAAACATTTCAGCCTTCCATCTCGGTGTGTCCTCTCCATTGTTATGTGAGTGGGTGTGTCCTTACAAGAGCTCAAGCTCTCTCTCCTCCCCTGGTCTTTTCCCGGAGCTATCTTTGTAGGTGCAGAGGTACGTAAAATATGTGCAGTACTTTTGTAGATAGATTTACGTCTTGGGAACATTTTCACCTCCATTTGGCCATTATAATATGTTTTAGTCACTTTTGGGAAGGTTTGGTCTGGACATGTCTATGTCTGATGAACTGTGGTTATTACAGTGTAGCAATGCATTTTGGGTGTCTAGACAATGATTACACATATTTTACTGGTGTATGTACATGTATTCTAGTCACGTGTTGTTGATGTGTAGAAGTATCAATCGCTACAAGAGTTACAAAAAATATTATTGTGTCATAAGTTGCATACATAAATTATCTATTTATAGATTTTTGGTTGTTGTTGTAAGCAAAGATGTCTGACAACATTAACCAAATTATCAGTGAGAAACTTGACAAGAACAACTTTCGTGTATGGAAGTTTAAAATGACTAATTTCTTGTTGGGAAAAGGATTTTGAGAGTATATTAAAGGAGACAATGAGGAAAATTTCTTGAAGAGAATGCTACTCCAACAGAAATAAATGCGTTGCAAGACTGGAACCAATAGGGTGCAAGGAAAGTCATGTATTATCTTTCAATCAGTGTGATAGACACTATGATAGGGCATATATAGTATGTCGACACTCCAGTAGTTGCATGACAAAACCTAGTAAAGATGTAGAGCAGCAAAAACATACAAGTGGAAGAGGCCAGTTTCAAGGTAGGGGGAGACAAAGAGGCTAACAAAATTGGCAAAGATAGCCATCAGGAAAAGGTTCCAAGGAATTCTTTTGTTATGGGAAACATTAGGGGAAATTCATGCTGCAATTATGCCCTTTTAGGGCTTTCTCTCTCCTCCTGGATCTTCTTGATGTGATTTCTCTCCCGACATGGTGTTTTTTCCTTTAGGTAGCCGAGTTGGGTTACCAGCTTGATGCTCTGATACTAATGTTACATGCACTAAGCTTGATCGTGATAACGCACAACAGGGCCCTCTTTATACCTTTATGTTGTGAGAATCTTTAGCATCCAATTTAGAGAGTAGAGAGAGAAGAGTTTATAATCCCGAAAAAGTACAAAAATATTCTTTCAATTAAATTGAGAATTATCAGTAATAGCAGTAGCGGAGCTATGACAAAATTTATGTAAAATAAACACGTAAAACATTTTCATTCATAATATGAAAAGAGGACTTCCTACCATATTCTAAGAATAATTATCTTAGATTAATTGAATGATTCTCATTGTAATCATGGAGAAATTGATTTTTATGTTTATGCATATTTGGTAAATTAGGAAAAAGAGAAATTTCTAGTAATTTATTTTTATGTTAAAAGAGTAGTCCCCATGACATTAGAAATCCAATGAAGTTGGGAATTATTGGAAAAAGGGTCTTTGGAACCGATCTCAAACTGGAATCTCACTTGCATTGAAAACTCTGTTTTTCATTCAAAGGATTGTTTTACGCCATAATGCTGGAGGAAGCATTTGGCTTATGTTTTTCTAAAAGGAGGTTCGTTGGAATAGTTGGCGCGCGTCGGGGAGTCGTCACTCAAGGGACGTCACCCGCGGCAAAGCCTGCTGAGGTCTTGTGACCAGCCTCGGTATGGTTAAAACGGTGTGCTTTCGGTACGATGGGCGAGGACCGACGAAGTGGTCCCTAAGTGAAGTGCTAGGACACCTAAGGAGGATCCTAGAGGGTTCTGACCAAGCGATACACGGGCTCACGGTTGCTAGGACACCCAGGCGTACGTCAAGGAAGATATCTGATGGACAAAAAGGAAAGGTTTTGAGAACAAAAATTTGATACTGGATCTCACTGGTTGGCCAGCTGGTCTTCAACGGAGAGTTCAGAGGATACATTTTTGTAACATAATGGACTTGGAATTTTGGAAAATGACGATCGAAAATATTAGGATTTTTTTCAAAGATTGTCTTAAAGCCAATCGAATCTGTTATAAATGGCAATTTGAAAAATGATGATCGAAAATATTATGATTTTATTCAAATATTGTCTTAAAGCCAATCGAATCTATTATAAATGGCAATTTCATATTGGGTGTGTACTAGTGGTATGCCTATTTAATTTTTGCATGAATTGACGGCTAGGGGGCCTGGGAACTCTTTTCCTCGATACCCGGGCAAAAACCCAATCAAATCTTTATAAAGGAATCCCACCAATTCAGTGATTGGGTGGTTGGCGAATCCATGGGCCGGATGGCTGGATCGGAGGATTCCTGAGAAACAACTAGATACGATTAGTTATATTAATCAGTTTAAATCCCGAGAAGACCTTGTTCTGTGGCAAGGGATCATCGACTGTGCCTCGAAAATGAGGAAAAAAGCAGTGATTCCATGGACCAAGTGCAAGTCTCTTCTTGATCTAACCATGTGAATTCAGGTTCGGTTAGATCAATTTAATTTAGTCAAGACTTGACTCGTTAGAGTAATCTCCTAGTTAGAAGATTTTTCCCAATTGGCAGACTCGCCAGTGCCTTCTGAGCGAGGGGAGTCTCCCAGGCCCAGTCTCGGAGGGACCGCCCCCCAGGCTAGCCTCTCCTCCCGGACATCCGCGGGCGAGGCCCTGAGAGTGTGCAGGACCCCCGCCCCGTACACGGGAGGCCGACGGCGCTTCCGTCGGGGCTAGCAGGAGCCCCGGAGGTGGGCGGGCAGGGACCTCACAACCTTAGAATAAAATAGGCATTGAATATCTTTGAAAATATGAAAAAAGAAAAATTTAGATTTGAAAAGAAGAGAGAGGAACCCAATATATGATCAGAATGACCACTAATTGGATCATTATCCAATTATGGATTGATTCATAATTTCTCTATAAAATAAATATCATAAAAGCATTAAAAAGCCATTATTTTGTCCTCCAATTAGACAAGCATAGAAATTACTTTTGGATTAGGGAAATGCTTCATGAGAAGCTTCATTTGTATTGAGAATAGGTCATAGGAATGACCTTTCTTTGGGGGGAGAGAGAGAAATGCTTAAAAACCATTAAAATTAAGCATAAATAGAAACTTATGTGTTTCTTTATTATAACAATTCATAAAAGAAGCTTCAATAGTAATCAAAAGCCATTTAAATTAAAGCTTCTCAAGCTTGAGAGGGGTTGAGAAGAGAAGCATTTGAAGTTTTAATAAGAAAAAGACAATAATCCACACTTTACCTTCTAATTTACTTGATTCTTTGATCACAGTAGAGGCCCCCAACTAATCAATTGGTTTGGTATGTTGTAGGAGTCACCAAGGAAGACTGAGGAGAGAGAGAAGCTCCAATCTCTTCAGTTTTGTAGAGGTTTCTAGAGGATAATAGAAATTAAGCTTAGTTTAGAGTAATATCGGCATAGTTTAGTTCATAGATAATAATACAAAGGAATGAGGGTCTATTTATAGGAGAGGGAGGCCACTAATTGAGTCCAACTGAGTTCTAGAATTTTCCAGCTTCAGTTTGGCTGAATTTGGACAAGATTTGGACCAATTTGGTTCCCTTTTTGGTTTGGTTTGATCCAAGAGAGAGGAGAGATAAAAATATCCTATTATTTTTGAGTTTTAAACTCATCCAAGCATGTGAAGTAGGAGCCTCCTTGAAGGTCTTCCTTTTTTCTTATACATGTGTCAAAAATGAATGATTACTCTTAAATATCTCATTTTTTATTAATACTTCATAATTTTTAACTAATAAGGTATTTTCTTTTATTCTTTGGATTTATCTTGTCCCAACACTTGGATTAATCTTGTTGGTCCATAGGAACCTTAATTGGACCATAATTAAAAAAAATCAAAAATCTGGACCCTTAGGCTAAGGTCTTCTGAATCAATTTTAATTAATTCCAATTGCACCTTGGAAAATCTATTTTGATTTTATGTTTTAGGAAAATATTTTTTTTATATTTATAGAATTTATTTATCCAAAAATATCCCAATTTTGATTTACCACTCTCTAGAAATTTTTATCTCACTAGGCAAAACAAGGAAAAATGATATTTTCTTGTATTCAGAAACATAGAATGATTACAAGGGATTGAAGTAGAGGCTTATTTGATATTCAGGTTGCTGAGGAGGAATCTTACATCCTCTCCCACTTGAAAAACGCGAGATATCCTCATCTCATAACGTGGGGGTAATCCTTCGCCAACTCTTCTTCTTTCTCCCAGGTGGCGTCTTCTAGAGGGAAGAGCTTCCACTTTACTAAGAATTCTCTGAGGACTCTACTCTTGAGAATCTTCTCCCGAACATCAAGGATTTCCTCAGGTTGGAGTACCATCTAGCCTTGAGTCGAAGAGATCAATTTCTCATCATCAAGCACGTGACTCGGGCTAGGTACATATTTCTTAAGCAAGCTGACATGGAATACATCATGTACCTTGAGATGGGGAGGCAAAAGAAGTTTGTAGGCTAGATCGCCCACTTTCTTTATGACAGCATACGGCCCACAGCATCTGGGAGAGAGCTTCTTGTACTTTCCTAAGGATAAGGAACTTCTTTTCGCTCGTACTCGAATGAAGACATATCTGATGCTTCAAACTCTCTCTAAGATCTCTTTTTATCTGCATACTGCTTTTGCCTGTCTTGGGCTGCCTTTATATCTTTACAGATTGATTGCATCTGCTGGTCCATGTCATCAAGCATTTGTCTGGACATTTCAACTCTGATCTCAATGGATCAGACCAAGTCAACGGTGTAAGGAAATTTTGTCCTCCATACAGATCTTTGAAAGGACTCATCCCAATGCTCTGATGCATTGTAAGCAAATTCGACCAGATGCAAATGACTTAACCACTTCTTGGGTTCCCTGCTGCTGCAGCATGACCGAAGGATATCTTCTATTACTTGATTCACCCTTTCTGTCTGATCATCTATTTCAGGATGATAGGCTGTGCTGGTCCATGTCATTAAGCATTTTTCTGGACATTTCAGCTCTGATCTCAATAGATCAGACTAAGTCAACGGTGTAAGGCAATCTTGTCCATACAAAGCTTTGAAAGGACTCATCCCAATGCTCCGATGATAAGAAGCATTCTAAGAAAATTTGACCAGATGCAAATGACTTAACCACTTCTTGAGTTCCATGCTCTGCTGCTGCAGCATGACCAAAGGATATCTTCTATTACTTGATTCACCCTTTCTGTCTGACCATCTGTTTCGGGATGATAGGTTGTGCTAAGATCCAAGAAAGTTCCTACTGCGTCAAAGAATGCAGTCCAAAATTTCGATGTGAATTTGAGATCTCTATCACTTACTATCCTCCTGGGTAAACCATGCAATCTGAAGATCTCCTTAAGGAAAACTTTGGTAACATCCACTACAGAGTATGTTTCTTTCAGTGGAATCAGATGGGCAACTTTGGTTAGCCTATCAACTACCACAAAAATGGAGTTGTAACCTGATTACATTGAAGGTAATCCAGTGACAAAGTCCATACTGATGCATTCCCACTTCATCTCTAAAATGTCTAGAGGCTGCAGTTTCCCTGGCATCTTAACTCTCTCTGCCTTGACTCTTTGGCACATCAAGCATTTCCTTACATGATCAAGTACATCCTTTTTGAGTCCTGGCCAGAAGAAATTTTTCTTCACAGACATATAGGTTTTTATCAACCCTGAATGTCCAGCTATCAGGCTACTATGGGCTTCTCTCAGAATTCTTCCCTTTATTCCTGCATCATTGGGGATACATAGCCGATTATTAAAATACATGCATCCTTCATCCAGTTTGTATCCAAGAACTCGACTCATTTCCTGAGGACTCTTGCTTTCCTACATCAGAAGAGTAGCAATAGGGGAAAAAATGATTTTTTCCTTTGCTTCATTGATCAATGGATTTGACACCCACTGTAATTGCAAGCAAAGAGGCTTTTCTACTGAGCGCATCTGTAACCACATTTTCTTTTCCCGGTCGATCTTTATTTCAAAATCAAACTCCTGCAAGGTTTGCATCCATCTCCTTTGATGCATGTTGAGATCCCTTTGGGTGAAGATCCACTTCAGACTTTGATGATCTATCATCAAGGTGAACCTTTGTCCCAAAAGATAATGTCTCCACAACTTCAGAGCATACACTACTGAGAGTAACTCCAAGTCATGGATAGCATAATTCCTCTCATGTGTTCTGAGTTTTCTAAATTCATAGGCCACTGCATGACCTTCCTGCATTAGAGCACCACCTAAGGCAATCCACTGGCATCAATAAACTACCTCAAAGGGTTTGGTAAAATTTAGCAATTTAAGGATAGGATTAGTTACTAAGGCTATCTTCAGCTTGTCTGACACATTGCAGTCCACTGAGAAAGTGTACTTTTTTTGAGAAGGTTAGTTAAAAGGGATGCTATCTGAGAAAACCTAGATATAAAGATCCTATACCATCCTATTAACCCTAGGAATTCTCTGACTTCCTTTATTACTGACATGGGTTCTGGCCATTCAACTACTGCTTGGATCTTTGCGGGGTCATGAGAAATCCCATCCTTTGACACTATGAATCCCAAGTATTCCACCTAGTCAACAGAGAAGGAACACTGGCTCTTCTTTGTAAAGAGTTGGTGTTTCCTTAGGATTTCCAGGACTTTGCGCACATGATCTCTGTAGCATTCTTTGAGTATACCAAGATATCATCAAAGAAGACAAGAACAAAATCATTCAAGTATTCTATGAGAATATCTTGCATAAGACGATTGAATGTCGCCGGGGCATTAGTCAATCCAAACAGCATAATGCCCATAGCAAGTATTGAATGTTGTCTTTGGGATGTCCTGCTCCTTGATTCTGATCTGGTAGTACCCGGATTTGAGATCTATCTTTGTAAACATTTGGGTACCACTTAATCGATCTAGAAGTTCATCAATCCTAGGAATAGGATACTTATTCTTAATTGTTAATTGATTCAATCCTTTGTAGTCAATACAGAGTCTTAACGTTCCATCTTTCTTCTTTTGAAAGAGAACGGGCGCACCCCAAGGTGAGACACTGGGTCTGACGAATCCCTACTCTAACAATTGTCTTAACTATTCCTTAAGTTCTATGGCTTCACGGACTGGCATTTTGTATGTACGCTGGGCTACTGGCTGAGCTTCAGGGGTTAATTCGATCTCATGATCTACTTCACGACATGGAGGCATCTCAGTCAGCTCTTCAGGAAATACATCTGCATACTCACTTAACCACTCTGGTTGTTTAGCCTTGCATTTTATGTCTACCGGATTCATTTTAACGACATACACAACTTGCCTTTTTGTGAGCCCTTTTAATAATTTAGAAGCCTTGACTAATTGCAGCACTGGGGATCCCGAAATTCCAATTCCTGGAACTTTATTCCCATGAAGGTCTAGGAAAGAGATGGTTCCTTTGTGACAATGAATGTCAGCCTGATTCTTTTGGAGCCAATCCATTCTAAGGATTCCGTCATATATTCCCAGGGGTAGGACTCTGAAGAATTGGCACACTGCTACATTCCCAGCTAAGCTAAACTGAATAAGGTCAGTCTTAAGGTGAGTAAAAAGAATCTTCCCACCACTGGTTGATTCCACTTGTATAGGTTTTTCTAATTTTTGATTTAGGACTAATTTACACAGACATCTTGGGGAAATAAAAGAATGAGTACTGCCTAAATCAATTAAAAGCTTGAATTCCTCACCCTGGTACTCTGTTGGAGTCTGGAGGACTGAGAATTGATGGTTATTCCCCTGATGCTCAATTATTGCATAGATTTGTCCTTTCTCTTCCTCCACTTCCTCAGCTATGGTGACTGCTCTGGTGGCTGCTGCAGTCTGAGGAAGGTGGAACTCTCTCTCTTTGGTTATTCCAATTCTGGGAGGGAGTTTGGAGAGTGCTTTGCATGGAGGCTGCAGGTTGAGCTGGCACTCTTCTTGGGTTACCCTGATTCCGGCGCGGGGGACCCTGATTAGACTAATAAGAAGGAGTCTGTCTTGGAGCTCTGGCACCCTGGCTTCCTTGGCCCACAAAAATTTTGAGGCATTGAATGATATAGAATGACACCATGTACCATTTTCAGCTTTAACAAAATCATTTCCAATGAGAGGTTCTGTGCCTCAGCATTGCACGCCGGTCGAGGCGTGGACATACTGTGCTCCAAACCACTTATGTTGTCATCTCTCCATCCAGGATTGTCAACTTGGATGCAGTTGGTTTACAGGTGAGCCAAGTTCATTTCTTATTACTAGATACAAACTCTTCCACCTACTTCACCTTGTATAAAGTTCATAACCGTTCTTCATGCCTAGCATACCATCATGTAACATATTTGATGCTAATAGTAAAAGTTTGCTAAGTAGCCTTTCTAAGCATAAAAGAGGAACTACTATCATATTTTTATTACAAGCTTTCATTCTTTTAAAAAAAATTGAGAATTATCAGTAATAGCAGAGCGAAGCTATGGCAAAATTTTTAAAAAACAATACACATCTTTTTTTTAAGCATAATGCTAAAAGAGGACTTCCTACCATATTCTAGGATTGGACATCCTATGCAAAAAGAATGATTTTTATCATATTCATGAGAAATGAGTTTTTTGTAATTATGCATAATTAATTGATTATGAGAAAAGAGTAAATTTTGGTAAATTTATTTTTATGCAAAAAGAGGAATTCCCATGATATTTGAGATCCAAGTAATTAAATGGTAAAAGAGGAATTTTTGGCATAATTCAAATTATGAGTGTTTATCAAAAGTGAAATTTTGAGTATTATTATTTTTTATTGGAAAATATGGGTAGAATTGATTTTTGTTAATCCCATAAATATTAAATATATCTTACTTGAGAAATTTAAGAAATAATATGAAAATATCCATCGATAAAACTTGAATAATTGTTATTCAAAAAAAGAGAATCTAGAATCCTTGGAAGGATATAGAATCCAATGAGTAAACGAAAGTGTAGAATTAGTTCTCACATTAATAAAGCTTAAGGAATGAAAATACAATATGTAAATGAATGTGATGAGATGTGATGCGATGTAAATGGATGTGATGAGATGTGATGCAATGTAAATGGATGTGGATGTGAATGTGATAAGATGTGAATGTGATGTGAGGAGATGTGAGTGGATGTGGGATGAGATGTGATGCAGTGTAAATGGATGTGGATGTGAATGTGATAAGATATGAATGTGATGTGAGGAGATGTGAGTGGATGTGATGAGATGTGATGCGATCTATACGGATGTGGATTTGAATGTGATGAGATGTGAACGAGATGTGATGATATGTGAATGGGTGTGATGTGATATGTAAATAGATGTGGATGTGAATGTGATGAGATGTGAATAAGATGTGATGATATGTGAAAGGATGTGATGTGATGTCAATGGATGAGAATGAGATGTGATGATATGTGAAAGGATGTGATGTGATGTAAATGGATGAGAATGAGATATGATGTGATGTGATAGATAAGCATGTGAATGAATGGATTGATGTGGATAGACATGAATGTGAATGAATGGATAAATGTGGATAAATGTGTATGTGAATGAATGGATGGATGTGAATGTGAATAAATGGATGGATAAGGATAGATGTGCAAGTAAATGGATGGATGGATGTAGATAGATGTGAATGTGAATGAATGGATGGATGTGGATGAATGTGATGAGATGTGAATGGATGTGATGAGATATGGATAGATGTGGATGGAATGAATGAGATGTGATGTGGATAGATGTGGCGGTGATGTAATGTGGACGGAATGAATGAGATGTGATGTCGAGAGATGTGATGTGGATAGATGTGGTCGTGATTTAATGTGGACGGAATGAATGTGATGTGATATGGATGCAATGAATGTGATGTGATAAGGATAGATGTGGATAGAATGTATGTGATGTGATGTGGATGCAATGAATGTGATGGATGTGAATGGGTGTGGTGCATGCGATGAGATATGAATGGATGTGAATGTGATGTGATAATATCTGAATGGATGCGATGAGATGTGAATGTGATGTGATGATATCTAAATGGATGCGATGAGATGTGAATATGATGTGATGATATCTGAATGGATGCGATGAGATGTGAATGGATGTGAATGTGATGTGATGATATCTGAATGAATGTGATGTGATGTGAATATAATATGATGAGATATAAATCGATGTGAATATGATGTGATGAGACGTGAATGGATTAGATGTGATGTAAATGGATGAGATGTGATGTGAATGGATGTGATGTGATGTGATGTGAATCGGGATAGATGTGAATGGATGAGATGTGAGGTTAATGGATGTGATGTGATGTGATGTGATGTGGATATGGGTAGACGTGAATGGATGAGATGTGATTAAGATAGATGTGGATAGATGTGATGAGATGTAATATGATGTGATTAGATGAGAATGGATGAAGAGGATGGGAATACATATGACTGGATGTGGAATAAGCAATGTGAATTGATATAGAAGAAAGTGGAATAACGAGAAATGATGTTAAAAATGTGGAAAGATGAGAGTTCATTAGAAACTCTATTTATGACCTGTTTTTAAATGATTGTCTTATGTCAAGAATGTTGGGAAAGCATTTTGACCATCTTGTGAATGAGATCGTGGAGAGCTAAGTAATAAACTTGCAACAGCTGCTACTACTGACGGCGGAGAGTCAACGGAGGACGTCTCGCGTAGCACGGTCGACCGAGGCCGAGGTCTTGGCCAGCCTTGGTTTGATTTAAATGGTGAGCTTCCGGTATGGTGAATGAGGGACCAAGGAAGTGGCCTATGAGTGAAGCGCTAGGTCACTTACGAAGGAGCCTAGAGGGTGCTCATCACCATACCGTGCTCAGGCTCTGGGTCGCGTAAGATACCCACGCGTGTGTCGAGGAAGAAAATGGAACAAGGAGTTAGAGTTGTTTTCTAAACTCGGGCATGATCTGGTTGATTGGCCTTGAAGGTCCTCAACGGATGAGTTCATGGATCTTTTATATGGATCTCTTGGTTGATCTTGCTGATCTTCAAGTTTCAACGAGGAGTCCATCTGGATCTTTCTTATGTGATTATATTTCTAAGTAGTATGAGCTAGGAACTATCGAAAAGGCCCTTAATGAGTGAGCAGGTGGTGAGCGTTCTGGTTGTGCCAATGATGCCATAGGTATGCTGGGGAAGAAATGAATGTAATACTTGATTATATTGCTGGATACTATGAGCTAGGAACTATTGAAAAGTCCCCTGAGTGAATAGGTGGTAAGCGTTCTGGTTACCAATGATGCCATAGGTACATCGATGAAGAAATGATTGGAAATTAGAATTCAAGCTAGATATTTTGGAGGATTGTGATCAGTGATACTATGGTTTCATTAAAAGATTGTTTTAAAGACAACTGAATTTGTGAAAAAGGTAATTTCATATTGGGTGTGTAAGTGGTGTGACTATCTTGAACTTTGCTTGAAGCGTCAGCTAGGGGGCCTGGGAACTCTTTTCCCTGGTACCCGGAGTAAAACATAACCAAATTCCTAAATGGATCCTATCACTACAGTGGTTGGGCAGTTGGCTAACCCATGGGATTGAGGCAGGACCGATGGATCCCTAAAATGAGACTCAATTCTGTGTTAAGTTACGTTGAAGTAAATCTCATATAACCCTTGTTCTATGGAAAAGAATCAACAACTGTGCCTCTTGATGAGGAAAAAAGAGTTGGACTCTATGATCCAAGTGCAAGTCTCTTCCTTGATCTGACCATGAGACTTACGGGTTCAGTCGGATCAGTTTGGTTAGTGAAGACCTTGACTACGTTCGAATAAAATA
Organism: Cibotium barometz; assembly: GCF_041138505.1. Taxonomy (NCBI): domain Eukaryota; kingdom Viridiplantae; phylum Streptophyta; class Polypodiopsida; order Cyatheales; family Cibotiaceae; genus Cibotium; species Cibotium barometz. The sequence goes on from NC_141095.1 coordinate 35,075,688, forward strand.
TCTCTGAGGAATCCACTATCTGCTAGGCGAGGGAACTTTTTCCGAGTTCAAATATGGAAGAACCGAAGGATTAGTCTCTGTCCAGATATCCGTGGTGGGCGAGGCCCCAAGTGAGAGGCTCTTCCCTGCGTAAGAAGTGCTAGTTCCCCAGAATTCGTTACGTGAAGGGGGCAGGGATCTTTCAGCTGGTATCAGAGAGCGAATTGGCTAAAGTGGATCAACTGAGAAGGAAGAAATGTCAAAATTTTATGAAGTACCAATAAAAGATTGTAATTGTGTGATGAAGTTCATACAAATTGATATAAAGATTCACAAATTAGAAATTAGGTCTTCAGATGGAAGTACCACAATTGTGTGGAATCCCTAACTTGCTTGAGGCCTAGATATGATGGTATTTACCTTATAACTCCAAGGACCGTGACTACCCGTATATACCATGGGTATAACTGTAGCTCTTTACTGACAATATATACCAGTAAATCTAAGACCTTGAAATTATAAGCAAAAATGCTATTCAGATTGTGAATTCGAATACTGGTTGATATGATTTTAGAATTCTGGTTGAGAATTGATGAGTTGATTTGGATTCTGATTGAAAGATGATGATTTCTGAATTCTGGTTGAAAGAAGAGAAGTTGAACAAAACCATAATGAGGATGAATGGGGAGAATCCCAGTGATGATGGAAGTAACTGGAAGATGATTATAACTTTCAGAGATCACTATGAGATTACTGGATTGTGTTGACAGATTGTTGATGTCTGACCATTGATCCAGTGGATCTAATTAAGGAATGACAAATTGAGAACTTACATAACTGAAATTTCCGTGGGAAATTTTCAAATGAAATTTTCAGTCTGATGGACCATTATTGTGTTAAGGATATGAATGATATATTCTAAAAGAATTATTCTCTGATAATGAGTTCTGTATGTTCTTCTTGTAGAAGGGATCTTTATCCCAAGATTCTGCGTGGGTTGACCAGACTATAAGGAACCCCAGAATCAGTTGGATCTTAAGGTGAAAGAGTTTATCCTCTAGCTGCAAGATGAGGACATCTCGCATTTTTTAAGTGAGGTAGGATGTAAGATTCCTCCCTCCATCTTTCCTTAAAATAGAAGAAAAATCTTATTTTACCTTGTTTTGGCCTATAGAGAGATAATCCAAAATTGAGATATATTTGGATATACAAATCCTCCTAGTGAATAGATTTCCCTAAAACAGAAGTTCAAAATGAACTTTCCAATGTGCATTAGGAATTAATTGAAAACGGTATAAGGGACCTTAGCCTAAGGGTCTACATTTTCAAAAAAAAAAAAGGATTATGGTCCAATTCAGGTTCCAATGGGCCAATTTGATTAATCCAAGTGTTGGGATGAGATAAATCCAAAAGAATAAAAGAAAATACCCAAAAATGAGTGAATTCTCACATAAGATAAAGAGTTGACTGAGTACAAGATTTATTAGTTAAAAAAAATGAGATATTACTAAAAAAATGAGATATTTTGGAATAATGATGCATTTTCGACACCTTGGTAAGGAGAGAGGGACTCTTGAGGTAGGCGCCTCTTTCACATTTGTGGAAGGGTTTTTAATTCAAAAAAATTGTGATATTTTTATCTCTCCTCTTTCCTAGATCAACCAAATCAAAAACGGAGCCAAACTGGTCCAAATCTTGTCCAAATTGAGTCAAATTGAACTTGGAAAATTCTAGAACCCAGTTGGACTTTGTTAGTGGCCTCCCTCAACTATAAATAGATCCTCAGTCATTTGTAAAAAAATATTGGAGCTATACTATGCCAGTATTATATTAGAATAATCATATTTTTCATTATCCCTTAAATTTTTCTCTCTCTTGGAAGCTTGGAGCTCTCTCTCTCTACAACTCCTCTTGGATTTTCTCTCCTCCTCTTGGTGGACCAATCGGGGGCTTCACTGCTACTAATAGAGAATCAAGCCAAACTTGGAGGTAAAATCAATTTTTATGGTTTTTTCCAATTTATCTCAATGACTTTCTTCTTCTCAACTCCTCTCAAATCTTGAGAAGCTTTCTAAATAAATGTTTTAATTCAAATAAAGCTTTCCCTTAAAGTCTTAATGCTTAATTATGAGAAAGTTAATCTTTACGCTTATTTGTAATGCTTTCTTTAAGTAAATCTCTCTCTCTAAAGAAATAGACATCTTTATGGCTAAATCCCTTGAAAAAGGATGCTTCTCAATGATAGTCTCTTAATTCAAAGCTAAACTCTAGGCTTGATAAGCTAGAGATTAAGAAAATGGTATTTTTATCATTTTGTGTTAACAAAATAATGGTTATTTCTTTTAGATTATTCATAAGTAGTTAAAACTACTTTGATTGATTCTAAATGAGAAATAGACTGTCCTATCAATTTGGAACAAGAGAAATAATGGAATGAGCTTAATTTAGTGAGATAATCATAATTAAGTTTATGATTATGGTTACAATTATGATTTAAATTCATAGTTTGATTTTAAGCATAAAAGAGGAACTACTATCATATTTTCATTTACAAGCTTTCACTCTTTTAAGAAAATTTGAGAATTATCAGTAATAGAGCGAAGCTATGGCAAAATTTTCAGAAAATAATACACATCTTTTTTTTAAGCATAATGCTAAAAGAGGAATTCCTACCATATTCTAGGATTGGACATCCTATGCAAAAAGAATGATTTTTATCATATTCATGAGAAATGAGTTTTTTGTAATTATGCATAATTAATTGATTATAAGAAAAGAGTAAATTTTGGTAAATTTATTTTTATGCAAAAAGAGGAATTCCCATGATATTTGAGATCCAAGTAATTAAATGGTAAAAGAGGAATTTTTGGCATAATTCAAATTATGAGTATTTATCAACAGTGGAATTTTGAGTATTACTATTTTTTATTGGGAAATATGGGTAGAATTGATTTTTGTTAATCTCATGAATATTGAATATATCTTACTTGAAAAATTTAAGAAAGAATATGAACATATCCATTGATAAAACTTGGATAATTCTTTTTCAGAAAAAGAGAATCTAGAATCCCTAGAAGGATCAAGGATCCAATGAGTAAACAGAAGTTTAGAATTAGTTCTCATTAATAAAGTTTAAGGAATGAAAATACAATATGTAAATGAAGGTGATGAGATGTGATGCGATGTAAATGAATATGGATGTGAATGTGATAAGATTTGAATGTGATGTGAGGAGATGTGAGTGGACATGATGAGATGTAATGCGATGTAAATGGATATGGATGTGAATGTGATAAGACATGAATGTGATATGAGGAGATGTGAGTGGATGTGATGAGATGTAAATGGATGTGGATGTAAATGTGATGTGAATGTGATGAGATGTGATGATATGTGAATGGGTGTGATGTGATGTAAATAGATGTGGATGTGAATGTGATTAGATGTGAATAAGATGTGATGATATGTGAAAGTATGTGATGTGATGTAAATGGATGTGAATGTGATAAGATGTGATGATATGTGAAAGGATGTGATGTGATGTAAATGGATGAGAATGAGAAGTGATGATATATGAAAGGATGTGACGTGATGTAAATGGATGAGAATGAGATGTGATGTGACAGATATGCATGTGAATGAATGGATGGATGTGGACAGATATGAATGTGAATGAATGGATCGATGTGGATAGATGTAAATATGAATGGATGGATGGATGTGGATAGATGTGCAAGTAAATGAATGGATAGATGTGGATAGATGTGAATGTGAATGAATGGATGGATGTGGATGAATGTGATGAGATGTGAATGGATATGATGAGATATGGATAGATGTGGATGTGATGTAATGTGTGGATGGAATGAATGAGATGTGATGTGGATAGATGTGGCCGTGATGTAATGAGGACGGAATGAATGTGATGTGATATGGATGCAAAGAATGTGATGTGATAAGGATAGATGAGGATGGAATGTATGTGATGTGATGTGGATGCAATGAATGTGATGGATGTGAATGGGTGTGATGGATGCAATGAGATATGAATGGATGTGAATGTGATGTGATGATATCTGAATGGATGCGATGAGATGTGAATGTGATGTGATGATATCTGAATGGATGCGATGATATCTGAATGGATGCGATGAGATGTGAATGGATGTGAATGTGATGTGATGATATCTGAATGAATGTGATGTGATGTGAATATGATATGATGAGATGTAAATGGATGTGAATATGATGTGATGAGACGTGAATGGATGAGATGTGATGTGCATGGATGAGATGTGATGTGATGTGAATGGATGTGATGTGATGTGGATATGGGTAGATGTGAATGGATGAGATGTGATGAGGATAGATGTGGATAGATGTCGATAGATGTGATGAGTTATAATATGATGTGATTGGATGAGAATGGAAGACAATGGGAAAACATATGACTGGATGTGGAATAAGCAATGTGAATTGATGTAGAAGAATGTGGAATAATGAGAAATGATGTGGAACAATGTGGAAAGATGAGAGTTCATTAGAAACTGTATTTTACGACCTTTTTTTAAATGATTATTTTATGTCAAGAATGCTGAAGAAGCATTTTGACCATCTTGTGAATGAGGTCGTGGAGACCTAAGTGATAAAGTTGCAACAGCTAATGAAGATTCAACGGAGGACGTCTCGCGTAGTACAATCGACCGAGGTCTTGACCAGCCTCGGTTCGATTTAAATGGTGAGCTTCCAGTAGTATGGTGGATGAGGGACCAAGGAAGCGGCCTATGAGTAGGTGACCTGCGAAGGAGCCTAGAGGGTGCTGACTATACGGTGCTCGGGCTCTGGGTCGTCGAAGATACCCACACGTGCATCGAGGAAGAAAATGGAACAAGGAGTTATAGTTGTTTTCTGAACTCGGGTATGGATCTTGTTGATTGGCCTTGCTGGTCCTCAACGGATGAGTCCATGGCTCTTTTATATGGATCTATTGGTTGATCTTGCTGATCTTCATCCGAGAATCCATCTGGATCTTTCTTATGTGATTATATTTCCAGGTACTATGAGCTAGGAACTATTGAAAAGGCCCCTGAGTGAGTAGGTGGTGAGCGTTCTGGTTGCCAATGATGCCATAGGTATGCTAGGGAAGAAATGAATGTAATACTTGATTATATTGCCGAGTACTATGAGCTAGGAACTATTGAAAAGGCCCCTAAGTGAACACGTGGTGAGCGTTCTGGTTGCCAATGATGCCATAGGTACACCGATGAAGGAATGATTTGAAATTAGAATTCAAGCTAGATATTTTGGAGGATTATGTGATCAGTGATACTATGTTTCATTAAAAGATTGTTTTAAAGACAGCTGAATCTGTGAAAAAGGTTATTTTATATTGGGTGTGTAAGTGGTGTGACTATCTTGAACTTTGCTTGAAGCCCCAGCTAGGGGGTCTTGGAACTCTTTTCCCTGTTACCAGGGGCAAAATATAACCAAATTCATAAATGGATCCTATCACAACAGTAGTTGGGCGGTTGGCTAACCCATGGGATTGTAGGCTGGATTGATGGATCCCTAAAATGAGACTCAATTCTATGTTAAGTTACGATAGTTGAAGTAAATCCCAGATAACCCTTGTTCTATGGAAAAGAATCAACGGCTCTTCCTCTTTATGAGAAAAAAAGCGTTGGACTCTATGATCCAAGTGAAGTCTCTTCCTTGATCTGACCATGAGACTTACGGGTTCAGTCGGATCAGTTTGGTTAGTGAAGACCTTGACTACGTTAGAATAAAATATCTTGTAGGAATCACCTATGTCTGTTAGGCGAGGGAAGTTTTTTCGAGCTTGGTTTTGGAAGAACTGAGGGATTAGTCTCTTGTCCGAATATCCGTGGGCGAGGCTCCGAGTGAGAGGCTCTGCCCTGCATAAGATGTGCTACTTCGGTTGCTAACACCCTAAAATTTGTTGCGCAAAGGGGGCAGGGATCTTTCATTGGAGTTTGCTTCATTGTTGATTCAATACAATGCAATATGGAACATTCTAGGTGTTAGATGTCCTCTTATCACTTTGTAGTGAATTTTATCAAATATGTTTTCATTGCTTGTAACTTGAGCCTTTTTTGCATGTTGGAGTTCCTTTGAGTGTGAATGCAGCAGAACGCAATACGGGGGATTCAGTGTGTTTGAAGTCCTCTTATTGCATTGTAGTGAGTTTTGTTAAAAATTTATCCTTATTAGTGGTCTTTAAAGCCTATTTTACATGGAGTTCCTTTGATTTTGAATGCAATCCAATGCAATATGGGGGATTCAGTGTGTTTGAAGTCCACTTATCACATTGTAGTGAGTTTTGTTCAAAATTTGTCCTTAGTGATCCTTTAAGCATATTTTGTATGTTGGAGTTCCTTTGATTGTGAATGCAATACAACATGATATGAGGTATTCAGTGTGTTGGAAGTCCTCTTATCGCATTGTAGTGAGTTTTGTTCAAAAGTTGTCCTTATTGGTCCTCTAAGCCGATTTTATGTGTTGGAGTTTCCTTTAACACGAATTCAATACAACGCGATATGGGGGGGCCAGTGTGTTGGCACTCTTCCCATCGCATTGTAGTGAATTTAATTCGATTTTGTTTTTTCATTTGAGTCTTTTTGGCATGTTATAGTTTCTTCGATTGTGAATGCAATACAACGTGATTTTTGGGTTTGAGTATGTTTGTTTTTATTGTGTTGTAGTGATATTTATCAAAAAAAATTTCTTGTTAGTCATTTGAGACATTTGTCTAAATCTTTTATAGATGGTGCGAACAAAGGAGATAGCAAGGGCCTCCTCGTCTAAGGATCCAAAAATAGGGTAGAAAGCTCAAGAAGCTGGACCAAGAAAGATATTTCCAGCCTTTGCTCAATGAGGACTCGAAGGTAGTACGAGCAGCATAGGTCTGTCTTACGTGAATTGCGAAAGGTACAGAGGCACATACATTGCGCCATTCCGAAGCTCCCATTCCAGTGCCTTGTCAGATCTATTTGTGAAAGGAACCGCTATGATGTGCATTGGGGTGCTTGCATGAGGGTGTTGAGGATTGGCTCATTGATCATTTCCAGGATAGCTATGTTCTAGCTGCCCATGCACACAGAGTAGCAGTAATGTCAAAGGACATGTACTCACTACGGCTTCTTAGGTTTAGATAATATGACAAGACCCTAGAGCTAGTGAGCCTCACTAACACAAGGATGAAAGATGTCCTGGGAGATCCCCCCTGAGGCAATGACATAGTTCTGTCACTAAAGAGACTAAGGGCAATCATTCATGTGACACATGGTAAAACGTACAAAAGGCTAACAATGAAGCCATAAATAGGAAGGCTAATATATTGAGAGAATTTAAAGGGCAAGGAGAGAAGTTGAATTTCAAGAATTGCATAGTTCTAATGTCTAGGCTTTGAGTTCAACGATAAAGTGATGCAGGTTGTTTTTAAGGTTTGTTATGTTCCATACCCTAAACTTTAATTTAAAGTGTTATTCTTTCTCAAAGTAGTCGATGTTTATTTTCTGTGCAATCTGGTCTTATCAAATCTGCCATGGAAAGCTCAGCGCCGCAGGGTATATATTTTGGATTCTCTTATATCTCCTCTTCTGGTTTCAGAGGATGTTTCCTACATGGATATCTGCCCATGGTTTAGGCACATAGATTTGGACCGTGCCTAGATCTTTGTAATGGCCTACCACGAAGCATAATTGTCATGTGACCTAAATTGTACTTGTGGAATTCTGACATAGATACTAGGTTTACCATCTTATACTGTTTATTGACTTTTGTAGTAGACACTTGAGTTTTATTATTGTAGATACCGAGACAAAGCGATGTTATCTTGCCAATTCAACTACAAGATTTCATGGCAACATGAGGTAGCAACTCCACGCGATCATTTTTTATATTACTGAGAGAGAGAGAGAGAGAGAGAGAGAGAGAGAGAGAGAGAGAGAGAGAGAGAGAGAGAGAGAGAGAGAGAGAGAGAGAGAGAGAGAGAGAGAGAGATTATTGACGATTGAAAAATGGTGTGCAAATCTATTAGAAAGTTAATAGCTAGTATTGAGGCCCTTACCTAGGAGGAGATTTTAGATTCAATGGAGATCATTAGATGCAAATGTCCTAGAGCAACAGGATGGCTTTAGTTGTGGCTGGAGAGTGTGCTACAATGCCATGTTACTATTATACACAATGTTGGCACTGCCCTTAGAAAATGTAAGCACTTCTTCTTCTTCTAATGATACCTCAGTTTCTTTGTACATTTTTTGTTCTAGCATTCGACTCATGATGAAGGCAATCCAAATGCCTTGAATTAGTTTGAGGAGTTGGTTTGTGTGCTCTTGTAAGAAGATGTATCATCTTTCACTATTTCCTCCCTAAAACATATTATTACATGATAATATCTGGTCTAATATAATCTTATTTGCTTAGTAGCACCATTGTCAAAATACGAGACATGTACATTTGTAACAACCATGCACACATCCCTATGCAAAGGGTCATAAGTGCAATAAAAAAATGAAAGCCCAATTATCATGTGCAAGTTTGCAGATTCTTTGTTTTCTACATTGGATGATGCTGATGCATCAGCTATAGCCATACCTGATTCTTTCTTTTTCCCCTTCTCCAACGATTTTCTGCATGACTAGGTTTCTTTGTAATAGTTACATTTGCCCTTTTTCTTTGGCTTATCGCCTTCCTTGTTTGCTCTAGGCTTGCCCGATGTGATTATTTTGGCTTGTAACTACCGCGAGGAAAGGATTTACCTTTGCCTCTTTGTTGACTGGCAGCAAAAGCGTGATCTCTTGTAAGCATGACAAATCTATTTTGCTGCAAGAAAAAACCCATTCTTGGCTAGACAATGGTGGTAGCGGGATAGACTCCAGTTTACCAACATTATCATTTGCATTGGCCAAAACGTACATGGAATTATAAAAGAAGATTCCATGTGCTGCTAAATGGCCAAGTGGGTTATTATATAGCAATGTGCCTATCTCTATATGGAAGACATGAATTCTTCCACTGATGCACTCTACAGTTTGCCACTCCTCCACATTCGATGGATATAAAGTTGTAAGAAAATTTTAATGCTTAGCTATAGAGCACAAAACAATTAGGCATTAAACATAGAAAACAAAGACTACTTATTGAATCTTACTATTTGTCTTAGATCTTGTACTTTCATCATGGTGATGTAGCATTATGTTCGTGTGCATATAAACATGCTGCACAAGGACCTTAATTGCACCATTTGGCCGCCTGCAAAACTCCATGATCCTACCTTTCCAATACTTTTTACAATCACCAATGTCTTTTCATTTTACCTTGAATGCTCCTTGAGTGCCAGGTCTCATCGTCGTGATCCAATCTGACTTCCTAAATCGTTGAGGGATCCAACTGCCCCATCAGCATCCTTCTTGTTGAAAAGCGCCACACTTTCAATGCCGCAGATGTGTTTTCTCCTAGAGCTGATCTACAAAGGGAAAAGAGAACATTATTACCATTTCATTGAGCTCAACAATCTAAATAATGAAAATAAAACTTTAAAGAAATGTTGTGAACCTTGCACTCCCTTTTCCTTCTAGTCGAGTTGACAAAAAATCGTGTAAGTTTTCACAAATGACATACATCATGGTCAAGAAGATTAAAAAACATAACAAACAAAATAGAAATCATGATTAGCAAACATAGATTAATGAAGTTTACCAGACTATTAAGATGGAATAAAAAAAGAGGCTGAGAGAAGAAGTAGTAGAAGAAGAAGAAGAGGAAGAAGAAGGATAAGGTAGATATGGTGTAAATAAGTGACATTGTGAGATATGGTGGAAATAAGTGACATTGTGAGAGAGGGAGGAAATAAGTGACATTGTGAGAGAGGGAGGAAATAAGTGACATTGTGAGAGAGGGAGGAAATGAAGAGAACTGAGTTCAAATTGTGGAGAAAGGCTTTAATCAGACTAGCTTTCAATCAATCTGGCCTCTTTTCCTAATATTCCTTCTAACATATGTTTTGGTAGGTGGTATTCAAGCCTAACATTATGCCTATATATTTTATTCCTCTTTTTTGTGCTCAAAATTTTGGGGACCACTTTTACAAAAAAGATCCATGTTACATGGATCTAGAATCCAAGCACTCTCATTGGCTAGCTTTATATTATTTTATGGTATCTAAAAGGGCCCATTTGAAGCCCAAATTTCCCCTAATGCCAGGTCACTTTGCAAACAACAAAATGTCACAAGAAGTAGAGTGACAATAAAAGAGGTAAGTTATAGCAAAACAATTATGTATCTTCAAGCAAGCAGGTTGAAGACAGATGTGAGCATTTGTTTGTTATGTAATACATGTTGAATTCAATGGTTGCAGATGTATCCACAAATGGTGAAGTATGTTATGTGGATTCAAGAATCTCTAACCACATGACCTGTTATGGTGAGTGGTTTAGAGATGTCAAAAATATGGAAAAGCCCAGGTTATGTAGAGACAAGGGATGACATGTCTTATCCTATTGCTCACATTGGGAATGTGCCATTGATTATCAAGAAATGAGATACTTAGCTAACTTCATATGCCTAATATAACAAAGAATTTGGTATTTGTTAGACACATGATTGGGCAAGGTTTGCAGGTACGCTTTAACCCTGAGCGGTGCTATGTTTGAGAACTTCAACAATAAATGTCATTTGGTTGCAAAGGACAAAAGAGTGGGTAGAACATTTACTTTGGATGTAAGCATGCCTGAGGTGAAAGCTACTATGTTTTCACAAAGTGCAAGTATTGTGGCTAACAAAGTTATCTGGCACAAACATATTGGTCATAAGAATGTGCAGAGCAATCAAACTCTATCCAAAATTTAAAAATTGTTACAGGTTTGCCAAATTTTAGGTGGATGGAATGCATAAAGTATGTAAAGCATGTCAATTTGGAAAGCAAAATAAGAATGTATTTCCATATAACAAGAATTTAATTAAGAGAGAACTTGATGTAGTGCACTCAGATGTATGGGGCCCGAAAAAGATGGTATCAATGGGAGGATGTCATTAATATGTATCTTTCATTGATGACCACACACAAGGAAAGTGTGGGTCTATATGATAAAAGAGAAAAGTGAAGTGTTTACTCACTTTTAGAATTTCAAAATGTTGGCTGAAAAGAAAATAGTCTTATAAATAGGTTAAGTGCCTAAGGTCAAATGGAGGGGAAGAGTACTTCTCCAATGAGTTTAAGTGAGTACTTGAGAAAGCATGTAATTGAAAGACAATTCATAGCAGGAACACTACCACAGCAAAAAGGTATTGCTGAGAGGAAGAATAGGAACATTGCTCGCCATGATTGGGTTGAAGCATTACGACTGTAGTTTACATTATGAACAAGGCCCCCATAGTGGTGTGACTCCAAAGGAGAAGTATATTGGTAGAAAACTAGGTTTATCACACATGAAAAGTGTTTCGATGTATTACATATGTACACATTCCAGATGAGCTACATAGTAAGTTAGATCTAAAGGCTTAAAAATGTGTGTTCATTAGCTACTCCCTTGAGCAAAAAGGGTACATATGCTATAACCCTAGCACACATGAGATGATTCAGATTAGCTTTGATGGATTTGTAATGTGAAACCTTCCAAGGTGCATGCCAAGTTTGTATAATTATTTATGTATAATTATTGTAGCCTAGGCTCTTCTTAGCATATACCCTAGTGCCATCATGGGCTCTAATTATAAAGACAAAATGGGCTTTTATCATGCATTGTAGCTCCCTAAATTCGGAATCATAAAATAATCCTTGGTAGTTGTGTTCTTGATTCACATTATCTTTGATGGATCTTCGTCGATGTGAAACCTTCTGAGAGGTGAATGCCAAATTTGTATGATGGTGCCTACATGCTCAAAAAATCAATATCATATGATGTTAAAATTGGCCCAAATGTTAACCATATACTAACCTTAGCATTGCAAACACAGTTGAATCTATAGACTTGGACCATCTTTCTGTTTTTTTTTAATCGACATTTTTGATAAGTGTTTCTTTTCAAACTAGGTTTGGCAGTTGAAAATAAGAGACCTTCCTAGCCCTTAGATCATTAACTTGCTCATCAAAACCTATTATCTGGGTAGTAGGTAGTGTGAACATAGATTAGGTGTGCTAGAGTCCTTGATCGTTTTTACCTTTAGGTCAACATTAGGGTCTTAGGGAGATTAATCAAAACACATATGTGTAACACCTAAGTTTGTGAAGTGAAACATTAACAGAAGTGGAATCATGAATATTTATCATTAGTTCACAAACAGAAAAGGGATCGTTTCAAATGGCTAAAACTCAGTCATATATGTTTCCTTTAGGCTAGGACATGGTCACCTAGGTACCTATGTCCCTATGGTGGTTGCACCCACATATATCCTTGTAAATATATCCATTTGGCTATTTGAGGTAATTTATGGGTGGATTTGGATAGCTTTTCTAGATCATCTGGTTTTATAATAAAGAAAGGGTCATCACAATATCTAGGGAGCTTGGATTCTATCATATAAACAAGTAGCCTCTATAGATCATGGTGCTACTTAGATCTCCAAAGGATGTATTTAGAAACTGATTTGGATTACCCGGTCCAATAGTGGTAAAGCGAGCACAAAGAGCATCAAGATGCAAATCATGGTGCTACTTAGATCTCAAAGAACATATTTTGAGTTGCTTTGGATTACCCAATAGTGAATCACAAAAAAGAGAGGCAAGCACAAAGAGCATCAAGATGATGTTGGCACAAGAATTAAAGTAGATAAGGTATAAGACTAAGGCATAAGAAGTTTAATGCCCTTGTGGAGGACCAACACCAAATGCATGCAAGGTTGTAGAATTTGTTTAAAAAACCTTAGACAGAGCCATCAATGACGTAGTTTAAATATTAGCATGTGCTTTCAAGAGCTATTTAAAAAACCCACTACCTACAGATTTTATAGCCTATATTTTACTCTTATGTAAATCTTTAGATAATAAAACTGCCCCTTCAATATGGAAAATGTCACCTTTTAAATTATAAGACTCCTTACATATGTATATTTTATGTGACTCCATAAGAAAATAAAAACCCCTTATGTATTTTATTTTATGTGATTCCATAAGAAATAAAACATAATTTATTGCTATCTTACATATTTCATGGTGAACTCCCTCGGACTAAATAGAGCATAACTTTTGATAAATAAAACACCTTTTATTGAGTGACGCATGAGCTATATTACATATTTCATAGTGAACTCCCTCAAATTAAATAGAGAAGAAGGAAATAAAACACCTTTTATTGAGTGATGCATGAGGTATCTTACATATTTCATAGTGAACTCCCTCTCAGACTAAATAGAGCATAACTTTTGATCCAAGAAAAGATATAATAATCCATTTTTGGTATTGTACTATTTAATTACTTTTTCTTATAGAGTGAGAAGACACACTAATATAATGGGTTTGGTAAGAACCTAAAAAGTCTATCCAACTTGTCACACAAGCAAGCATTAATCCTACTTCACGAAATTATATAAATATCATAATTTTGAACTAAATGTTGATACTTTATGACAACCAAGTATATAATGATGTAGAAAGACATCATCATAGGCATGTGTTAGATCTCACCTAGAAGGATCCTAGTCTCAAATGCACTTATTTTTTTGTTTCGTGTGTTGTATTTAAGTGGGATTAAAAAGAGACATAAATTTTACATGTGAGATCCCGCTGCCCCGGATTCCCGGATGGTAGCACGCAGCGGAAGTAGATCTCTCTTGCGCGGGGCAGGGTTTCTCACTCGAGGCCTCGCCCTCGAATGTCCAGGCTGCACGAGACTAAGCTGGTGGTCCTTCCGAAAACCAAAACCGAGAAAATTTTCCATGCCCGGAAAGCGGGGACGATTCCACCATTTTTATTTTATTAGCTAATAACACCATATTAGATAATTTGGGAAAAATCCCATTCCCATTTGAAAAATGGGAGCATGGTGAACTTGTCCAAAAGTTTGTCAAAACTCCCTCATGTGACATATCATCAGAAAGATCTTGAAGTGTAGAATCTAAATCTATGATCTCCGACAAATTTGGAGTTAGTATGTTTAAGATATGTCCAAAACTATATGGAGTAATTGATTCCCAAAATGTGAGATTTTTCCCAAATTACCTAATATTGACTTTAATTTTTCTAATGAGGTCAAGGTCTTGAACTAACCTTCATCTGAATAAACCAGATAGGAGGGAAACTATTACAGACTTAACTTGAAGGAATCAACGCTTTTTTCTTGATTGAATCAGGCACAGCCATTGATTTATTCTTTAGAGAAGTCTTGAGGATTCTAATTAACTACTCGAGTTCTAAGCGTATTCCTATTAATCAATTTTATTATTAAAACTCTACTGATTCTAGCCTACCCCATCCGGCCCATGGGTTAGCCACCAACCACTGGAATAGTAGAACCAAAGAAGTACTCACCCACCCATAATTGAATGCCTTTATTTACCTTTGCTTTAGAAAATAGATACGCACACACTCCTCTTTAAACTTTAACTTATAAAACAATCCATTGACAAACAATTACAGGTTACACGTCATAACTCAAAATTTTCATTGAGTCTTTAATTCTCACAAAACAACAACACTCTGGACTCTCCGTTGAGACCAACGAGTCAACAACGAGATCCAGTAACAGATTACAATAAACATTGGTCCATCATATAATATCTTACTCGACATACGCATGGGTGTCCTCGCCACCAAGAGCCCGTGCATCTCCTGATCAGAACCCTCCAGGATACTCCTTAGGTGTCCTGGCACTCCACTCAGGGACCACTTCGTGGACCCTCATCCATCATACCGGAAGTGCACCATTTTAACCATACCGAGGCTGGTCAAGACCTGGGCAGGCCGCGTGAGCTGTCCCTTGAACACTCCCCACCAGCTGTTGCAACCGAACTTCCCTTAGAAAACACATATACCAAATGCTCCCTCCAGCATTCTCGCGTAAGACAGTCTTTTAAGAAAACAGGGTTTCTATGCAAGTTTTCAGTTTTGATTATCTTTTGAATACAATGAGTAAATCTTGTTGAAATTAGGGCATTGTAATTAGTGGCAAATAGATTAATGTAGGCATGGATTCTCAAAAAGTAGCAAATTCTCATTAGGGCAATGCCTCAATTTATAGAGTTTACATCAAGGTAGGTTTTGAGTCTGGAACGGTTCTTCTTGAACTATCTTTATCAAATGGTAATATTTCAATTACTACTTTACTAAATTTAAAACTAATCATTTACCAATATTCATGGGAATTAGTCATAGGATTAAGAGCTCTTATCTTGATATAAAAAAAAAATTATGCATCGTTTTTTTTTTGCATAAAAATCGATATTAGTGAAAGTAACACTTTCACAATAAAAAAAATCTTTTATGCATCCTTTTATGCATAAAAATCAATAATGATGAAAGTAACTCTTTTATAATAAATAAAAATTCTTTTATGTATAAAAATCAATAATGATAAAAGTAACATTTTTATTAAAAAAATATTTTATGCATCCTTTTATGCATAAAAATTAATAATGATAAAAGTAATGCTTTTATAATTAAAAAAATATTCTTTCATGCATAAAAATCCATTTTGATGAAAGTAACACTTTCAATAAAAAATAGTTATGCTTTTATGCATAAAAATCCATTTTGATGAAAGTAACACTTTCATAATTAAAAAAATTATTCTTTTATGCATAAAAATCCATTTTGGTAACACTTTCATATTTAAAAAAAATATTCTTTTATGCATAAAAATCCATTTTTGATGAAAATAACACTGTCATAATTATAAAAAAAATTCTTTTATGCATAAAAATCCATTTTGATGAAAGTAACACTTTCATATAAAAAAATTATTCTTTTATGCATAAAAATCCATTTTGATGAAAGTAACACTTTCATAATTAAAAAAAATATTCTTTTATGCATAAAAATCCATTTTGATGAAAGTAACACTTTCATAATTAAAAAAACATTCTTTTATGCATAAAAATCTATTTTGATGAAAGTAGCACTTTTATAATTAGAAAAATTTATTCTTTTCTGCATAAAAATCCATTTTGATGAAAGTAACACTTTCATAATTAAAAACATTATTCTTTTATGCATAAAAATCCATTTTGATAGAAGTAACACTTTCATAATTTAAAAAAATCTTTTATGCATAAAAAGACGCGCTGATACACGTGCGTATACACGCATTCTGTCAGTTCAGCTACGTTTAGACGCGCTCATACAGGCGTCTATACACGCTTTTGATGAAAGTAACACTTTCATAATAATAGAAAATATTCTTTTATGCACAAAAATCCATTTTGATGAAAGTAACACTTTCATAATAAAAAAAATTATTCTTTTATGCATTTAAAAAAATAATAATCAATATGCATCTTCTATGCATGAAAATGACACTTTTAGAGCATAGATGATAGGGATTACTCTTTTAGCATAATAAAAGATTATACTTATTTCCAAAAATTTCACCATAACCTCCTTTGTATGGCTGATCATTTTTTAAAATTTTCTATTAATTTGTCTTAAAAATTAACTGTAATTGATTTAAAGTAATCTAGACTAATCAAAATTCACTTATAAAAGAGAAAACATTATAAAAAGTTTAATTCCAATAATTATCACTTAACTAGGATAAAGAAGGGTTGATTCTAAGAATAGAGAGGGGAAAAGCCTTTTGATCAAGGCATAGTGTCCATTTATCACTTCAAACAATCATAAAAATTAGAAAAGCATAAAATCAAGAAAGAAAATTACAAGATCTCTACTTACATAATTTTTGGGAGCTTTCCTTTGGCTTGTTGGTTTGAGGGTTCTACTCTTGTTTGTAACAAGAGTGGCCACCAATCTTTGGAAGAGGGAAATGTCAAAAACTAGTGAATTATTAATAAATTCACAGTTCTTGGCTTGGGAGGAGTAGAGTAACAGTGCATAAATACTATTATTTTTCAACAAAGAGGGAGGCTTCTATTAATAGGAAAAATTGAGCTCCTAACCAAACAAACTGATTCTAGAATTTTCCAAATCAGTTTGGTCAATTTTTGACCATTTTTAGGTCAGTTGAGCTAACTTTTTGGAACTAGACTTGAATTAGGAGAGAGAAGAGATGAAATATCTCAATTTTTTAAGATTTAAAACTCAATTGCACATGTGAAGTAGGCACCTCATTCATGAGGGGGAATCCCCATTATGAGGTGTCAAAAATCCATTTTTTTAGCTTTTCCTTTGGTCCTTAGTCCACTCTTCATCTTATGCGAGTATTTACTCACTGCTAAGGGCATCTGCTACCACATTTTCTTTGCCTCGACGGTACTTGATTTCAAAATCAAATTCCTGCAGGGTCTGCATCCACCTTCTTTGGCGCATGTTGAGATCCTTTTGAGTGAAGATCCACTTTAAGCTTTGATGATCTGTTAGACATTTACATTAATTTAGTCCGAGGCAATTAGGCCTAGACCGGACATTATTCGTGTGTGCACGGGCAAGGGCCTAGTGGGCCAAGGTCCGTAGCTCGGGGGTAAGCCAAGGAGCGCGGGAATGGGAGCTAAGAGAGCATTTTTACATTAATTTAGTCCGAGGCAATTAGGCCTAGACCGGACATTATTAATGTAAATGTCTAACATGATCTGTCATCAAAGTGAATCTTTGACCCAGTAGGTAATGTCTCCACAATTTCATAGCATAAACTACTGAAAGTAGTTCCAAGTCATGGACAGCATAATTCCTCTCATGCGTTCTGAGTTTTCGGGATTCATAGGCCACTGCATGACCTTCTTGCATGAGTGCACCTCCCAAGGAAAAACCACTGGCATCAATTACTACCTTAAAGGGTAGAGAGAAATCTAGCAATTTTAAGACGGGATTGGTTACCAAGGCGGTCTTCAGCTTATCAAAAGCACTCTAGCACTTGGCAGACCATTGAAACGGGATATTATTCTTGAGAAGATTAGTTAGGGGGGAAGCTATGAGAGCATACTTTGGTATAAAAATTCTATACCAACCAGTCAATCCCAAGAATCCTTTGACTTCTTTCACTGTCTTTGGTTCAAGCCAATCTATGTCTGCTTGGACTTTTGCAGAATCTGGAGAAATTCCATCTTTTGATACCAGAAAGCCCAAGTATTCAACATGGTTGGCAGAGAAACTGCATTTGCCCTTTTTGGCAAAGAGTTGGTGCTTCCTTAGAATCTCAAGAACTTTTTTGACATGAGTTTCATGGTTGGCTGCATTCTTTGAGTAAATCAGAATATCATCAAAGAAAACAAGAACAAAATCATCCAAGAAATCTCTGAGAATGTTTTGCATTAAGCGATTGAATGTAGATGCGGGCATTTGTCAATCCAAACAGCATGACAGTGAATTCATAATGCCGATACCGAGTATTGATGACTGTCTTTGGGATATCTTGCTCATTAATCCTGATCTGATAATATCTTGATTTGAGATCTATCTTTGTGAAGATTTCGGCTCCACTTAGCCTGTCCAAAAGCTCATCAATTCTGGGGATAGGATACTTATTCTTAACTGTCAGCAGCAGCTGATTTAGACCTCTGTAGTCCACACAGAGTCTTAGCGTTCCATCTTTCTTTTTCTGAAAGAGAACTGGTGCACCCCAAGGTGAAACACTTGGTCTTACGAACCCTTGTTCTAACAGCTGTCTAAGCTGTTCCTTGAGTTCAATGCAGGGATTTAATATTCACGTGATCACAAGATTTTTTGTGATAATAACACATGTGAACAAGTTATTCACATGTTCTCATGTTACCGTTCACAAAATAACAGGTCACTTGCCATTTGGGAACCCCTTAAAAGCTTGGCTACACATGGGAATAAGATATTCACATGTTCTCATGTTACCATCTTCACATAATAGTAGGTCACTAGCCACCTAAGAAGATTTTTTATGCCGGACAAAGATAAGTTTTTAAGGCCCTTGTGAAAGCTTTGTGAATATAACATGTGATCACAAGATTTTTTGTGTTATTAACATATGTTATTAACATGTTCACATGTTCTCGTTTATGTCAGTGAAATCCCTGGTTCAATGGCTTCAGGAACTGGCATTTTATACGTGCGCAGGACTACTGGTGGGCTGAGCTCCGGGAGTCAATTCTATCACATGATCTACTTCCCAAATTGGAGGCATCTCTGTTAGCTCTGCTGTGGGAATAAATCATCATAATCACTTAACCATTCAGGTTCTTTAGTTTTTAACTTTGAGCCTACCAGATTCATTTTGACAAGATAAATGTGCTGCTTCTTTCTAAGTCCTTTTAGTAACTTAGAAGCCTTTACTAACTACAGACTTGGGGATCCTGAAATTTTGGTTCCTTAAACTTTGTTTCCGTGAAGGTCACAGAAGGAGACGGTTTCATTATGACAGTGAATGTCAGCTTGATTTTTGTGGAGCCAATCCATTCCAAGGATCCCGTCGAAAACTCCCAAAGGTATAACTCTAAACTGACAGTCAGTTAAATTCCCATCTACATTGAACTGAATATGATCTATCTCAAGGTGAGTGAAAAGAATCTTCCCACTTGCCAATTCAACTTGCATAGGTTTCCACGATTTTTGATCTAAGACTAGCTTACGCAAGCATCTAGGGAAAATGAAAGAATGAGTACTGCCTGAATCAATCAAAAGTTAAAAGGCTTACCCTGATACTCAGCTGGGGTATTGATGACAGAGAATTGACGATTTGGTCCTTGGTTTTCAATTGCAGCAATCTGTCCTCTTTCCTCTTCCACGACTTCTGCAATTGTGACTACTCTGGCTGCTACAGTCTGAGGTGGAACTCTCTCTCTTTGGTTATTCCAATTATGGGAAGGAGTTCTGAGGCTACTCTGGATAGAGGCAGATGGCTGAGCTGGAGTTCTCCTCGGATTTTCCTAATTCTAGCATGGGGGGCGACCCTGATTGGACTGATAAGAAGGAGTCTGTAGTCTTGAAACTCTGGGACCCTGGCTTCCTTGGCCCACAGAAGGAGATGGGCAATCCTTGAGCTGGTGCCCAAGACCTTGACATCCGAAGCATCTGTTCTCGCTTTGAAGGTCTTCTCTTTGCATTTTGGAGAGAGTCCGAGTTCCGGAGAATGTACTTCGGGGGAAAGGTCTTCCTTCATTTCGAAAGCTTCCCGTTTCCACATTCTGGTTAGGACCTTGGTGTCTCTTTGGAGGCGGAAAGTTGGAAGAACTTCCCGGTGTTTGAAATCTCTTGAAGGATGAGGGAGCCGACGATGAAGGCTTTGGCAAGGTCCTTCGCCATTCTGATAGCTTCAGCCATGGACACTGGCTTGGCATTTTTTACCAGTGTGTCCAAGGGTTCGTTCATCCCCCGACGAATGAACCTGGCCATGAATTGCTTTTCATCTAGAGGTGGTGAATATTTGAGTAGAAGAGCAAAGGCTTGGTGATATTCCTCGATAGTTTTGCTCCCCTACTTTAGCTCTAAGAATTCGTTCGTTTTGGTTTCCAAAAATCTAGGGAGACAAAATCTCTTTCTCAAACAGGTTTTAAGGTCAGTCCAGGACTGAGTATTTCTCTCGAGACGGTTGGTGTCACAGTGGTTCCTCCATGCCACCCTGGCTGTTTCCACTATTTTCAGTCTAGCAAGAGCCATTTTGCTCCGCTCATTGTAGCCTGTGACGTCAAAATATTATTCCATGGCTTCCACGCATTTCTCCACAGTCTCGCCCAGGTTCTCCCCTTCTCCTTTGTGGGTCCTGGCTGAGTCCTATGAAGAGCCTTGCGAACATCAGGGTCAAGCTTGTCATCTTCCAAAGAGAGGGTCTGGTTGACGGCCACGGTTTCCTCCTCTCATGATTCTGCCAAAAATTTATATATTATTAAATTTTTATTTTGATATCATCTACGAGATCCTAAGACTGAAGAGGTTCAGAAAACAATTTCTTAAACAAGACAATGATCTTATTGGAGATCTATGACATATGTCCGATAACAGATTTTTCTTTATCAGATCGTCCATAAACAATCACTTATACAACAGGGAATTTTTCTCCAAAAAACATTTTTTTATTTATATATGAGTTGCAATATGTACATAGAGTAGCTCGGCTCCAGAATTCAAAATCTCCTTGGGAGATGCATATGAGGATGGTACTGGGCCGTAGTAGCCATGCCCTGATACAAACGTTCACTTACTAAAAAAGGAGCTATTATCTTCTCCTTAGGAATAAAGCAACTAAGGAGTCTGTAGACTTGGCATGAAAGTCTGAAATTTTGAGGCGTCAAATGATATAGAATGACACCACGCACCATTTTCACTTTTAATCATTGCCAATGAGAGGTTCTGCCCACAGCATCCATTTTGATGAAAGTAACACTTTCATATTAAAAAAATTTATTCTTTTAGTCTCTTAATTCAAAGCTAAACTCTAGACTTGATAAGCTAGAGATTAAGAAAATGGTATTTTTATGATTTTATGTTAACAAAATAATGGTTATTTCTTTTAGATTATTTATAAGTAGTTAAAAACTACTTTGATTGATTCTTACTGAGAAATAGACTATCCTATCAATTTGGAAAAAGAGAAATAATGGAATGAGCTTAATTTAGTGGGATAATCATAATTAAGTTTATGATTATGGTTGAAATTATGATTTAAATTCTGTTGAAATATACAAGTGAAAAGGGTGCGTGTGGGAACAAGCTCTTGGATAGAGGTTGTAAAACAGGAGATGTAATTGTGAAAGAACCTGTGAAAAGGTTAGAAGAATCTACTGGGAGAGAATAATGGGTAGCATGAGGGAATTTAGGAGTGTGGAGTTATTCTGGGAGATAATCAGGGAAAAGAGAAGAGGTGGAGAGAATCAGGCAAGAGGTGGAGATATTCAGGGAGTGAATCATGGAGAAATCAATGGGATTTGATGCTTGATGTAAACTCTATAAATTGAGGCATAGCCCTAATGAGAATTTGCTGGTTTTTGAGTATCCATGCCTACATTAATCTATGTGCTAATTTTTCACTAATTACATCTTAATCACTTGCTAATCACTTTGTTAATTATGTTGATTCTAGTGTTTGATCCACCATAGCTCATCATTCAGCTCAAATTTCAACATGGTATCAGAGCCATGCCTAGAATCAACTAGATTTATGAGCCCATTAGTGAATTAATCAGGATTAGTAGAAAATTAGCAAAATAATCAATTTTTAGTGAGTTTTTTCATTTCCCCTTCACCCCCAGCCAGTGGAGGACTCCATTCTCCTTGCACACATAACATTAGGCTAAGCCCTTTTAGGTACTTGTAGTAGGCTCATAGGGCTACACTTAGCTTGAATCTTGTGGGCCAATTCAGCGCGAATCGCCGGCGGCAGCCTGTTTTGCAGGCGCGTTTTTTTCTGAGTAATTTTGAGATTGCAGCTTCCACAAATCAAATTGAGCTAATTCCTTTTAGCACAAAGGGTAATCAAGCATGCTCTACAAGCTGGTGAAGACAGAAATCAATTTCATCAAGTCTACAGAGAGATCAAAGCTCTTCATCAAATCTGCAGGTGACTTTGGTAAAACAGAGATTAAGCTTTCATTATTTGCTCAAATCTTGTGTTTCTTGGCTTAATCCTCTACTAGACTCATTGCTATTGATGCCTTTCAAAGCATTTGAGCTCATTTGAAGTGGAAGGCACCAGATCTGGACTCCCCGCATACTCTGTTTTTTGCACACAAAACAGAGCATTAATTTGCTAATCAGTGATTAATCAGTGCTAATCACTGTACTTTGGTGCAATTGAGGGTTCAAATTAACCATTAGGTATCTGATACAGATCCCTATAACTTCAGATTTCAAATCGGAGTTGGTTTGATACTCCAACCATCCCGTACAAATTGGTTACTCTCAATTTAATGTAATTTCTGGTGATTTTATGCTGATAAAATTGTTGTAATCATCTAATAAACACCAGATTGAGTTGTAAAAGGGTAGACACTGCCCTTGAATCTTGTTTTTGGATCAAGAGGTAAGACCCCCTTCACATCACCATGAATTCAGCACAGGAAATAGCCAAATTTAATGGAGAACAGTTTTATACATGGCAAACAAAAACCATGTATTTGCTGATGAGGAAAAATCTGTGGGGATTAGTTGAAGGGAGAGATGAATGCCCAGAGAGAGGGGAAAATGAGTGGAAGAGTAGGAATGAAAAAGCATTGGGGCTTATTGCACTCAGTTTAAATGATGAGATCATTCACCATATCACAGGGATACAGTGGGCAAAAGATGCATGGGATGAACTCAATAAACTATTTGGTACACAAGCAAAAAATTCCAAGATAAATCTATTAATGCAATTTTACAAATTGGACATGAAGGAAAGTGAACCTTTAATCACACACTTGAACAAATATAAAAGCATTAAGCAACAGCTGGCAGCTATTGGCAAAAAGGTAGAAGATGATGAAGCATTAGCTGTACTTTTGAAGAGTGTGGATAAAGGAGATTATGAAAACATTGTAGCAACACTAAAGAATGTACCTGAACTGAAGATACACGAGATAGAAGCAGCTCTACTGGAGCAAGAGAGCAGAGGCAAAGAGAAGAAAGAGCTCGACTCAACAGCAGGAGAGGAAAAAGCATTCTTCACCCGAGGAGGATTCTCTCGAGGACGAGGACGAGGAAGAGGCAGAGTAGGAGGGAGGACCTTCACTTGCCACAAATGTGGAAAGCCAGGACACATGGCGAGAGACTGCTACAGCAAACCCAGTGAAGAAGGAACGACATCGGCAAACTTCATGGAGGCTCCAAGAGAAGTGGAGTCGGATCATCTTTTCTGAGAGAGAGAGAGAGAGAGACCCCACAACCAATGTAACCTGCCCCAATAAAGTAAAACCACCTCTGAGCCACCGATGATGTAGGCCAAGTGGTAGATGTATGAGTGAGCACTTTAGTCAAGGTCACGGGCACTTATAGTAGCCTTGGACACATTGAGAGAGAGAGTGTCAAGGACTATGGAGTTTAGGGACTTGAGGCACTGGTCGCGGGCTATCAAGTAAGAGGGAAACTTGATACAGGGTCCAGGTGTGTTAGGATTATTCACTTGAGGGGAGGTGTTGAAATATACAAGTGAAAAGGGTGCGTGTGGGAACAAGCTCTTGGATAGAGGTTGTAAAACAGGAGATGTAATTGTGAAAGAACTTGTGAAAAGGTTAGAAGAATCTACTGGGAGAGAATAATGGGTAGCATGAGGGAATTTAGGAGTGTGGAGTTATTCTGGGAGATAATCAGGGAAAAGAGAAGAGGTGGAGAGAATCAGGCAAGAGGTGGAGATATTCAGGGAGTGAATCATGGAGAAATCAATGGGATTTGATGCTTGATGTAAACTCTATAAATTGAGGCATAGCCCTAATGAGAATTTGCTGGTTTTTGAGTATCCATGCCTACATTAATCTATGTGCTAATTTTTCACTAATTACATCTTAATCACTTGCTAATCACTTTGTTAATTATGTTGATTCTAGTGTTTGATCCACCATAGCTCATCATTCAGCTCAAATTTCAACAAATTCATAGTTTGATTTTAAGCATAAAAGAGGAACTATTATCATATTTTCATTACAAGCTTTCACTCTCTTAAGAAAAATTGAGAATTTTCAATAATAGCAGTAGCGAAGTTATGGTAAAAATTTTAGAAAATAATACATATCTTATTTTTAAGCATAATGCTAAAAGAGGACTTCCTACCATATTCTAGGATTGGACATCCTATGCAAAAAGAATGATTTTTATCATATTCATGAGAAATAAGTTTTTTGTAATTATGCATAATTAATTGATTATGAGAAAAGAGTAAATTTTGGTAAATTTATTTTCATGCAAAAAGAGGAATTCCCATGATATTTGAGATCCAAGTAATTACATGGTAAAAGAGAATTTTTTGGCAAAATTCAGATTATGAGTATTTATCAAAATTAAAATTTTGAGTATTTTTATTGGAGAATATGGGTAGAATTGATTTTTGTAAATCCCATGAATATTGAATATATCTTACTTGTTGAGAAATTTAAGAAAGAATATGAACATATCCATCGATAAAACTTGGATAATTCTTATTCAGAAAAAGAGAATCTAGAATCCCTGGAAGGATCGAGGATCCATTGAGTAAACGAAAGTTTAGAATTAGTTCTCATTAATAAAGCTTAAAGAATGAAGATACAATATGTAAATGAAGGTGATGCAATGTAAATGGATGTGGATGTGAATGTGATAAGATGTGAATGTGATGTGAGGAGATGTGAGTGGACGTGATGAGATGTGATGCGATGTAAATGGATGTGGATGCGAATGTGATGTGAGGAGATGTGAGTGGATGTGATGAGATGTGATGGGTGGATGTGAATGTGATGAGATGTGATTATATGTGAATGGGTGTCATGTGATGTAAATAGATGTGGATGTGAATGTGATGAGATGTGAATAAGATGTGATGATATGTGAAAGCATGTGATGTGATGTAAATGGATGAGAATGAGATGTGATGATATGTGAAAGGATGTGATGTGATGTAAATGGATGAGAATGAGATGTGATGTGATAGATATGCATGTGAATGAATGGATGGATTTGGATAGATGTGAATGTGAAATGAATGGATGGATGTGGATAGATGTGAATGTGAATGAATGGATGGATGTGGATAGATGTGCAAGTAAATGAATGGATGGATGTGGATAGATGTGAATGTGAATGAATGGATGGATGTGGATGAATGTGATGAGACGTGAATGGATGTGATGAGATATGGATAGATGTGGATGTGATGTAATGTGGATGGAATGAATGAGATGTGAGGTAGATAGATGTTGCTATGATGTAATGTGGATAGATGTGAGGTAGATAGATGTGGCTATGTGATGTAATGTGGATAGAATGAATGTGATGTAATATGGATGGAATGAATGTGATGTGATAAGGATAGATGTGGATGGAATGTATGTGATGTGATGTGGATGCAATGAATGTGATGGATGTGAATGGGTGTGATGGATGCGATGAGATGTGAATGGATGTGAATGTGATGTGATGATATCTGAATGGACGCAATGAATGTGATGTAATATGGATGGAATGAATGTGATGTGATAAGGATAGATGTGGATGGAATGTATGTGATGTGATGTGGATGCAATGAATGTGATGGATGTGAATGGGTGTGATGGATGCTATGAGATGTGAATGGATGTGAATGTGATGTGATGATATCTGAATGGACGCAATGAGATGTGAATGTGATGTGATGATATCTGAATGGATGCGATGAGATATGAATGGATGTGAATGATATCTGAATGGATGCAATGAGATGTGAATGGATGTGAATGTGATGTGATGATATCTGAATGGATGCGATGAGATGTGAATGAATGTGATGTGATGTGAATATGATATGATGAGATGTAAATGGATGTGAATATGATGTGATGAGATGTGAATGGATGAGATGTGATGTTGATCGGGGTAGATGTGAATGGATGAGATGTGATGTTGATCGGGTAGATGTGAATGGATGAGATGTGATGTGAATGGATGTGATGTGATGTGATGTGGATATGGGTAGATGTGAATGGATGAGATGTGATGAGGATAGATGTGATGAGATGTAATATGATGTGATTGGATGAGAATGGATTAAGACGATGGAAATACATATGACTGGATGTGGAATAAGCAATGTGAATTGATGTAGAAGAATGTGGAATAACGAGAAATGATGTGAAACAATGTGGAAAGATGAGAGTTCGTTAGAAACTGTATTTATGACCTTTTTTTTAAATGATTGTTTTATGTCAAGAATGCTGGGGAAGCATTTTGACCATCTTGTGAATAAGGTCGTGGAGACCTAGTGATAAAGTTGAACAGCTGACCGAGATTCAACGGAGGACGCTTCGCATAGCACGGTCGGCCGAGGTCGACTTGACCAACCTCAGTTCGATTTAAATGGTGAGCTTCCGGTACGGTGGATGAGGGACCAACGAAGCGGCCTATGAGTGAAGTGCTAGGTGACCTGCGAGAAGGAGCCTAGAGGGTGCTGACCATACGGTGCTCGGTCTCTCGCCGATGATACCCACAGGTGCGTCGAGGAAGAAAATGGAACAAGGAGTTAGAGTTGTTTTATGAACTGGGCATGGATCTAGTTGATTGACCTTGCTGGTCCTCAACGGTTGAGTCCATAGCTCTTTTATATGGATCTGTTGGTTGATCTTGCTGATCTTCAACGGAGAGTCCATTTGGATCTTTCTTATGTGATTATATTTCCAGGTACTATGAGCTAGGAACTATTGAAAAGGCCCCTAAGTGAGCAGGTGGTGAGCGTTCTGGTTGCCAATGATGCCATAGGTATGCTGGGGAAGAAATGAATGTAATACTTGATTATATTGCCGGGTACTATGAGCTAGGAACTATTGAAAAGGCCCCTAAGTGAAGAGGTGGTGAGCATTCTGGTTGCCAATGATGCCATAGGTACACCGATGAAGGAATGACTTGAAATTAGAATTCAAGCTAGATATTTTGGAGGATTATGATCAGTGATACTATGTTTCATAAAAAGATTGTTTTAAAGACAGTTAAGTCTGTTAAAAAGGTAATTTTATATTGGGTGTGTAAGTGGTGTGACTATCTTGAACTTTGCTTGAAGCGCCAGTTAGGGGGCCTTGGAACTCTTTTCCCTGGTACCGAGGGCAAAACATAACCAAATTCCTAAATGGATCCTATCACTATAGTGGTTAGGCGGTTAGCTAACCCATGGGATTGGATGGGGTAGGCTGGATTGATTGATTCCTAAAATGAGACTTAATCCTGTGTTAAGTTACGATAGTTGAAGTAAATCCCACATAACCCTTGTTTAATGGAAAAGAATTAACGGTTGTGCCTCTTGATAATGAGGAGAAAAGCATTGGACTCTATAATCCAAGTGCAAGTCTCTTCCTTGATCTGACCATGAGACTTATATGTTTGGTCGGATCAGTTTGGTTAGTGAAGACCTTGACTATGTTAGAATAAAATATCTCGAAGGAATTGCCTATGTCTGCTGAGCGAGGGAAGTTTTTTCGAGTTCGGTTTTGGAAGAACTGCCCTGCACAAGAAGTGCTACTTTCATTGCTAACACCCAAAAATTTGTTGCGCAAAGGGGGTAGGGATCTTTCATTGGAGTTTGCTTCATTATTGATTCAATACAATGCAATATGGAGCATTCTAGGTGTTAGATGACCTCTTACCTCTTTGTAGTGAATTTTATCAAATATGTTTTCATTGTTTATCATTTGAGTCTTTTTTGCATGTTGGAGTTCCTTTGATTGTGAATGCAGTAGAACGTGATACGGGGGATTCAGTGTGTTTGAAGTCCTCTTATCGCATTGTAGTGAGTTTTGTTAAAAAATTGTCCTTAGTGGTCCTTAAAGCCTATTTTACATGTTGGAGTTCCTTTGATTTTGAATGCAGTCCAATGCGATATGGGGGATCCGGTGTGTTTGAAGTCCTCTTATTGCATTGTAGTGAGTTTTGTTCAAATATTCTCCTTAGTGGTCCTTTAAGCATATTTTGTATGTTGGAGTTCCTTTGATCGTGAATGCAATACAATGTGATATGGGGTATTCGGTGTGTTGGAAGTTCCCTTATCGCATTGTGGTGAGTTTTGTTCAAACGTTGTCCTTATTGGTCCTTTGAGCTGATTTTATGTGTTGGAGTTTCCTTTAACACAAATTCAATACAATGCGATATGGGGGGGCCAGTGTGTTGGAACTCTTCCCATTGCATTGTAGTGAATCTAATCCGATTTTGTTTTTTCATTTGAGTCTTTTTGGTGTGTTATAGTTTCTTCGATTTTGTGAATGTAGTACAATGTGATTTTTGGGTTCGAGTATGTTCGTTTTTATTGCGTTGTAGTGATATTTATCCAAAAAAATTTCTTAGTCGTTTGAGACATTTTTCTAAATCTTTTATAGATGGTGCGAACAAAGAAGATAACAAGGGCCTCCTCGTCTAAGGATCCAAAAATAGGGTAGAAAGATCAAGAAGTTGAACCAAGAAAGATATTTCCAGCCTTCGCTCAATGAGGACTCGAAGGTAGGAGCAGCATAGGTCCCCGTCTTACGTGAACTGCGAAAAGTACAGAGGCACATACAGTGCACCATTCTGAAGCTCCCATTCCAGTGCCTTGTCAGATCTATTTGTGAAAAGAACCGCTATGATGTGCGTTGGTAGGGCTCCGCATTGCGGTGCTTGCATGAGGCTGTCGAGGATTGGCTCATTGATAATTTCTAGGATAGCTATGTTCTAGCTGCCCATGCACACACAGAGTAGCAGTAACGCATATCTATTCTTACCTTATTCTTATATGCTGCAATGATGTCTGTGCAAGAAAAAACCCATTCTTGGCTAGACACTGGTGGTAGTGGGATAGACTCCAGTCTACCAACATTATCATTTGCATTGGCCAAAACGTACATGGAATTATAAAAGAAGATTTGTTGTGCTGCTAAATGGCCAAGTGGGTTATTATATAGCAATGTGCCTATCTCTATATGGAAGACATGAATTCTTCCACTGATGCACGCTACATTCTGCCACTCCTCCACATTCGATGGATATAAAGTTGTAAGAAAATTTTAATGCTTAGCTATAGAGCACAAAACAATTAGGCATTAAACACAGAAAACAAAGACTACTTATTGAATCTTACTATTTGTCTTAGATCTTGTACTTTCATCGTGGTGATGTAGCATTATGTCCGTGTGCATATAAACATGCTGCACATAGACCTCAATTGCACCATTTGGCCGCCTACAAAACTCCATGATCCTACCTTTCCAATGCTTTTTACAATTAGCAATGTCTTTTTGTTTTACCTTGAATGCTCCTCGAGTGCTGGGTCTCATCGTGATCCAATCTAACTTCCTAAACCATTGAGGGATCCAACTGCCCCATCAATATCCTTCTTATTGAAAAGCGCCACACTTTGAATGCCGCAGATGTGTTTTCTCCTAGAGCTCATCTACAAAGAGAAAAGAGAACATTATTACCATTTCATTGAGCTCAACGATATAAATAATGAAAATAAAACTTTAAAGAAATGTTGTGAACCTTGCACTCCCTTTTCCTTCTAGTCGAGTTAACAAAAAATCGTGTAAGTTTTCACAAATGACATACATCATGGTCAAGAAGATTAACAAACATAACAAGCAAAATAGAAATCATGATTAGTAAACATAGCTTAATGAAGTTTACCAGACTATTAAGATGGAATAAAAAAAGAGGCTGAGAGAAGAAGTAGTAGTAATAGAAGAAGAAGAAGAAGGATGAGGCAGATACGGTGGAAATAAGTGACATTGTGAGAGGGAGGAAACGAAGAGAACTGAGTTCAAATTGTGGAGAAAGACTTTAACCAGACTAGCTTCCAATCAATCTGGCCTCTTTTCCCACTATTCCTTCTAACATATGTTTTGGTAGGTGATATTCAGGCCTAACATTCTTCTATTTTTGAGTTTTTTACCTATATATTTTATTCTCTTTTTTGTGCTCAAAATTTTGGGGACCACTCTAACACAAAAGATCCATGTTACATGGATCTAGAATCTAAGCACTCTCATTGGTTGGCTTTATATTATTTTATGGTATCTAAAAGGGCCCATTTGAAGCCCAAATTTCCCCTAATGCTAGGTCACTTTGCAACAACAGAATGTCACAAGAAGTAGAGTCACAATAAAAGTGGTAAGTTATAGCAAAACAATTATGTATCTTCAAGCAAGCAGGCTGAAGACAGATGTGAGCATTTGAATGGCAACATGAGGTAGCAAGTCCACGCGATCATTTTTTATATTACTCAGAGAGAGAGAGAGAGAGAGAGAGAGAGAGGGGGGAGGGAGATTATTGACGATTGAAAAATGGTGTGCAAATCTATTAGAAAGTTAATAGCTAGTATTGAGGCCCTTACCCAGGAGGAGATTTTAGATTCAATGGAGATCATTAGATGCAAATGTCCTAGAGCTACAGGATGGCTTTAGTTGTGGTTGGAGAGTATGCTACAATGCCATGTTACTACTACACACAATGTTGGCATTGCCCTTAGAAAATGTAAGCATGCACTTCTTCT
Source organism: Cibotium barometz (assembly GCF_041138505.1). Lineage (NCBI taxonomy): Eukaryota > Viridiplantae > Streptophyta > Polypodiopsida > Cyatheales > Cibotiaceae > Cibotium > Cibotium barometz. The sequence goes on from NC_141095.1 coordinate 35,106,839, forward strand.
TCTAATGATACCTCAGTTTCTTTGTACATTTTTTGTATGTGTCGAATGTATGACTATCGGATTATACAGATTTGGATGTGTGACTACATAGGGCCACAACAATTGAGACTCTAATCAACAATATTGGGCAACCAGAGTGAGTGGATCCATCTTGGAGATTCACCATCCTCTCAGAGGGAGAAAGCACAACAAGAGCACTCCCCCGCCCAACAATAATATTCTACGTTAGCCCATTCGCCTTTGATGCAATGTGTAAATTTATATTGAGTGTAAATTCTTTGTATTAACTGCTTTTGACATGTACAAAATTTCTTCATGCCGAATTTTAACAAGGTATTTTTGAATCTCCATGTTGCAATGATGATCTCTAAGAGAACTCGCTTTACGGTAATGTCTTTACATTAAATGTTCCTTTCGTTCTCCATGGTTCTGAATTCAAGCTATACAAAATAAGGCCTCAGAAAAGCTCAGGGACAAAAAAAAGTCATTTGGGGCTCAAAATCACCTAGTGAAGTCTGGCAGTAGATAGAACATTTTTAAAAAAACCAAAAGTTTTTCTCCTTTTTTTTGATATTTCTAGGCAGATTAATCATCAAAAAAGTGTACACAATGCATTAAAGTGTAGAAAAATGAAAAAATGAGGCCTGTGTGCTACGGTGCAAATTTAAGCCCTTCCTCACCTTTGAAAAGCTTAAATCCGCGCCGTAGCACACAGGCCTTTTTTTCATTTTTGTACTCATTCATGCATTATGTACACTTTTTTGATGATTAATCTGCTTACAAACATCAAAAAATATAAAAAAATTTAATTTTTTTAAAATTGTTCAGATTTTGTACTGCCAGATTTCAGCTGGATGTTAATTGACAATATTTGAACAAATATTTGATCATGATCAACAATGCAATTTCCTACACATTCACATGGCTGCCAATAGTTTATAGGGCACAGTGCTGACACAACAAATAAACAAGAGAAATGGTTGAGAATTCTTAAAACATTACAATTAAAAAAGTATACATTTTGTATTGAATTCGTAGAAATAAAATTACAATTAAAAAAGTATACATTTTGTATTGAATTCGTAGAAAGAAAATTACAAGTTCCTAAGAAGATTTTTGAGAGCTTCTTTATCTTGGTCACTCTGCGTGGTTTTCTCACCTAGGCTATTAGCTATAATACTAGGATTGGTTATACCTTTGGAGATTGATGTAGCACAATGGCTTAGCACATGGCCGGTGTAGTTGTCTGCAAATGTATACATAGCTGCCTCCCTGCTAATAAGTATACATTTGTTTGCATTATTTGCTAGCCCATCTTCAGTGAGAACCCCACTTAGAGCTTTACACTTGTGCCTCCTCAAAGTACTCTAAATGGATTACTCGAATAAATGATGGAGAGAGGCTAGCCTAGGTAATGAGTCAGGGAGGTGTCTCGTCCATCGGATTGCACACGAAGTCCACCTCCACGTGCAGCAAACTTGTCAAAAATATAAGCTTTCTACAAGAGAAAAAGTTTAGGTGTTAGTAATAACTCACTTATAAATATGAAGACACGCCTTCTTAGAACTTTGATTTAACCCCACCTCAATGTCATCATCACATTGGCTTGTGCGTGGGTTGCATATGTCTATACTGCTTCCATGCTGCTCAACTGATGTATCTACATGCAAGCGCTTATGTGGTTGAAATGCTTCTTGAGGGACACTTTCATACTTTGCTGCTACATTTTCTATAGCAACAAGAGCATTGGAAACTGTTTCCTCAATTGTACGTTCTGTATCATAACCTTGGAATGCTAGCGCTTTGGTAAGGTCATGGTCATCAAAATCAATTTGTACACCTGCAGTCTATTGCTCAGGTGTGTCTTCTTTGCAGAAACCAGACCCAATTGCTAATATGCTTAGGGCCTCATCCTCCCTTAACCCCAAGGATTTACAAAATGTCATCAAGGAAAAGAAATTCCTTGTTATCCATGATGATGGGTTCAAAGTGGTTACATCCGACTCAGGGATCTCTTCCACAATTTCATCCCCCTAATTTCATCCCCCTCGAGGTCACGATGAGGCTCTTCATCCTCAGTTGACCCTTGTTGGAGAAGCACCAAGGCCATGAACGCTTTAGCTTCTTCTGAGAAAACCTCTTCCACCTCGCCTTTGGATTCCTTCACAAGAGCTGTAACTTCTTTACTCATTGCCTTTCCCTTCTTTTTTTCTGCATCCCTGACTTCTTGCAGATATAGTGCTAACGTCATATCCCATGAAAGGAAGGTGGTGCCTACATTACCAACCTGCAATTCATAAATGGTGTCATCATCTTCGACCCTGTAATTGCTAGATGTAAGCCCTTTCAAAAATTGGTTGAGCCTGAATCGAAACGACTTGTCACCATGGTACAGATGCCTGATTAAGTCCACTGGAACCCATTTAGTGGTGGACTCGGGCAATTGCACGACATATTATGCCACTACATCATTCATGTATTGGACCTGCTCTTGAAAAGCCTCTGCGTGAAGGTCTATAGTTCTTTGCATATCAATCACCCCCTTAAAAAATGGCGATGTTCTGACCTGCACTTGCTGAGAGCCCAATTTTCTCAATCTTTGCGCGCGTAGCGAGTTAGAGCTTGAAGCCATGGCGGGATATTGAAGGGAAATAGAAATTGTGAGATCTTAAGAATGAAATGAGCTTTATGGAGCAAAACCTATTCTTATAAAGCATTCCATTTAAACATTTAATAGATTTATAAAACATACTTAAAAATTTTAAAATTAACAAAATTAAAATCCAAATTGAAATACAGAGGACAATGGGACTATGGTGCAATCAAAATTTTTGTATTCAGAAGTACACCACTACAAATTATCGCCAAAATCACTCAAAATGTTACCTAAGTCGGCAACTTAATAGTCTTTCAGGCTAAGGATCCTAGGGGGCTCCAATGACACACAAAGTGTATGTTTCTCTAACCTGTGACGCATAGGTCGATTAGAAACAACAAACTTGAATTGGTTCCTTACATTAAAGGACATGACAATACGATCTCTCAACTGAGCAAAACTCCAATCATCATTAACTACCACTGTATGCTCCTCTCCTGGGTGAACTTCAATATGAAGTTCTACCTCCTCCCTAGCATAGAGATCAGAGTCCAAAGCTTCCCATTCACCATGCAAGCATTTCCACCTTCTAGTTGGGTACACCATAGTTAGATTTTGCTTGCCTATCTTATACGTGCATCTTACCATTGACATTACTGCTGAGCACTTTATTACATCACCCTGATGTTCTACCACCTTGGTGATCCAATTGCCTTTCAGAAATGTATTTAGAGCTTCAAAAGCCCCATCTTTGCTTATCCACATTATTGGGGTGCGATGGAACTTGCCTACTTTGAAAATAGCAATAAACACATGTAAAGGCATGAAAAGAGATACACTTATCTTGTGGGATCCATATGCAGCCTTTAGGCTTAACTGAATGTTATGGAAAATCCTGCGCTAAAAGCTCTCCATTGTGATGGGGTCTGGAATGGGCCATTCCGGGCTATTTAGTGCAGGAGGAGAAATTGGCTCAAGTGCTCCAAACCTTCCCCTCTGTGGCACAACATATGTTGCAGCAATGAAAAATACTCCTCTATTTTCAAGTTCTGAACTTGTTTCCTGAGCATACATAAGCCTACCTATTACAACATGACATGCTTCGAAGGTCCCTGTAAAACATTCTATAGGCTGCCATTCCACACATGTTGAAGGGAAAACATCTGCATACAATAGAATACATTGGAGTTCTTGATATTCACATAGTCTTCATGCAAGCATTTCTCTAAAGCAAAGAAACTATAAACAAGTTCTGAAACTTACAGCTAGTTGGGAACCGTGGTGAGTTCTCATCTTCAAGATGTATTTGGCTTGAGGTGTAAACATGTTGCACCTTTGCAAGCCGTTTTCCATCCTTGTTGCAAACTTTGAATTCTAAGATCCTTCCTTTCCAGTGATGGCTTGTGGAAGTCATATGCCTTCGAGGAACCTTGTGTGCACCCCTCAAACTGGGTTGCATTGTTATCCACATGAACCGCTTAAAAACGGTAGGAATCCAATAACCTTCATCATCCTGTACTTTGGAAATAGCCATGGACTCGATAGTGGATGATGGCCTGCGTACACACTGAAGAGCCATAGATTGCCCAAATGAAAAGAAAGTGAATGTTACGAATATGGCAAAAAAAGCAAATACCTGCTCAGAGAGAGAGAGAGAGAGAGAAAGAGAGAGAGAGAGCTAGCTAAAGCTTCAAAGAAGATTGCTGCAAATCCATACACACACACACACAATACACACACACATGCACACACACACATAAAGCTAAAGCTTCAAAAGAAAGAAAATGAGAGATTGCATTAGATGCCTGCTTGCACACAGAGAGAGAGAGAGAGAGAGAGAGAGAGAGAGAGAGAGAGTCTGATAGCAGAGCTTCTTCTAAAGAGAGAGAAGGGCTGACAAAACAGAGCTTCCTCTGAGTAGCTGATAGCAAAGAGATTTCCTCAAAAGAAAGCTAATGAGAGATTGCATTAGGTGCCTGCTTGTAGTAGAGAGAGGGAGAGAGAGAGAGAGAGAGAGAGAGAGAGAGAGTCTGATAAACAGAGCTTCCTCTAGAGAGAGAGAGAGACTGATAACAAAGCTTTCTCTGAGTAGCTGGTAGCAAAGAGCTTTCCTCAAGTTGGAGATGAAGATAGGGCTGCAAGTGAAGTGTAGAGAGTGGTAGATGGGGAAAGTGGGTTAGTCTAAAAGGGAGGAGAGAGAAACACGCCCCTACTTTTGGAGGGAAGAGAGAAGTGAGGGGGGGTAACTTTTTAAAACTTTTCCTTTATAAAAACATAAAAAGAAAAGATATTGAAGATTTTTTTTGTTGGCAGATCTGAAAAAGGTAAGATTCTACCTTTGACCACAAGATTTAGGTTCTTAATCAACCCAACATTTTTGTACACATGTATTTTTCCTATTGGCCTTCACAGTAATCATCTCCTTAATCTCATGGCAACTTAAAGGGCCCCCATAGACCTCAACCTTCCCCTAATGCAATACATTTACCCTCGACATCAGCTAGGCATCCCTCATTCCTTACCCGCAAGCCTCGCCACCATAACCTCCTCATCAGCTACCCCTCCACCTTCGTCACAACTGCCACCCAAAATTCCCTCCCCCTCGCCACCACCACGAGAGAAGGAGGAGATCAACCCTCTATTGAACCACCTCAATCGGTGTGATACACTCAATCTCATGGAGTTCAAGTAGACCATATAAGTTTTGCTTGGTCGACAACTCTAGGAGGCACCCATAACCATGGTAACCGACCGCAATGGACCTCCATGTCCTGCAAACCTACCTCAATGCCAAGCATTTGTGACAGTTGTGGAAGTGGGAGCACCCCCCTCGACAATGCAATGGATACCACAGGCCCCCCACCACTGCTTGCCCCATCACGTTTGACCTCATGGGAGAGCAGCTAGCCTAGTGGCATCCATTCCTTCTTAAACCATACATATGGGACCAATACTGTAAGGCACCTCCCCAGATCTGGATCAACCCCGAATATCTGTCAATCCACCATTGTTGGGAATGGAATCTCTTTCATGAGGAGCAAGACAAGAACCCAAAACTCCTTTTACAACTTCCCATGGTTCACTCCTCCGATGCCACAGAACCTGTGCACCAAAGAAAACAGGCTCAAGTGCCTCCATGACTTCATTAGTAGATACGAGCAACTGCCATATCCTGATGTGGTCACCACAATTAAGTTCATCAATCTTATCATCACTTTGTTGGAAACCTTCATGGATTAGAGCCATTACCATGAAGGCAGTTAAGGCTTGGCCTTCGACCTTAACAAAGGCCCAACACTAAAGCAATTTTTTGGCTACTACGAGCGCATCCAATGGATGCCTACTTGGTGCCTCCAAACTTTCAAAGATATAATGGAGAAAACCTTTTGGACGAGTTACCGAGTCTCTTCCATCGAGCCCCCCCACATCCTACCTCGCAATGGAGCTCGTCTGCACGTACTTAATCTACTACCATTAGATCCTTTACCAGATGTGAGGACGGACTTGAATTAGGGATAGGGTATGTTAACCACTTTGGTTAACATCATTTTTTAAGCATGGTTACGCTTCTTTTAATCTACCATTTCATAACCACGCTATAAGCACTTATTGATAAAAGATATATGGAATGATCAAGCTTACGGCTTGTGTAATGCTGGTCGTAAGTGAGCTAGATGTACATAGAGCTAGGAAGCCAATTTTGGGCCCCCAATGGATGGCCAGCCATTGTAAAAAGTGAGCTCATGTATATAAATGACTTTATGGAATATGAAAAGGGAGAATCCCATTTGTCTCAATTGAGTCTTGCTCTCTCTCTCTCTCTCTCTCTCTCTCTCTCTCTCTCTCTCTCTCTCTCTCTCTCTCTCTCTCTCTCTCTCTTATGGTTGCTTTCTTGTGTTTGTGAATGCTTGCTTGCTTAATTGCTGTGTATGCATGGAGTGGATGGTGGTAGTATAGCTTCTCTTCTCCTCTCCCTTATCTTGTCTTCCTCTCAAGATCCCTCTTGCATGCACATTGGCATTGAGTGGAGGTAGAGCTCTCCATAGCTCCCTTTTTCTTTGCTCATTACCTAGCTTATGGATCTCCATAGCTCCCTTTTTCTTTGCTCGTTACCTAGCTTATGGATCTCCACTTGGGTGACACAAGTGGTGGTGAAGTGAGCCCCTATCGGCCTCACATAGGGGAGTTAACACTCATTAGGATTGGCTAAATGAAAGTCTCCAAATTGACCCTTGCATGGATTGATTCTCTTCTTCTCTCCCTCTCTTGTGCAAGATAGTATGTTTTGGTTCACTATGTGGAAGTGTTGGACTATCTTCAAGAATTTGAGTGGCTTTCCATTGTATGAACACAAAGTTGTATCTAGAGAGAGGATGAACTGGGAGGAGAACATCTTGTCCTAAAGCTCGTATCTTGAAGGCTTCTAGGAATTCGATGCATATGAACAACCCATGGAGCTACCGTAGAGTGGCCTAATGTTGATGTCGAAGGTGAGGCATTGCACATGGGATTCATCGCATTTGTGCCACTGCAAACACTCCTTCTCCTCTTTGAATTCTTGGAAGCAAGTCTTAATGGTGTGTCTATGAACTTAATGAATGCATGGATTACAATGATGTCAACAAGGACCTCTTGAAAAGAAGCGATCAACTACGGGAGCTATGCTCGCGCATCCAATCCTTGGTCGGGATCATGGATGATGGTGATTCAAATTCTAGAAAGTTGAGGAGTAATGGATTGATTTTATTTTCACTTCATACTCCTTCCATCACATGTGCCTACACTATTGCACGTACATAGGAATAATCCTTTGATTAATTGGTGGCATAACAAGTACATGGACCAATACTTTGAGTTCCTTAGGTAGCGGAGTTGCCATCTTGGTTGATATTTCATCTCAGCACAATTGAGTGCTTTGTCATCGAGGTCGGCCTCCTATATTCACCTCTTTCTTCTATTGGGGTCCCTTACATCCATTCCTTGAAGAGTATCTCTAGGTATAGCCGTATCAGTAGAGGTCTCTGCAAAAGGAAGGCTCTTCGCTAGCCTATACATTATATCATCATAATATCGGATAGTTGGGAGGTGCAAGAGGTCCCATGGGATGTCCTTGGTCATTATTTATTATGATTTAAAGAATATTTTAGGGGGGATGAAATATCGAATCTCTTACCCATTGAGGTGTGGTCCTTTAATCAGGACCAAATTAGCCCCAAGAAAATCATTGGAAGGCATGGATACGGGTGTTAAAGTACATCAAAGATACCATTGGATATGGTATCACGTACAAATTGCGTAATTCCTTGACTAGTGGATTTTGACTTAGATTGGGCAAGAGATTGTGAGATAGCAAAAAATCTGTTTCTAGTTACTGTTTTCTAATTGGTTCTAGAATTACATGTCCTGAATCAGCAGAAGAAGCCTATAATGACACTTTTTTCTATAAAGGCTAAGTATACAAGGAAACATGCTTTTCTTCATGTGAAGTAGTCTGGTTAAGAAGGATCTTAAGAGACATGGGTATTGCTCAAAATGGGAGCAATAATGCACTTATAGACAATCACAGTTGTATGAAGATTGTAAAGAACTCGGCATTTCATACTCATATGAAGCACATTGAGATACAATATGATTATGTGTGTGAGCTTATCATGGATGGAGAGGTGGAACTTGTCTAATGATAGTAAATTGTGTGTATATTTTCACAAAGGCTATGGGGAGAGATTTGATGGAGTGCCATCTACATCGACTCTGTATTGGATCGAAGAGGTAGTTTACCTATGCATGGACATTGAGGGGGGTGTATTGAAAAAGTATTTTCTTTGCCCAATACTCCACACTGCATGGATGATGGATGTTCTCTATTTTGTAAGGCCCCTTATATGAAGAGTGGCCATTGTGGTGATACTTGATAGTTACCAGTTTAGACACTGGATGCCAAATGTGGTAAGATAATTAGGAGATGGCCTATGGCTTATGTAGACTTGGCACTCTCCTAAATAAGATGCATGCTTATGTAGGGACTTGGCACTCTACTAAATAGGATGCATGCTTATATAGGATGTGTGACTACATTAGTGAGTGCTAGACACATCAAATTGAGGACACACTATTCTCAAGTTGTGAGGCCCATTTGAGGGTCCATACTATTGAGAAATGTGGTGCCAAAGAGAACAAGGAAAATATGGAGTGAGTGTGAGAAGCCACATCACCAAGTGAGAATTATCCCACATGCAAGAGAAAGGCCATGTTGTACTCTCCTCATATAAAAGAAGGACATTTTAAACAATGGAATACAAGCACAACATCTCAAGTCTTTTTATGAGTACAAGTTTGTATCTTGTAACCTGACGGAAATTGAGTCTGAACTTAATTAGCACACACTCATCACAATGAGTCTCTTTCATTTTTATCCACCTTAGATTAACAATGTCATTAGAGTAGTTTAGAGTAGATTAGTTTATCATTAGATAGATGTTGTGTATAGTTAGGAGAGCTCGATCCATAGTTTCAACATGGTATCAGATCCATAGTTTCAACATGGTATCAGAGCTAGGGTGAAGCTCTCTAGTTTTTTAGGGAACGGTTATATTTCATTAGCAAGTGTTTTAGTCTAAGATAAGGTTTATCTTCTCTTCTAGCCCTCTTGCATTAGGGTTGTGTTTTTCATTAGGGATATCAAGAGCAAAAAGGTGTTTTTTCCATAGCCATAGCACAAAACTTTTTAGAGCTTCTTGCATAATACAGTGCTCACATTTGAGCATTGTGATAAGGTGGAAGGAGATAGCATCAACTAACTTGGCCTGCAAATCTGCCCAGAGCAATAGAGGAGCCATTTTGACTGGAGGCACTAAACTAATAGTGGCAGTGAGCTTGGAGAAGCTTGTTGCACTAATATTAGGTGCACATCAAAACCGAATTGCTAAGAGAAAGGCGTAGTGGGCAGCCACCACAACACCTAACGCACAATAAACTTGATGATTAGCAGAGAAAACACAGTGTTTAGCAGAGCCGCTACTGCTGTACCTAGCGCGGAGCAGAACTGCACATGAGAGAGAGAGAGGGGAAAGGCCAGTAGTGGAAGTTGCGAATCAGGCTGGTCAGCAAAGGAACATTGAATTATTGGAACAAACATTTGTAGAATGACTCGTTGTGTGAAAATACCTCATCTTATAGTCTTCCTTCATGTAACCCTAATTTAAACACCTGGTACACCAGACATCTGGACCCCCGAACCTCCACTAGCATTGACAAAGTAGCTACCTAAATGATCCTCCGCGATATTTTGGTAAGTCATCTTCCTATCCTTCTTTTTTCGAGACTTTGCTTTGGAGTTTGAATCTGAGTCAGAGTTAGAATTATTTTGCACATCAAAATCTAAAGTTTTGGAATTTAAAGATTCGTGTCATTTCTTCTACACTTCTTGGCTACATCATATGATAATTCCAAGATTCATATTCCGAATGAATTGAGGTCACTAATCATCATCTGATAATTCCAAGATTCATATTCCAAACAAATTTAGGCCACCACCAGAATTCAAAATTCTTACATGTAAACTCTTTTGAGGCAAATGTAGCTTTGAATTTGCAATGTAGTCCCCGAACAAACCATTTTGTTTGAAGATAAACTCCAAGCTAGAAATTGATATCGAGGATTTTGTTCATTGTTTGGAGTTTGGCATCATATTCTTCAATGGTCTATGTTCTCTTCTATGGACTTTTTTATAGTTTATGTAGCCAACTGCATGCATCAAAGTTTTATCTATTCAAAACTTGTTTAGAAATACAGCCTTGAGAGTATCAAAAGTGGAAAAATGAGCATCTCCAGACCAATCCATGGGTTGCGTCTCGGAGGATAAAAGGGAAATATTCCAACTTCACTCAAAATTTCACCATCTAATGAGCTTGGCACCACGGTTTGGAATACAACAACATGAGTATTACAATCCTCATGGCACTTACCCTTGGATCTTGGAAAATTAACCTTAAAGGAGAGTGTTAAAGGTGCTGGGGCTACCATGCTAAATGATGCAAACAAAGGAATGCTTGTGAATGTAAGTGCCGGGTTAGTATCAATCTCACCTCCATCGTCTGGAATTAAAGAAGTTGTTGTAAGACCTAGAACTATTTGAAGAGGGCGGCTAGACAAGCCCATACGACATTCCAAACGGGCTTCTCATTTTAGACGGGCTTTTCATTTTGTGTTCACATTTGGTATATTCGGTCATATTGATCTTCCATGAAAACGCCTTTACTGGTCATAAGCATGCTCATTCAAAAGAGTTTCTAGATCTTTGGTTGCTGGATTAAAAGGCACATGCATCCCACTCAATAGAGGAAAAAATGACAAAAATCATTAAACCACATGGGATAGGGAATCACACTAAAATGCTTGTTAGTAATAGCTCAAACCATTAGAAATATGAATGATTTTAAGCTCGATGTGATCAAATATACTCCAGTACTGGCTCTACTGACTGTAAAACAAATAAATTTTAAATACAATAAAAAATGTAGGATACAACATAAGCATCAACCATCAAAACCCAAATCTAAACAAGAGAAGTGTGCATATAGGCGCCACATTGTGCTGGTGTTTACAAAATCCTCTGTATGAAAAGATTGGGGGAGGAGAGAGAGCTTGAGCTCCTACAAGCACACACACACTTGCATAAACAATGGAGAAGACACACACACTTGCACAAACAATGGAGAAGACACACATAGAGATGGAAGTGTGAAATCTTCTTCTACGTAATTCTCTCGAAAGAGGTCTGCCAAAGATAAGTGAAAACTAACAAAGTACTATTCACAAGAAGTCCATAATGTAAACATGCTAATAAGTAGGTGAGCGAGAAAGATAAGTATGCCATAACGCGGTTGGACTATGTAGGTGTAGTCCAGCTATAGAATCATTGATGTGAAGATCCGTTGTATCAGCTATACCAAATGTGCCAATGGTGGTGTAAAGGTGGAACGATCACCCAGACACATCATGAGTGTCAACTCGCGTTGAGATTGACATCTCAAAATTTCCCCTTAAGCTTAACTCCATCTCCAAGACTCTAAGCATAGTGTGGAATCTATGAAGCTTCTCTGCTCCCAAGGCCTTGGTGAAAATGTTAGCTACCTGCTCCTTTGTGGCTAACATACATGATATCAACATCTCCTACCAAGACCTTCTCTGATGAAGTGATAACGGACCTATATGTGTTTGGTTGGCGCATGAAATATTGGAACCCTGGCCAATTCTATGCTACTAAGGTTGTCATCAATAGATGATAACTTTCCTTTCCACACGTGGCCCCAAATCTCCAAGTAGCTTATATAACCAACCTACGTCACATGTTGCCATCGCAGCAGCAACCCTATACTCAACAAGGTAATTGTCAAGGCTAATTATTGTTGCTCCATCTAACAGCACCACTCCTAAAGGAAAGCATAAACCTGCTAGTAGATCTTCTCTCCAAGATACTATCGGTCCACCAAATTGCATCAATGTATCCATACACAACTATATACCAGCCTCATAGAAGAGGCCATAATCTATTGTGGACCTCACATAGCATAGTGTGTACCTCACACTATCCAAATGTGGCTTCCAAGAGCCTACATAAACTGGTTCTCCAACCCAACTATGTAGTTCATGTTTGGTCTAGTGATCATCATGTAGATCAAGCTGCCCACTATCTTCTTGTACATAGTGGCATTCTCCAAAATTTCACCTCTGGATTTGCAGGTAGCTTGCTATTCTGATCCAATGGTATAGAAATGGGCTTACAGCTAGTTATACCATATTTGGATTACATGTCTAATGTAACATGCCCATCTTCAAATAATACTACATGCCCATGAATTTATGGTCTTTTGTGATGTTAAAAAAATCAACAATTTTAATAAACAAGCTATTTTCACTTAGAATCTTAGAATTCTGAGTCCAAATTCAGAATTTGCACACGATTTTATCCTAATATAGGATTTTATAGCATTCAAAATGGACACTGGATCGAGTCTATACGTAAAATTTTAGTTATTTTCAGTTAAAATGCAGCAAACTTAAACCTTAATAAATGCACGACCGATTGACAAATGGTAAGCACCCCTACGACTAAGGAGATACCTCGAACATTTTCACTAAAATTTTTTTCGCACCGTTTGGCGCTTCGGCACGCATATCGAGGTCGATGTCCCAAATTAGGGGTCCTTGCCCCAAAAAGATGTTGTACGCACACTCGGGCGCTAACGCAAGGACCAAATGCCGACTGCCCTAGTATACGGTCCACATAGACCGCCATGTGGATGCCCATGTTGCCTCTGACCCAGAAGGTATATGCATACCATAGCTTTTGTCCACATATAGGCACCACTCCTTTTCCCAAGCTCATGCAGACCACAGGCCGGTGTACTTTCATTGTACACCATCCTTTGCACCCACGCTTTGCTCTTCTTTTCCTTGCACCCTTACTTGTACCTACACCTATATAAACCCCCCAGTACCTCGTGGTCGACCGACCCCAGTACACTACTGCACCTGTACTTGTCATTCTGCCAGCAGCATATGCACCCAGCTCCCTCCGTGGTGCTGAACTGTTGTACTATACCCAATAGCCTTCCAGCAAGCCATTTTTGCCCATCTTCAAGTAAGCCCTCTGCAGGATATTTCTTGCCTCCTCTCACCCTCCTTGAGGCTAGAGTGTCCTTAGCTGCTCTCCCCTCCTCCCCCCTAGTGTGAATGTCTAGACTCAAGGGGAGGACTCCTCCTCCTCTCTCTCTAGTTGTAGCCATCTCCTTGCAAATCCAGTTTAAGGATACCATTCCCCCCCCAATTAGCGGTGACTTTAGTAAGGGATTTTAGTCTCTTAGAGGTGATTCACACCTAGCGGTTTTTTGCTCATAACTTGAGCAAACGAGCTTCAAATTGTGATTCGACTGAAGCGTTGGATTCATGGCGTTGTGGTCTACAAGAAGGCGGGAAGAATGGATCCTTCATGAAAGCGTCAAAATATCACCCCAAGAGCCATCAACGAGTCTCAAGAAGTTGCTCTAGATATCGCCTGATCTCTTCCCTTGGGAGCCCCACAAAGAAATAATGACCAGATTAGCTTGGTCATCATTTAAAAGAAGATTTTTATTTATTACTAATCTTTAATGTTAACTTTAAAGACATTAAGAAAAGAGAGGCTATTCTTCTTTATACCAAAATTCACAGCAGTGATGAAAGTGATGAAATCTGTCATGTTCTAGAATTCTGTTCTCGTAAAGTGTTATCTTGATTGAGTTAAGAAGTATAGGTGTATATTCTTCTCCCACCTCGACGCTAACCCTATTTTCGTGCTTGTGTAGCTAGGTGCGGTGATAGCGAGGCTCGGAGTCGACCCAAGGTATCCCTCATACCATCAGGAGAATAAGATTTCACCAATAGAGGTGAATATTGAGATGCTGCCTAGTACTACGGGCCCAAGCTAGTGTGGTGAATAAGTCCTCCCTAGCACATAGACATCCCTCTGAGGAGCGGGAGGATCAAGCGATGGAGCCTGAGACGGCGACAGGACAGCTCAAGTCCTTCCTGGCTGTGCCAATGATAAGGTGTGTGGTCCCGTAGGGATTGCCCAGTCCATAGAGGCTGAAAGACCGAATTCTAGATCATCGCCAGAATAAAGTAAGGAGCCTGAATTTAGCTATGAATAATTTTGATCATTGTACCTATTTTTTTAATACTTTATTTGTAAACATTGTGTATTATTGATAAAGAATATTTAAATGAACCATGTGTAAGGCTTTTAATTAAGAAACTTGTTTATTTATGTCAAACAGTGTGGTAGGATTAATTAGAAAATAAATTGACGCGTGAGTTGGGTGGAAAGTGGGAGGATGGGACGCCCTGATGGCGGCAACATCTTACGGATGGATAGACCCAATTAGTCGGGTAACTTTCTACCAATAAATTAATTAAAGTGCTACATTAGATAAATAAATCCCTGGGCAACCCTACTCTAGAGGACTAGGTCAGCGGGGCGGCTGTGCCTTGCATAGATAAGGAAAAAAGCGTTGTTTCTAGAATTCAAGAATAGAGGTTACCTGAATTAAATTCGATCACTCTATGAGAGGTTTGATTTTAGAAACCCTTTAAAAAGACCACGCTCCCCCTGCGAGATAGAACTAGCTCATACCTACTAATCGTATCCTTGTATCTTACATGGTCAAGGTGTCGATGAGTAGGAAACTACCCTAAGTTAGACTTAGTAGACTATCTTAAAGGTTTCCCCTATTTAGGAAGCGGGGGGACCTTACATCTAATGTATATTGTCTGTGTGATAGCCATATGCCTTCAGGCGTCCTGGATGACCTCAATACACAAAAAGTATCTCAGCTCACCCAAATCCTTCATCCTCAAACTTCTTAAAGAGACACTTTACATTCTTAACTTCCTCATTGTCACGCCCAACAATCAAGTCATCCACATAGATGGTGATGACCACAATCCCCTTATCACCCTTTTGCACATAGAGAAAACGATCAACATCTGCTATATGAAAGGAAATGGTGATAAGATATAATGCAATCTTATTATGCCATATTGTTGGTGCCTTCTTTAAGCCCATACAAGGCTTTACATAGACTGCACACATAATTTGGGTGACTCAAGTTCTCATAATTAGGTGGCTGGTCCAAATATACTTTTTCATGTAACTCACCATGCAAGAACATACTATTTACATCTATGTGATGCAAAACCCAACCTTTCGTCGATGCAGTCACTACAATAAACTACTCTCATAGTTGCCATCTTAGCAATGAGGCTAAATGTGTTCTCATAATCAATTCTGTAGGTCTGAGCATAACCTATAATAAACTACTCTCACAGTTGCCATCTTAGCAACGAGGCTAAATGTGTTCTCATAATCAATTCTGTAGGTCTGAGCATAACCTTTGGCAAACCAATGTCGCCTTGTGATTCCTAATACTTCCATCTGCGTTATGCTTCACTTTGTAGACCCACTTATATCCAATAGCCTTCTTACCCTCACTGGGAAAAGGCACCAATTTCCATGTCTTATTTGCATCAAATGCAGCCATTTCTTCATCCATGGATTTATTCCAATGTACATGCCCAAAGCATCCTTAAATCATGTGGGTTCAACCTCCTACACAACCTTTTCCATGTATGTATAATTATGAGCTATATAACCATCATACGCAAATCCTTGAATAGGGTTTTTGACCCTACTTGACTTGCGGGGCCCTTGATCTATCCTTGGTGTCCTTGCCTGCCTTAGTCTTCCTTGCACCAGGTGTCTTGATGATAGTTGGAATCCCAAACTCCTCATTAAGGCTCTGCTATGAGCCAGTAGGAGTCTCCATCAACATATGAATCCCCTACTCAAATACCAAGAGACTCATCAACCTTCTCTTAACTTTTATGTGATGCACTTGCAAAAACTACATGACTAATTTTTTGATGTAGCCTGCCACTCCAATAGACACATTACTAGAGGATTCTCTTGGTCCATTCAATGACTGTGATTGCTAATTTATATTTTGTGCAATCACGTGCTCCTATGCATGAGTCCGAATAAAGTATTTTATAACAGCATACCAACTGCTCATCTCCTCAGAGAAAATATCCTTGCTTACCCTCATCGCATGTGTGCTAGGGTTATAGCATATGTACTCCTTTTTCTCAAGGGAGTAACTAATGAACACACATTTTTAAGCCTTTAGATCTAACTTACTACGTAGCTCATCAGGAATGTGAAAGCTAGTTTTATTGAAGTCTTTCTCCACAATTTGAACTTAGTTCTCTTTGTTTCCCGCCTCTCTTACAACGTCACTTTATTTCCACCATATTTGCTTCATCTCTTCTTCTTCTTCTCTTAGCCTCTTTTTTAATTCCATCTTAATAGTCTGGTAAACTTCATTAACACTAGTTCTGTAATTGGACACTAAAGTGTCCTGAGGACACTAAAGTGTCCTGAAAGTTAGCATTTTTCTTGAATTTTTGTGGGCAATCTATTAAGAGTTTTGAAATGCTTAACATCCACAAATGTTCCTCAAGACCCAAAAAAAAATTGAGATTTTTTAAATTGCACTTTTCTTAGCTTTTGCAAGGCAATATTTTAATTTTCTTAGACGCATGCTGATAAAACGCATGATTTTTGCTGTTTTCAAAATAGTAGTAATTTGTACATAACTTTTAGAAGGGACATAGTTTGATCATGAAACTTGGCTTGATGGAAAGCCCATGATGTAAACTAAATCTTGGAATCATCAAACGATAATTATTGGATAAATTTTTGACTCGCTAATATTGAAATGATGTTTTTTATACAGGTGGAGCATGAATTTTTCTCCTTCCATATGCAAGCTAATAATGTAAAACTTGAGGTGCACCCATGTTATATACGGTAAATACTACTTTGTTTTGAATTTTCCAAAACTTTAGAGCCACTTTTTGGGCCTCTTCTCATACATGGCCTTTTGCGCAACCTGTTTTTAATACATAAAATGTCTAATTATGAGCCTAATTTTGATTTTCATCAAAGGGGAAAGCTGTGTAAGTGCATTATTTGTTGTAACTATAGGTGTAGACTACTTGTGCAAGCATAGTTATGATTAGTTTTTGAAAAAAGATGATCAAATTTTGTATTTTTATTTTTTACAGTTTTTTTAGAACTAGGCGATAAGAACCTACTTAAGTGGCGGCCAAGTTAGTGTCATACACATCAAATTATGGCTTATTTATCTCATCTCAAGCATGAAAACCAATAATCAACATTCTCATTGATAGGGCTATAATTTTTTTTAGTGGCATCATTGAGTTTTGATAATACGCGTTACTTTTGCTGATTTTATACAACTTTTTTGGAAAAAATTCTAGGAAAGGAAAATGATTTTTTTGGTGAACTTTTACCTCCTTGGACTGATGTATGCTATCAAAATATCTTGGGAAAAATGCTATTGATATCATTGGATTTTGTTTTTGAGAGAATGATGCTTGCATATTTGGAAAAATCCTGAAAAATCCTGAAAAATGTTCATTTTCAAGACATGTGCTACTTTGTTGCTTATGTACTTCCAAATAAAAAGGCATTTTATATGTTTAGCATTTTTTACATAAGCATAGGGTTATGTTCTACATGCCCAATGAAGCATTTTGATTTTTAAAGCCTACATTAGGAGTTTGATTTTTTTTCGCAACCCCCAAAAAAGGACACTCAAGTGTCCTGTTTTGGTACCAAACTAGTGTTAAACTATGTTTGCTAATCATGATTTCTAATTTTTTTGTTATGTTTGTTAATCTTCCTCACCATGATGTATGTCATTTGTGAAAACTTACACGGTTTTTTGTCAACTTGACTAGAAGGAAAACAGAGTGCAAGGTTCATAACATTTCTTTAAAGTTTTATTTTCATTATTTAGATTGTTGATCTTAATGAAACGGTAATAATGTTCTCTTTTCCCTTTGTAGATGAGCTCTAGGAGAAAACACATCTCCGGCATTGAAAGTGTGGAGCTTTTCATGCTAATGGCAGATGGATCCCTCAGTAGTTTAGGAAGTCAGACTGGATCATGATGAGACAAGTACTCGAGGAGAATTCAAAGTAAAACTAAAAGACATTGGTGATCATAACAAGCATTGGAAAGGTAGGATTGTGGAGTTCTACAGGCAGACAAATGGTGCAATCAAGGTCCTTGTGCAGCATGTTTATATACACACGGACATAATGCTACATCACCATGATGAAAGTACAAGATCTAAGACAAATAGTAAGATTCAATAAGTAATCTTTGTTTTTGGTGTTCAATGCCTAATTGTTTTGAGCTCTATAGCTAAGGATTAAAATTTTCTTGCAGCTTTATATCCATTGAATGTGGAGGAGTGGCAGTACATCAGTGGAAGAATTCATGTCTTCCATATAGAGATAGGCACATTGCTATATGATAATCCACCCAGCCATTTAGCAGCACATGTAATCTTCTTTTATAATTCCATGTATGTTTTGGCTAATGCAAACGATAATATTGGTAGACTGGAATCTATCCCACTACCACTATTGTCTAGCCAAGAATGGGTTTGTTCCTGCACAAACATCATTGTAGTATACAAGAATAAGATAAGAACAGATATGCATGTAACAATGAAACCATTAACAAGATCTAAGGATGTCCATTTGAGTTGGTGTATATCATTTAGCGCCTTTGCACATATGTTTGCATGATGTAGGGTGTGAAGAAAACAAAGTTAACATATCAAGTGAGGTCCCTTGATAATGATTGGATGAACCAATGTTTGGGGGAGGGACCTCTGTAGAAGATGCCATTGAATGTAAAGTAACAATACCAGATGTTACATCTAGGTGAAATTAAAACATAAAGTGTTTGTAGCAAATTTTGTTAGGGTGAATTCCATTACTTTTAAGCATTGATTGTTTCTATGACTAGGTATTTCATTGGGAGGCAAACATTATGCATGCGATTTTGTTACACAAGATGGTGAGAGGTGTCTGGCAAAGCTTGGATGAAGACATGCATGATGGAACACACTCTTCCATCATCAATGTTGTCATCCAATTATAAGGTTGAGACCCGTTTTAGTGGCCATTGGCCATTGGCATTTCTTCGACACAATAGATCCAATTGATGTGTAGTGATATACTAAGGGATTTCTATTTTAAGTTAGATAGTAAGAATATCGAAAGTAGGAGTGAAGCTTCCAAACCCTTCTCTGTTTGTATCGAACCACATATCCTAGAGGTTGTGGAAATGTTACTTCTTTTTGTATTTTTTTCTTTCTATGGAAACCACACATCTTGGGCGTCCCTACTCCTCTACCTTGAAAACGTCTAGATTTCAACATTAAGACGTAATAGGCTATTATTTACATACGTTACTTTGAATTATACATATAAGCCCATGTTAGTGCAACATAGACCTTGTATAGTGCAAGTAAGTACATTGCGATATAAATTTACACATTGCATCAAAGGTGAATGGGGTGATGTAGAATATTAATTGTTGGGTGGGGGAGTGCTCTTGCTGTGCTTGCTCCCTCTGAGGGGATAAGATGGATCCACTCCCTGTCAGTTGGTGTTTGTGGATACTATCACGGTGGTGGCATTGATCTTGGCAATTGTGGAGGAGGCACAAATGCATATGGCATATAAGGCTCTTGTTGCCCAATATTGTTAATTAGAGTCTCAATTATTGTGTGGCCCTATATAGTTGCACATCCAAATCTGTATAATCTGATAGGACCGTAGATTCTACACATAAAAAATTACATATGTGCTATCAATACATGTATAAATAAACTGAGGTATCATTAGAAGAAGAAGTGCATGCTTACATTTTCTAAGGGTAGTGCCAACATTACATATAGTAGCAACATGGCATTATAGCACACTCTCCCAACCACAGCTAAAACCATCCTGTTGCTCTGGGACTCTGCATCTAATGATATCCGTTGAGTCTAAAATCTCCTCTTGGGTAACGACCTTAATACTAGCTATTAACTTTCTAATAGATATGCACACAATTTTTCAATTGTCAATAATCTCCCTCCCTCCCTCCCTCCCTCCCTCCCTCTCTCTCTCTCTCTCTCTCTCTCTCTCTGTCTCTCTCTCTCTCTCTCAGTAATATAAAAAATGATCGCACGGCTTTCTACCTCACGTTGCCATGAAATCATGTAGTTGAATTGGCAAGATAACATTGCTTCGCCTTGGTATCTACAATAATCAAACTCCAATGTCCACTACAAAAGTCAATAAATAGTATAAGATGGTAAACCTAGTATCTATGTCAGAATACCACATGTACAATTTAGGTCACATGACAATTACGCTTCGTGGTAGGCCATTACAAAGATCTGGGCATGGTCCAAATCTATGTGTGTAAACCATGGACAGATATCCACGTAGGAAACATCCTCTGAAACTAGAAGCAGGGATATAAGAGAATCCAAAATATATACCCTGCACTGAGCGTCGCATGGCAGATTTGATAAAACTAGACTGCACAGGTAATTAACATCGTATTTCTTTGAGAAAGAATAACACTTTAAATTAAAGTTTAGGGCATGGAACATAACAAACCCGAAAACAGCCTGCATCACTTTGTTGTTGATCTCCTTGTGCATTCTACATAACACCTCAATCTCTTCCACATCGAAAGGAAAGTATCGAGGAGGGGCTCGCACACCCGACAACCTCACAACGAAGGAGGGGGAAAAATAACTCAAAGTCTGGACATTAGAACTATGCAATTCTTGAAATTCAACTTGTCTCCTTGCCCTTTCAATTCTCTCCATATCAGCCTTCCCATTTCTGGCTTCGTTAGCCTTTTGTACATTTTGTCATGTGTCACACACGAACAATTTCCCTTAGTCTCTTCAGTGACAAAACTACGTCCTTGCCTCAGGGGGGATCTCTAGGATATCTTTCATCCTTGTGTCAATAGGGTTTTGTCATATTTAAACCTAAGAAGCCGTAGCGAGTACATGTCCTTTGACATTACTATTGCTCTGTGTGCATGGGCAGCTAGAATGTAGTTGTCCTCCTGCGCTGGAACTGCTTAATGAGCCAATCCTCGACAGACTCATATAAGCACCCCAACGTCGAGCCCTGCCACCAACACACATCATAGCGATTCCTTTCACAAATAGATCTGACAAGGCATTGGAATGAGAGCTTTAGAATGGCACACTACTGCATGTGCCTCTGCACCTTTCGCAGTTCATGTAAGACAGACCTTCTACTCATACCTTCGAGTCCTCATTGAGCGAAGGCTAGAAATATTCTTCCCTAGAAATATTCTACCCTATTTTTGGATCCTTAGACGAGGAGGCCTTGCTGTCTTCTTTGGCCGCGCCATCTATAAAAGATTTAGACAAATGTCTCAAACAACTAATAAGAAAAATTTTCAGATAAATATCACTACAACACAATATGCAAAAAAATGAACATACTCAAAAAAACCAAACATCATGTTTACTGCATTCACAATCGAAGAATCTAAAACATGCCAAAATGACTCAAACAAAAAATAAATAAAAAACATCGGATTAAATTCACTACAACGTGATGGGAAGAGTTCCAACACATTAGCCCCCCATATTGCATTGTATTGAATTCGTGTTAAAGGAAACTCCAACACAAAATCGGCTCAAAGGACCAATAAGGACAAATTTTGAACAAAAGTCACTACAAAGCCAATAAGGGAACTTCCAACACATTGAATACCCCATATAGTGTTGTACTGCATTCACAATCAAAGGAATTCCATTACGCAAAATAGGCTTAAAGGATCATAAAGGATAATTTTTGAACAAAACGCACTACTATGCGATAAGAGGACTTCAAACACACTGAATCCCCCATATTTCATTGTACTGCATTCACAATAAAAGGAACTCCAACACGTAAAAAGGACTCAAGTGACAAACAATGAAAACATATTTGATAAAATTCACTATAACGTGATAAGAGGACATCCAACATGTAAAATGTTCCATATCACGTTGTATTGAATCAACAATGAAGAAAACTCCAACACAAAAAATTGGCCTAAATACAATGCGATATGCAAACAAACAACATATTCAAACCAATAAATCGTGTTGTGTTGCATTTAAAATCAAAGAAACACAATAACATATTTGGAGTCAATGCACTACAACGCAATGGGAAGAGTTTCAACACATTGAAACCCCCATATCGCATTGTATTAACTTTATAATGAAGGAAACTCGCTCAGGAGTCCATATAGAAAAGGAAGAAGAAGACATGGTGCAAGTCAATAAACATTGTATTGAGAAATGGACACTTACTCATCAACATGATGTCGTCCACGAAAAAATGACATGGTGTAGACGACGGAGAGCAGATGATGGCGATAAAAATTGATTAAAAGACATTTCTATTTACAGAGGAGCTTAACGCTTAATTCAATGATTTAAGGTTTAACAGAAGGGGTCCCACCTTAAGTAGATATGAGGTTGCATGATGACATTGGCGTTAAGTGCATGTGGTATGCAATGATGAGATGATCAAATGCATGAGTGACACGTGTTTATCACTCGTGTGAACGATTGGCAATGAAATAATACCACGTGTAAAGACCATCGGATAATGCATGCACTCCCACATGCATTATTTATAGCGTGAGTTTCAAGCACTCTTAGCTTTTTTTCTGTGCAACTATTTTCTCGCTCTTGCTTGCTCCTCTCCGACAGTGTGATCGGTGTTGGGCGATTCTCTTGATCTTCCCGACATTGAGATCCAGGATAGTCTCCAACTTGAAGGGAATTTTAAGGTCAGTTGAGTTCTCAAGTCTTATCAGTCTTAAAATGTTTGTTTTCGTATGATTGTGTGAGCACCATTTCTTCTTTTCCTGTGCAAATCATGTATAATTGAAAAATAATTTTTAACTTTAGTACAACACGATGTAGGGCTTCACTCGAGAACGTCCACCCTAAATCGCACTAAACTGCCTTGTGTTATACAAGGTCAGTATAGCACGAATTCAGAAAAATATGGGCGATCTCTGGCCCATACTCTCCTTTTTAGTAGAAACGACTTTGAGCTTCAGTACAATGTGATGTAGGGCTTTACTCAACCCTAAATCGCTGTGTACTGACTTGCATTATACAAGGTCAGTATAACACAAATTCGAAACCATATGGGAGACCGCCAGTCCATACTCTCATTTTTAGAAGCTACTTTTTAGTATTCTCTACATATTTGCACAATATAGACCTAGTATATTATAATTCAGAACAACGCGATAAAAGGCTACTTGCCAACATCCACCTTATATCACGTTGTACTGACTTACAATATACGCTCTCATTATAGCATGAATATGGAAGCCTACTTCTGATCGGCTATGTTTCATACTTGTGCAACATGAAACCATAAGGTCGTTGTATACAACAGAAAACTGAGGATCGTGAACTTTAGAGGCCGTTTGTTACATATTAGTGTAATATACACCTTGTATAGTGCAAGTCAGTACAACGTGATATAAGGCCTCCCCTCATCAATGCCCAATGTAAATTGCATTGTAGTGACTTGCAATATAGAAGGTCTTTTTAGCTTGAATACGGAACCCTTTTCCATATCTCTATCTCATAGTGGTGTTTGTAAAATTTTAGCAATGCAGACTTAGTATAACTTGAATTTGTAATCCCCATAGTTTGTGTTGTAATGAAAAGTTGTAGTATCGCTAGCTTCTGATGCATATATGTGCAACGTAGACCATGTATATTTCAGTTTCGCACAACGCGATATCAAGCTTCACTTGTCAATATCCACGGTGAACCACGTTGTAATGATGTTTGCACTGTAAAACTGCACATCTCCATTATTCTCTCATTGCTGTGTTGTTAACAATCATTTTGCCATACAGTCGTATACAACAAAAACTGAGTATCGTGAACTTTAGAGTCTTGTTTGTTACATATTAGTGTAACATAGACCTTGTATGGTGTAAGTCAGTACAATACGATATAAGGCCTCCCCTCGTCAATGTCCAATGTAAATCGCATTGTAGTGACTTGAAATATAGAAGGTATTTTTAGCTCGAATATGGAACCCTTTTCCATATCTCTGTCTCATAGTGGTGTTTGCTAAAATTTTAGCAATGCATACTAGTATAGCTTGAATTAGGAACCCCCATAGTTTGTGTTGTAATGAAAAGCTGTAGTATCGCTAGTTTCTGATGCATATATGTGCAACATAGACCGTGTATATATAGTTCAGTACAACGTGATATCAAGCTTCACTTGCCAACATCCACCGTGAATCGTGTTGTTGATTTTTATATTGTAACTGCAGATCTCCATTATTCTGTCATTGCTCTATAGTTAACAATCATTTTGCAAACTTTTTTCTACTTGTAGTTGCATCCTTTTGAGATCAAGGTCAAACTCGATACTGGGTTTGAAGAAACCCCTAATGAGAAATTGTTTGATTTCCTTCACAAAGTCGGCAAGCACCATCTCCAACCTCAGATTGGACAACTTCCAATGATGTAGTAATCCTGGACAATATTCATATGTGCATGTTGGACAACTTCCAATGATGTAGTAATCCTGGACAATATTCATATGTGCATGTGGAGGATCTTGTTTCTGCCACATCCTCAAGAGATAATGTGAATAGGGATATTTCAAAGGTACCAGGGGATAACAAGAATAAACATAAATTCCTAGTACACAAGCTCAAATGTGGTCTTATTGACTACCACTACAAGTTTATTTGCTATTTGCATCTGTTGCTTGCAAATGAGAAGGGTTTAATAGAAGGAGATGAGGAAAGGTCAGAGGAACTTTCAAGAGAAGAAGATGATGAGGTTCACGAGGTTGCAAAGGAGATAAACTTGGCCACGGAGAGGGAACCCAGTGAGTAGTTTGATATTGATGTCCTCAGAAGAAAAGACATCTAAGTTGTTACAGCAGCTGCTAACAAGGAGCCTGATGTGGTAGAGGAAACAGAGCACATTCCAACCTCCGTCCTCCCTATGTTTCTGATAGGTGACCACCAGTATGTCCTCCTAACAGATATTCAAGCTTTGTCTGACATCAGGATGGACTACTGTCTCGTTTTCTTTATTTTATGAGAGAGCTCTTCTGTGTGTGTGTGTACGTGTGTGTGTGTGTGTGTGTGTTTGTGTTTGTGTGTGTGTGTGTGTGGAGAGAGAGAGAGAGAGAGAGAGAGAGAGAGAGAGAGAGAGAGAGAGAGAGAGAGAGAGAGCTTAACGGCCATCTTTTAGAATTATCAATGATGTATAAGGATGCTTGTCACTATGAAGCCAACCTTCCCACTGAAGAGGAATTTCAAGATGTTCAACACAGACTCAATAGTCCGTAAAGGTAAGAGGAGTCTTCAACTGTCCAAGTTGTTGAGTCATGAATTAACTTATGGACAAACGATTTACTTGTTAATGACGAGAATTAGAAGGTTTGATTATAATAATTTTGAATATCATGATGAAGCTTTTGGGATATTGCATTTGTGTTGTTGGCTTATGGACAACTTTGTTTTGTATAGCTGGTGGTCTATGACGATGATTTTCTCATATGTGCATTAGGATCACGAATGGGAGGATTTGGAAAGGACTCAGCAAACTGGGCAAGTACATTTTCTGGCTTAAATTTCCAAAGGTTATTATCTTCCACAAAAAGTTTGGACAAAGGTTAATTCCCATTGTTTGCAATTAGAACATTATCTAGATGTCTTGGGGATACCTTGTCAGGTGGAATGCAGATAAAATCATGCTTCTAGAGAAGCAAGTAGTGGTGCAAACCTTCGGGCAAGGCCCCGGAGTGTATGCTCTAAGGAGAAAATATTACTTAGCCTACACCGCATATGGATTAACATGTGGGATTCAGGGATCCCAAGATGTTAAGTGAATATGGGAAAAGGGAGTTTCTCAGATTCAAAAGACCGAGAGTTCCGCCATTCTATGATTACACGATGATGTCAAGCCATCTGCAAAGAGGGCAAAGCTTCATGCACCAGAGTATGCTATTGCACAGGATCAGGAGTAGTAAACTCCCATTGTAAAAAAAACTCATTTTTTTATATAATACAATGACACTTCTGGAGTATAGCCTTTTCTGATTTGGCTCTATTATATCCATGTTTTTAATGTCTAAAAGTTTGAAAGTATCCTTGTTGGGAGGTGATGAATATAGATAGAGAAGAAACGAATCAAAATTTTATTCAAGTCACTGATTTATAAATTTTAATATTCAAAGCATTAAGCCCCATGAATTCAATGTGTTCTATAGTATTTGGTATCTTTCTCCTCTATCCTAACTGCAATCCTCCTATACCACCACATGAGTAATTGTCTCAATGCACTAACTTCATGGATTCCACCACCATGCAAGGTGGCCTTCTAAAACCCACAACGAGTTTGCCAATGTGAGTGCTCCATGCCTTGGGTCGACTAGATAGCTAAGATTCCCTGATCTGCAAAGTAGGGGCCATAAGCCTCCAAAATCTATTGGAATAAAAGTGACATAAGCATATGCACATTGGTTATTTTCAATAAGAATTGCTAAATGACATAAGAACATATAAAATTGGGGATCTTACCATATAATGTGTTATGCTACTTGATGTCCATGCTTCCACCATGTAGTTGTAAAACGTAGTCATATCATAGCTTCTTTAAAGTCTTTGGCATCTTCTTTGTTAAATGTCATTTTTTGTAGAAGTATAGCAACCTTATCAAAGGCAATCCATACATTACCCTTTGCGCAATTCTAGTCTCGCCATTATTACTATGCAATCTGGGACAACCATGTGTAACTTCCTCCATGCCTTATACTTCCATGGTTGAAGAACTAATAAATGGCCTCTAGGTTTTGTCATGCAAGTACTGGAGTATTGACATTCTATATATGCCCTATCATAGTGTCTATCACATTGATTGAAAGATAGTACATGACTTTCCTTGCACCTTGCCGGTTCCAGTATTTGAACGCATTTATTTATGTTGGAGAAGCGTTCTCTTCAAGAAATTTCAGGGCTCCTCATTGTCTCCTTCAATATAGTCCCAAAATCCTTTTCCCAACAGGACATTAGTCATTTTAAACTTCCATGCACGGAACCTGTTTTGTCACTAATAATTTGGTAAATATTGTTAGACATATTTGCTTATAATAACCAAGAATCTATAAATGGATAATTTATATATGCAACTTACAACATAACAATATTTTTTATAACTCTTGTAGAGCGATACTGCTACACAATCTATATGTCACAGCAACACGTGACCAAAATACATGTACATACATCCACAATTAGTAAAACATGTGTAATCACTGTTTGGACACCTAAATTACACTACTACACTGTAAAAATAACCAGAGTTTGGAGAGAGACATTTCCAGACCAAACCTTCCCAAAAGTGATAAACACATTGTAATGGCCAAATGGAGGCCAAAATGTTCCCAAGACGTAAATCTATCTACAAAAGTATTGCACATACTATAGGTACCTCCGCACCTATGAAGACAGCTCCTTAATCAAAGATGTGTCGCTCCCAAAACTACCAAGGGCTTGTACCAAAACAAGAAGGGGAAGAGAAGATGATGCTCTTACCCTATACCACTTCGTTTGCCTTCATAGCTTCCTTTGCTTTCTCCTCTGCTCATTAGCCTAAACCAGGATTTGGTACCAGGAGAAGAATTAGGGAGGAGAGAGAGCTTGAGCTCTTGTAAGCACACACCCACTCACACAACAATGGAGAAGACACACTGAGATGGAAGGCTGAAATGTTTTTCTACTTGATGCTCTCAAAAGATTTACAAAAGATAAGTGAAAACCAACATAAGTACTAGAGTAATATATACAAGCAATCCATAATATGAACATGCTAAGTGGGTGAGCTAGCAAGAGAAATATGCCATAACTCGGTTGGACTAGGTGGGTGTAGTCCAACTGTAGAATCATTAGCAAAGATCCGTCATGTCAGCTACCAAACACGCTAGTGATGTAAAGGTGGAACGATCACCTAGGCATATCATGAGTGCCAACTACCAAACGCACCAGTAGTGTAAAGGTGGAATGATCACCTAGGCACATCATGAGTGTCAGCTCATGTTGAGCTTGACATATCGACACTGTAAATATAAGATCCTATATGATTACCTCTACTTACTCGATGGATAGGGGTAATCCCTCAACCAATGTGACAAATCCATAACAAGGTCCTGACATTCTAAAAACGATGAAAACTAGAGAATAACAAAAAGGCAAGCATGCAATAGGTTCGCCAAAAGTGTTGGTGGATGATCAACACAGTGAGATTAACATATTAACATATGTTAATAGACAATATGCAGACAATAACAAACAAACAATGAAAGATCAAGACAAAGATCACCAAACATTGCACTACGTTACATTATTGGAATCTCTATGTCTATTAGTTTGTGCTTTACACTTACATGGTTATATCAATTAAGAGGTAATAAAACTAGCTCTTTTTTAGCTGATTTTTTTCCCATGAATGCCCTTATACATATAATCATTTCAATAAGTCTAGAAAGCTTAAAAACCTTTCTCTTAAACTCTCTTGCTATGATCTTGCATGTTTTTAGGTGACCAATCGGGGGATCGATCTTACATAGTAGCAAGGCACCAACCATGGCATCCTCTGCTCTTTCCTTCCTAGGTTACATGCATAACATTACAATTGTCCAATCAATATTCATGGCTAACCTTTGCTTTCTTAGACATAAACACTTACTACTTACTTACAACAATCAATATTCATGGCTAACCTTTGCTTTCTTAGACATAAACACTTACTACTTACTTGCAACAATCAATATCCATGGCTAACCTTTGCTTTCTAAGACACATGCATAAACACTTAATACTTCTAACACTTACCAATTCTCAATCATGCCACCCTTTTCTCTTGCTCACACACATGCACACACGAACTTATTCATTATAGCACTATAATGCATGATGAATGTCAATATATCAATATGAAGTACATAAAAGTAAGATGAAAATAAGAATGCTCCTCCTCTGATGTTATCATACCTGAACGTACTATTTTTCAAAGTTATATATAGGAGATATCCCAAAGGTACACACCTTAATGCACCGTGGGGACATTACTTACATTGATGGGCATTCCATTGCCATATATATGAGTAACCCCATAGCTATACACCTATCAATTCACCATGGGGACATTACTTACATTGATGGGGGCATTCCATTACCATATATATGAGTAACCCCATAGTTGTACACCTATCAATTCACAATGATAATGTTATGTCACTGGTGGGCTATAGACCCACCCTACATAAGAGCTCATAGGTTCTCATAATTTTAACCCCTAGAACCTTATCAAAATAATGTGACATAGTCACAAGAGATTATCCGTACTAGGATGTGGGGTTAGCTGAATCAATATTATTAGGGCCTTCAGTATTATTAGCATTGGCAATGACATCATTGCCAATAATACTATTAGACCCTTCAGTATTATTGGCATTGACGATGATGTCGAGCAAAGAGCTTCTCAGCACGCCAGTGTCGATGACAGGTGCTAATTCTTCTTTCTGCCCAATAGTGAAGGGTGTCTATGATTCACAAACAACTCTAGACATACAACTTTTATATGACACGATATACTAAGAGAAAGGTTACTTAACAAACGTTACTATTAGCATCAACTATGTTACATGATGGTATGCTAGGCATGAAGAAAGGTTACGACAACTTTATACAAGGTGAAGTAGGTGCAAGAGTTTGTATCTAGTAATAAGAAATGAACTTGGCTCACCTGTAAACCAACTGCATCCAAGTTGACAATATCTTCCTGGACGGAGATGTTTGCTTCTAGCAAAAGCAAGCCCATCACCTCGAGAGCTGTAACCAGGTTCTCTAATAGACCACGCTGTTTCCTACACTCGACATGAATTTGCAACACGTGCCTCCCAATAGGATTCACCTGATGTATTCAAAAGTTTAGTGAAAAGGCCATAATAACAAAATCATTTGGAAAACCCTAGATTATCTTAAAATACCTCCACCAAAGGATACTCCGATTCATTAGGGGTAGGAACTGAGTTGTTACCGATCGCCATGATCTATTCACAGGCAAAACAACCCTTGCAATCAATTATATCACAAGGCCAAAATATGGTAATTCAATATCAAAATAAAACAAATTGACAAAGGCTTTGCCCTTATTGTGGAGATTTAATACCTGGTCATGCACTCTCATTAATTTAAAAAAACCCCACTGTTAGTTAACTTAGTGTTAACCAATTAATCTTTGTATAAACATGTAGGATCATAGGGAGGAATCAAAAATACAACTTACATCGTTGGTCTGTGAGCTTCCGCTGGGAGCTTGATATTCTCCGTGCATCTGGTTTAGGGGGGGGCTTAAAAAATGATTAAGCTCGGAGCTGCCTGTGGTGAAATTTACTCAGAGAGCAGCAATCTCACTAGCGTTTTGTTGATCAGGTGGTGGTGATGCAGGCCGCCGCCGCCGCCGCCGCCGTGCTGTTATCTGCGGCTAAGCTTGAAATATAGAGGTAATTAAGGGTTAATTGCTGATCAATGTTTTGCAGATCCAAGGTGCCAGTTATCGCAACGGTTTTTTTTTTTGCATATAATACAGGCAGAGGAGATGCTTGCAGAAGAAGCTATTGCTTGCATGCTGTGTTTTCATGGCGAGGCTCGCGTGATGCAAGAATGTTTAAAGTTACCCACCCAACGTGCATCTCCCTATATATATTCTCCTCCACTTGTTTATTAGGGTTCCTCTTTTGCAGGTTTCCCTTGTCAATGGATGGCTCTCAACAAGACCTTGCCCATGCTGTGGGGACACACCCTCACTAACTTCTTTGCTTTGACGCTTGAACCCCCCTTTGTTTTCTTTTTTCTCTTATAAGCTTGTATATTTTATCCAAGAGGCCTTCCTATGGGGCATTCCTATGGGGCATGCACATGCCCACCATCTTCTCCCCATGGCTCTCCTCCCTCTAGGAATTCATCACTTTACTAGAGCTTGAAAATTTGTATAAACTATATTACACCAATTGTTTGATGGTGGACACACACTCTCTTCACCATAGAAACTTATGCGAGGGTTGTACCAAATGTGCAAACTTGTGCACGTGTGTGTTTGCATGTATGTGCATGTGTATGTGTGTGTGTGTGAGAAGAAGAAGAAGAGGAAGCTCTTTTAACGTCATAGGAACAATCCCAAGAGACCAAATATGATCTATCCGACGGGAGTGAGATTCGAACACGAGACGTGTTGAATAACATCTCCATGAGAGAGAGAGAGAGAGAGAGAGAGAGAGAGAGCTACTATGGTGGTGGTTGCAAATCAATTAGTTTTATACTAAGGTTAATTTGCTAAAAAACAATAATAAGTCATGCCATATCCAAACATCTTGCACATAGAGTCAATTTATAATACCCCCCATTGAATACAATAACTTTTATACAAGCTTACTAAACTTTCTTTGCCTTTTAGACTTTTCAGATATATCCCCTTTTTCTACTTTTCAAATGTATCCCCTTTTGATATATCGTTCTTAAATTAAAATGTACCTATGTCATTGTACACATTGATTGAAGCACCTTCACCTATGCTAAATATGAATTTACACATAGTCTTTCTATTTTGGCATCCTACCTTGAAGGTACATTTTTTGTTTCTACAACTTGTGTAGAAGCCATGTAGAGGTCCTTTGATAGCTTCTACTTTTAGGGATTTCTTCTTTCTTCTTTTTATTTCTTTCCCTTGTCTTTTTTCTTTGGTGGGGGTCCTCTCTCTCTCTCTCTCTCTCTTTCTCTCTCTCTCTCTCTCTCTCTCTCTCTCTCTCTCTCTGTTGGTTGTATATGCCCTTGTTTTGCATTTTACCGACGTTAATCTCTCTCTCTCTCTCTCTCTCTCTCTCTATATATATATATATATATCCAAGCCAAGTGATGGAGATTTTTTTTTCCTATGTTTATCTTTTTAAGGCAAAAGGTCTAAGAATTTTTTTATATGTTTAGAATTTTAAAGTGATGGGTTTTTTAAAAGTGTCTAGTTAAGTTCTCCCTATATATATTCTCCTCCACTTGTTTATTAGGGTTCCTCTTTTGCAGATTTCCCTTGTCAATGGATGGCTCTCAACAAGACCTTGCCCATGTTGTGGGGACACACCCTCACTAACTACTTTGCTTTAACACTTGAACCCCCCTTTTTTTTCTTTTTCCTCTTATAAGCTTGTATATTTTATCCAAGAGGCCTTCCTATGGGGCATGCACATGCCCACCATCTTCTCCCCATGGCTCTCCTCCCTCTAGGAATTCATCACTTTACTTGGCTCCGTTCATGTGACAAAATCCTAGTTGCATTCTTTTCTAGTCATGCAGAAGAATTTATGACGAAAAATTACTCTTATTTCTAGCAGCACAGAAACATTTAGAATCCGTAGGGGACTTATGTGACACCTGCGAATCCCTATAGAAGCTATGCAAATTTGCATAACGTATCTTACACATACACATGTTTGCATAGCCTATATTACCTCACCTCTATTGATATAATAAGCACCCCAAGTACCCATAATCATCCATGTGTATATGCATGTCATGTGCATTCTAAGACATGCATGGGCACAAAGGTGCCACATGTTTGCTCGTGGACACACACTCTCCTTCAAACTAGAGCTTAAAAATTTGTATAAACTATATTACACCAATTATTTGATGGTGGACACACACTCTCCTTCACCATAGAAACTTATGCGAAGGTTGTACCAAATGTGTAAACTTGTGCACACGTGTGTTTGCACGTACGTGCATGCGCATGCGTGCGTGTGTGCGTGTGCGTGTGTGTGCGTGTGTGTGTGTGTGTGCGCGTGTGTGTGTGTGAGAGAGAGAGAGAGAGAGAGAGAGAGAGAGAGAGAGAGAGAGAGAGAGAGAGAGAGAGAGAGCTACTATGGTGGTGTTGCAAATCAATTAGTTTTATACTAAGGTTAATTTGCTAAAAAACAA